>NC_063164.1:13658923-14258923 GCF_023159225.1 Perognathus longimembris pacificus
ATTCTACAATTGATTGGTGATATATCCTCTGGTACTCAGAGTACAAACTAGTATTAAGTGATAGACTATACATACTCTAACTAAACTTTGAACACCATACTATAAAAACTGAAAAACACTGTGTTTAGTCCTGTTCAATCTATTTTTGTCTTTGAAGAGCAGTTGATGGTTTGTTTTAGAAAAAAATTAAGATTTTCTTTTTGAATCAGAATGAGATAAACAAAATACAATGATGGTCACCTTATACTGATTGGATAACAAATGAGGAAGGAATAGATAGCTAGTATTTAATAATTTTCTATATTCTTTGTGGACTGCTAACTAAGGATATTGTGCAAGAACAATTCTGAGTGGTCTAAGAGCAGCTAACCAGTGATAGTTCCCCTGCAATTGTTCTCAAAATATTTACCTTTAAAGCTACATTTCAAATGAAAAGAACATTGTGATTTGTAGCCAGAAAAGCCTGGAGAAGTGTCTTTGAGAATAGCTCTGAAACATGACTACTCTTTCTTTCAGCTTATGAGTAATAAGGACACTGAAACTGTTTCAGGGGAAACAAAAATAATTTCCAAAGCATTCATCATAAAATCTCCCCAGATGCAGAGGCAGGGAAAAGAAAATAAATTCTTCACAATCAAAGACATGCAAGTTAACAAAGGACTCAGCCCCAAACATCATATAATATACTGTAAGCAAGTGCTGCCAAAAATATAGCATAGTAATAAAATAATTCTAAAAAATATCAAAAGAATTTTAATGTTACTTGCAAATAAACGTTAAAGAATTTCTTTTTCACAGACTTCATATTTTCTGTGATAATACGTCAAAATAGTAACTTAGATTGAAAAGAGGTGTGAGAAATCCCCACATCTGAATCTAGATTTGTTCCCGGTGACTGTACAATTTGAAACCAGTTGCTCATCTCTGGACTTTATGTCTTAACGATATATAATCACTGTCATTCACTTTGAGTCTAAATTATACTAAGCAAAACAAGAAGAATTCAAAGTAAACAATAAAACAGAGGCACCATAGCACAAAGTAAAAGTAGAAGGTAAGGTTGTGGCTGATATAAGTTTCCTAATGTTTAAAGATGGGAGAATTAGCCAGCTTGAGGGTTCTCACATCCCTGCAACTGGTATGTGGGGCAAACTGGTTTCTGAGGGCATGAGGAAGGTTTGTTCAAGATCTCCTAGAACTCAATTACATCTCCAGAGAAGGCACAGCTGTACTGTTCCAAAGGAGGTATGAGATGTCCTTCTTCCAGGAAATGGAGTCCTGCAGCATGACTATTCTAGCTATGGCAGTACCTTAAACTCCTGTGGAATTTCCATTCCCCAATCCTAATTGCAGAGCTCAGAAGTGTATTGTATCCATTGAGGATCTCCATCAGGACAGGAAAAAAAAATAAAGGAGACCAGTTGATCACTTTATAGGAACTATTATAAAAACTAATGTAAGAATTTTAGCTGGAGAAGGAAATTGAGAATGAAAGAAGAAAGCAATCTGGGGATATATAAGCAAAGACCCATAGGGAGGGACTCAGTGAAGACTCAGAATAAGCAAACTCCTGCACTTAAGTTTTACTACGAAGCAGGAAGATTCTCATAAATCTTTACATTAACTTATTCCAGAAAAGCAGTCTTACAAGATGTCAATATAGCCCAAGTAGCAGGCTTTCTCTACTAAGCCACCTGCATCATTTTCTAGCCCAGCACTTTATCTTTATAGGAAAAAAAAATCATATTAAGTATGCTTTCCCTCATCTTTAATAATTAGTATATGCCTAGGATAGTCCTAGCAGAGGTTCACAATAGCCCAATAGCTATGTATATAATATGATCATATAAAGTGATGGTAATCAAAATGATCTCCATGATGTGGAAACAAGAGGGTTATCTTTTTGTTGCTGTTGGTGTTTTGTTTCATTTTTCTTTTCTTTTCTTCCTTTCTTTCTTTTTAGTGTACTGTTTTCAATGATTTCTTTTGTCTTATTTTTTTTAATCCTCTGGTTTATTCCCTGTGGTCACTATTTCTGATTCCTGTACCCTTTGTCTTGTATATAAGTTTTTCTGATTTGGGGAAAGGAAGGGGGATCACAGAAACAGTGAAGCAAAGGGTGAACAAAGGCAACAGCAATAGTCACTAGACACTGGAGGGAGGGCAGGTGGGGGGGAAAGTGGGAGAAAACAAGGGAATGGGTAACAATGTTTGACAAGACATGTACTCATTACCTTATTTATGTAACTGTAACTTCTTTGTATATCACCTTTACAATATTCAAATTAAAAAAGAAGAAACTATAGTATTATTCACTTTTTTTGTATTATTCACTTTTAAAGATATATTTTCTGTGTTCTTCTGTAAAACATCTTGTCTATGAAAACATCTTTTCTTGTTCACACATGTCTGGTATATTATAGGCACTTCATAAAATATTTTTAAATAAACTAATGAGCAAATTAACATTCTATGAAGAAAGAAATTTAGTCAAATAAAATTGAGAAATGCTCTTTTGAACAAATATGGCCTATAAACAAATACTTTTCTCAATAATCATATCTATTAGATCTTTGTTGAATAAATACAGCACAACTCTTGATGAGTGGAGAGATATTCTAATAATGAGGCTATGTTTGCAAATAGATTACTATGCTAGTTTTTCATCCCTATGACAAAATACCTAAGGCGAAACCAAGAAGGGAGGGTGGGAGGGTTTATTTTGACCTAAGTCTTCACAGGTTTGAGTTTATGGTCAGTTGGTTCTATAGATTTGGGGCCTGTGAGGAGGCAGAACATGGCAGGAAGCTAAGAATGAAACAAAGTTGACACCTAATGGTGGCCATGGAGATGAAAGATAGAGGAGTGAGAGACACAGAGACATAGCCAGACAGAGATAGACAATGGTATAAAGAACCAGAGACATAAACAAAGAGAGAAAGGCCAGAGTTCCAATATACAACCCATTCAAATGTATCTACTAATGATTTAACTTCTTTTTTTTTGTCTTGTTTCTCAAATGAAAGCTTTATTTGAAGCCGGAAAGTTGTGGTAAACAAAATGATTGTTATGCACTTATGTAATTGTAATGTCATGGTATCTAATATACATGAATACATAAACATCACAAATGAATCCTCTCACTTTGTACAATTATGGCAAGGCTTTGCTGCCCATTCTTAGATGGAAGGAAAGGTAAAACAGGGAATGTGAGAGGTGAACGTTACTGAACTACATTGCATCTGTGAATGCAGATAGCTCAATGAAACCCAATGAAAGCTGTTGAACAGGGAGTAGTGGGGAGGAGGAAACAAAAACAAAAACAAAATAAAATTGTAAGGGAGGTGTTAAAAGACTGATAAAAGGAGTAAAGATTGAGATAAAGATGATTTCTTTCACTATGTGTCCACTTCTTAAAAGTTCCACATCCAGCTGGCCCTGTCAGCTGGTAACACAACTTTAACACATGCTTATAATGTAATAAACTTGATTGTATTAAAGGAAATTTAAACCAATTAAAGAAGTATCTCAGGCTTCAAGAGAGATAGATATGAGGAAAACAAAACAAAGAAGGAAATAAGAACAAAATTCCAGGAAAACAGTTTTGCAGGAAAAGAGAGATTGCACTATATTGTACAACTTAACTGACAACACTGTTCACCTGGTGTTAGGAATGATAAGAGCAGGAATTTGCATGACCAAATGCTGCTATTATTCTCTTAGAATGATGGAGTATTCAGTCAAAATTGTATGTGTGTAAATTGGTGGACACCAAAGGAGATTAAATCATTGTTTTCTCTTGTAAGAACTTAATAGGTAATACTTCAAATTCGAAAACTCAAGAAAGTGGAAAGTAAATATGCTACTAACAGAGGTTGTGTCATACTTTTATTCAAATATCCAGAAGTGCTTGCCTTTGGGACATGGAATGGGTAAAGAAGAATGATTAAAGGACAAATTGCATTTTATTTTTTGTTGGTTCATAAAATGACTTTGAGTCTTAAGAAAAAGGAATATGACAACTGTTTGTTGGGTTGGAAAGCCGTTTTCCCGCTGGTCTGGCAGCCATGCGGGTGGCCGAGGGACGGGCTGTGTGGAGCTCCTCCATCTTCTACGTAGCCAGCCAGGCTCTCTCCTGAGAATTTTAGGAGCACTAACCAGCTTTCTGTGCATCCTGTTCTGGGAGGGGACAAAGGGATATGAAACAGGGGTGTCCCCTTCCCCCTTCAGCTTCCTGCTCACCTCATGGCCTTGGAGAAGAGAAATTTTTTACAAGGACCTTTGGTAATAAATGGGACTGAAATAATGATCACATCCCGAAAACTCATCAAGCTCCCCAGGAAATATGAATGTAAATAAAATATTGATTAAAAACTAAAAGGATTCTAATTAGGTTACTTAGTTTAATAGTTTAATTTGGCAGAAACAGACAACTTGGAAAAGGTTCTTTGTGTAAGCACATTTTAAATCACTAATTAAAATTTCAGATGGCAATCTGGGATTAGCAAAGGGATCTTCAAAGGCAAGCAAGATGCCCATTTATTTTACTTTATTTTTTAAAAAGTAGGCAATGCTGAGATTTTACTTTGAATCTTCCATTTGAAATAATGCTCAGACACACTGAAATCCTCTTTGACCCTGGTACTACCTGTAATTAATTTTATTAAGCAAAAAAGATTTGATGGGCAAGCATCATATGTTTTATTTTTATCAACAAATCGCCTGTATTTTTACAGTGTTAGGAAACAGAAAAAATCAGTTTCCAAACATGTAAAATTCGGAGCACAGTAAAATATTATTTATTCAGTCTGATCTGCTAGTGCATAAACTATTTTAAATGAGATGTGCACAGAAGCTCTATTTCAAGTCCCTATTAGGTAATTACATAATGATACACTGAATGGCATACTTTAAGGTCAAAGCTAAGTCTCTGCTTATGTTTTGGTTAACACAGTGCAGCTGACCAAGAATGTCAGGAAGGAAAATTGGTTACATGAAAGAGCCCTGGAGCCCTAGGCCTGAGCAACAATCATGGTTTACCACTTACTAGTCATGTGACTTCACAATTTACATAGTATTACTATGCCTTGGTTTCCCTATGAATAACACATGAATGAAAAATCATTTCTACTTTGCAAGATTATTATGGAGATTTAGAAAAGTAGTAAATTTTAAATGCTTCGTTCTTAAAGTATAGAACATAGCTAATGTTCAATGCATGTTAACTCTATAAATTTGCCATTATTAGGATGATAAAATTGTAGAAGATGGATAATCTGTATTGTAAGTGAAAGATGAATAAACAAAAATAAAAACCAATGACCATCATGGACTGGGCTTTAAGAAAGATCTGGATTCAAATTCCAACTCTCACATCTATTAACTGTGTGAGTGTTGAAGGAATTACATCTTTATGTTTTATTTTCCTCTTGTATACATGTGGACAACCATATCTAACTCAGAATGCTTTGGAAAAATCAATAAGGTTAAAGCCCTATACAAGGCTTGACCCATAGACTCGTTCAATAAATATTAAGTTACCATTCTGTCTTTTCTGCAGTAAATACAAAAGTAGAGGAGACATGTGTGGTGTCTGCCCTGCAGAAATTTATAGACATGGTGACTCACAAGGTGGTTGTTTCCATTAATTTAAATTCTCTAGGAAGTACTTCAGTGGTACATTGATTTTATAAAAGCTACCCAAACACAGGAGAGTCTGGAATGCTCTGATACAATCAAAACCTATCACTCATCTGTTGTGGGGGAGCCAGAATTTTGACTCATACACAGATTAATCTTACATGTCAAAGATACTGGTATTTACATAAACATCATCTCAGCTTTTGAAGGAGTCATGGACCAATGAGCATGACATTCACCCTCCCTTAGATAACTTCATCGAAAGTGCTGAGGGCACTATCTACATTTCATGGCTCTGTTTCTGACTTCAGTCCAGACATCTGGCTGATATCATCTTATGATATCAGGTTGACATTCTAATGGGATGCTGATTTCCAGATAAACTCTCCAATACCTTCACTTAGCCCAACAAATAAATGTAAATGCGCCCATCAATTGTAGGAAGATAGTAAACATATTTCCTATCATTGATGTCAATTAATAAGGCAACCAGAGATGACTGCATTGATCTATTCATTTTTGTTTCTTAAGAAAAAAATGTGGCTATATCACCTAGACTAGATTGAACTCAGTAATTCCCCTGACTTAACCTTCCAAATACTGGAATTATTCTTCATTTATAAGTGCATTTTTATTTGGTGAACAATAAGAGCAACTGACAAAAAGTGAAAATTTAGGAGGAAATCTATGTGATCAAATTAAAATGCTTAATACTGTGCAACATCACTATAGTATCATAAAGAATCTTTTTAATGATTTCAAGATTATATCTAATTTGATGTAGCCCCAAGACTTCTCTTCATGACTCCAAATCATCCATTTTGATTTTAAAGTTCTTGTCTTAGCAGTGATGGAAAGAGCCATCTTTCAGGCGTTTTCTTTATCCTTTCTCCTAAATTACATTTTATGTAAATCACAACTTAATCCTTTAAAGCACCCTTGTCTGTTGGAAGATATTTCTTCCATCAGTTTTTAACCTGTACCACTCAGCCACCTGTTATATTTCCTTATTCTCTATTAGGATCAATGTAGGAAGTTTTAGGAGAGTCATGACCTTACAGATTCGATTTTACCATTTGGGAGGCAAACCAAATACATTTAAGATAATTAGAATAAAGTATAAGGAAACATAAAACAGAAGGCTGTACTGTGTGGGTTCTGGGGAAAGATGAACAAGCCGGCACCTTTCATATCCTCATATAGAGCCCGATGAGGTTTCTGATTTCCTTTGCTAGGACCGGATTCCACTTCAATTCATTCTGCCTCCTTCATGTACAATCTATGTCTCTACAGAAATGAGACTGAAATCACTGCTTGTATACATAAATACACAAAGTGTATACTTTAAAATTCAGCTTCTTTTTTCCTCTTTTTAAAATATCTAATCATCTGACATTCTATCCTCTGACTTGATAAAGTAGATTGTTGGGGAAACCAACCGGTGGCCAGATCTAATGTTAACAAAGGGCAATCAGTGGCCACTAGGGTTTCTTCTTGAACAAAAGCTGTGTTCTATTAGCATTCATTAAATCCTTAAAACAGATGTAAGCTCAAGTCGCCAGGCAATTCTTTATCTGTCGCAATGGGCTGCTCTTTCATGAAGCTGCTAGCTTGGAGAATGTCTTTGACTTACTTGGGAGATTCTTAGCACAGGAGAATGAATGAAGTTGTAATGTCTAGACTTCGTGGTTTTCTTCTGAATAGCAACCAATGTTGAAAGGTACGTGTAACATCTCAGTTTGGCCTAATCCAAAAATCCAATAATTTAACATGTTTTTGTCACTGGGAAAAATATTCACCAAACCTAATATGTTTCCTAAGATTCTATCCACTTTTTCAATTTATGTTTTCTTTTGAAGTACCAAAAAGCTCAGAAGTGTAAAAATTTCACTTAGGCAAAGTGAAAGGGTAATTTTAACTCAGGCTGCATTTGAAATCAGATGATGAAATGGGGGTTTAGCAATGGTCCTTGGAAAGTGAATTTGTCCTAGGGTGCTTCAACAAACATCATTGAGCTTTATAGTTTACATCTACTTTCAATCTTTCTTTGGGATCTCTGCTCTCATTACTAATGCCACAGTAGTACACTACAGTCACAGTGCCAACTGCTCACCTAAACTTGCCCTTTTGTAAATTTGTGTTTTAACCCTGAACTTCTGACATGGAATTATGAAAGTTTGAATGAAATCTACACATCTTATCACATTGTAAGGAGGTCCAATTTATTTTTTTTAATTTTGTTTTTTTTTTAATTTTTATTGTCAACAGAGAGGTTACAGTTTCATACGTTAGGCATTGGATACATTTATTGTACTGTTGTTACCTCCTCCCTCATTCCCCTCTCCCCCCTCCCCCTTTCCATCTCCTCCCCACGAGTTGTTCAGTTGATTTACACCTACCACTTTTGCAAGTATTGCTTTTGTAGTCGTTTGTCTTTTTATCCTGTGTCTCTCGATTTTGGTATTCTCTTTCACTTTCCTAGTTCTAATACCAGTATCCATGGTTTCCAATGTACTCAGATAAGATACAGTGATAGTGCAGGTACAACCACAGGAAGGGGATACAAGAGGATCATCAATAATAGAAGCTACGGTTTCACATGGCATGTTGAAAGTAATTACAACAGTATACTAAGTGAAGTGAGCCAGACCCAAAGAAACATGGACTCTATGGTCTCCCTCACAGGGAATAATTAGCACAGGTTCAGGAAAGTCACAGCAGAGGATCACAAGAGCCCAATAGCTATACCCTTATGAACACATAAGATGATGCTAAGTGAAATGAACTCCATGTTATGGAAACGACTGTTATATCACTGTAAGAGAAAATTCTAACCTGCATATTTCCCCCTGTGAAGTATCTTCCTGTTAAAACATTGGATCTTAATTTTTAAAATATTATTAAGTAAAATTCTGAAAAATAAAATATACTACTAAAATCACTGAGTTTACATCCTCCACCATCATGACGCAGCAGTCTGACCTACTGGAGTGTAGCATAAGGATTCTGAAATGCTATTCACATTGTTAAGGATATATTTGCAGAATCAGTGAATTGAGACTTACAAAGCTCATAATGGCCAATTTCCTAACCCTAGTAAGATCTTCCTGTAGTATATCAGCTTGTTTCATCCTCGGAATGCTAAAATGATTAGAACAGCTTCATTCTATTATATTGAAATAGCTTTTTTTGGTATTTGATTCCAGTGATCTTGATCCTTCTGGATATATGCCACTAATCATGTCTTTGTTCTATAAAATCAGTTTATGGAAAGGCAGATAACATGTTCCTTCATCTTCTACTTTATATTCCCCACACACAGATACTTCAATAATTTCTGTGATATGGATTTGAAATCTTTCACCAGTCTCTAAATAAAGGCAAAGAGTAACTTTTATGAAGAGTCTATCATATACTAGGCTGATGGTGTTCAAAGTCTTATTTTGATTCATAACATCCTCTCATAAAAACATTTTGAGTACATGTGGCTACACATAGCATAAATTTAGTTTTACAAATATATTATGAATTTTATATGTGTAGTTCTGCAACTTGCTAGTGTCTCATGGTACAGCACATATTTAGTTCAGGGTTTCTCAATCTTTATGATGTTGATACTTTTGCCTACAGGTTTCTTTGTTGTTTGGCCTCTCTTACAGATCCTATGAGATTTAACAGCATCCTTGGCCCCTACCTACCAGGTTCCAGAAACTTCTCTCACTTTGGAATTTCTCTAAACATTCCAAATGTCTTCATAAAATGCACTGCCACTCTCTTTTAAAACAATAGCAAAGACAGAAACAACAGTGATTGAGGACAAGGTTTATCATTCAATGTAATGAGTACAAACCCATAGTGTCATCATTCTTTTGGACAATTTGAGTTTGTAGGACAAGTTTCTGCAGATACATTTAGATTGTTTTCATTTTGGTCTCTTCCTGGACTCATAAGGAGTTGGTTCTGGGAGTAGGAGTGCATGTTTTCCCATGTTGGTTTGTTGCTTTCTTCTTCTATTATCAGTGCCACTTTCTTCTCAGTAGTGAGATTTGAATTCAGTCTTACATCACACATGCTCGAAAAGTGCTTTCCCACTAAAGCTATGTATCCAGTCATTTTTGCTTTAGTTAGTTGTTCAGATGTGGTCTCAGGTTTCTCCCTAAGCTTCCCTGGGACAGTGATCCTCATATCTGTGGCCTCCTGCATAAAATTAGAATGTGGGTCACCATGACCATTTTACTGATTGATGAACTATCACTAATAATTTTTTTTCCCTAGTTGACCTTGTCATTCTCCTGAACTCAACCTCCTGAGTAGCAAGGATAATAAGTATAAGCCACTGTACATAGCTTTTAGGGCTGCTTCTTTCAGAGAATCTTCACAAGCCAGTCCGAAAAACATGTAAGCAAGCCTGAGCACATGAGAGTAGGTGCCAGGATGGAGTTCTTACTCTGACACCAAGTATGCTATGTGGTGTATGACACCTGATCTCCTCCTAATTATTGGTTCAAAGACCATCCATGTGACACAATGTGGAATACATATTGTTCCCTTTAAATGCTTCTTTTTCTTGGCAAAATGTATATTTTAAGAGCAGATTGAATATTTTACCTTGTCCCCAAAGGATTAAAGTAAGCCAGCCTGTTCACAGATCTATTATCTATAGTTCTGACTACCATCAAAGGAAACTTTCCACATGCATTTAGCAGCCCAGATAATGTGAAGCAGCTTGCAGTAAGTCCCACGTTCATCATTTGTGCTCAAATCTATGATCTTGAGCATCGGCAGTCTTTTTTTTTTTTAATTCCTCAACCACAATCTCCTTGGAGCTATCCATTCATGGATACCAAGGGTCTGCTAGATTTCGCTCCATCCTGAAATGGTTACATCTCACTTTGGAAACCACTAGACCCAACATTTCCAAGAACATTATGTTACTGATTGCAGACTGAAAATGTCTCACTAAAAGATAAAACCCAAGCAAGAAGATTTCTAATCAGCGCTGGCCAAAGGATTTCCTTTACCTTCTGTGATTCCACTCTGATATTCTCAGTGAAGGATTTGGATTGGTTTATGGCAGTTTGTATGACAGTGTGCTTACAGGTAGTTGGGGGCCTGAACTTAACCTTTCCCTTTGTAAAGCATTCTGCAAGACAGACTTGGTATACGTAGAGTCCTTGCTAGTTTGTTTAGATCATGTCTAACCCTGTGTTGGCACTAAAATTTCCATTTATCTGCCCAGTGTCTATTGTCTTCCCTTCTCATGACAGCTTCTTCCTCACCATTCTGTGTATGAATTGGACCTGGAAGGGAAGTTTAACCCAGGATAACCTACTTAGTTATACTGGCTTCCCAGAATATGAATCTTGAAGGGACAGAAATGGGAAAATGACCATGGGTTGCCTGCACTCTGTGATACAAGTTGATCAGACCTCACATCCTTACATGCTATTTAGATCGCCAGAATAATCCCAGCCATCCTTTTCCCAAGGCTTGTCATTCTGCTCCTCCATCATAAGCCTTTGATTTTCTAAATTTCAGTAAATCCAGGGTTGACTTATTTTTGCTTGAAAGAGACAAAGTTTTCCAAGCCTTAAATATATTATTTCTCTCCCAGTTTTGTATCTCAAAACACAGTGTTTCTATCTCCTAGGCCTTCAGCAAGTTGCATTGCTAAATCAGGAGTGGTGTGTCTGTATAAAGCCCTTATAGTTTTATGAGTAAAACTTTTAAATGCTAATAACTATATTGATTAAGTGGTTATTACATGTTAGGTTCTATGAGCTTTGTAGTTACACTTTGTACATGTTTGGGATTCTTTCCTTTTTGAAAAATAGGCTGTTTTCTGGAAAAGTTTGGGATTTATGGAAAAGTCGTACCCTTAGTAGTGAGAGCTACACATGCCCACCACACACTTTCCATGATGTTATTATTTTCATGATCAGACACATTCATTGGGACAAGAAACTTAGCATTGGTGCAGAGGTAGTACATAAGGCATGGACTTTCTTGGCAATTTGCCATTTTCTCTTTGCCAGTGTCTCCTTTCTTGTCCCAAGATCTAACCTTTATTTTTTATCAATCAGTAACCTCTAAGACAGGCATCACTGTCACTGTCACTTTATTTTATAGACAAGGAAACAGACACAGTGATGTCAAATAACTGGCTAAAGTCACAGAAAAGATAAAACTAGCATCCAAACCCAGTAGCTTTCTGTTTCCCATGCACGTGCACACAGTGGAACACAATGTTATCTGATTTACCAGAACATTCAAAGGGTTACTTTGGATGCTTTGTTACTGGTGGGCTTCTGGAGGTCCATAAGATTACTATAGGCCTTGTACAGGGAAACCATCTCAAATAATTCCTCCTAGGCTCTGTTGAGGTAACAGTCGATTCTCAGCATGCGTTAAAACACAGAATCGAAATGCATTGAAACTGAGTTACTTTCCCATCCATACCTGTCTAGCCCAAGCCTCTCCTGACTCTAAATGTGTCCGGCGATCACAGGCTGTCTAGTTCTCATGCAGATGCTGCAAGTTGGAGGTGGGTGGAGTCTGGAAATCTGTATTTCCTTAAGGTTCAAAGTGCTGTGTACACTGCAGGACTTCGAAGTCTACTTCAGGCAGTGAGGCCCCTCATAGCCATGGCTGCGTGCTGAGGTAGCGACAAGAGAGGAGCTTCATACTGCTCTGCCAGAGCATTTTCAACCCATCTCAGTCACTGGTTTTATTTAAATACAAATGGTCAGCTTTCTAAACCTAAGATTTATCTCTCTCTCTCTCTCTCTCTCTCTCTCTCTCTCTCTCTCTCTCTCTCTCTCTCTCTCTTTTGGCCAGTTCTGGGTACTGTCCCTGGGCCTCTTTGTAAGCAAGGCTCACACTCTAACATATGAGCCACAGTGCCACGTCTGGCATTTTCTGAGTGGTTTATTGGAGATAGTCTCATGGATTTTTCTGCCTGGGATGGCTTTGAACCACGGTCGTCAGATCTCAGTTTCCTGAGTAGCTAGGATTGCATGCATGAGCCACTAGTGCCTGGATCTTTGATTTATTCTTCACTTATAGAAACTATAGGAGGAGAGCATCTGTTTATTAATTCTGTTATTTTGTTTTCTGCAATTTTATAATAACCCAGCAACAAGTCTATTTGTTTTCTGACCTTCACTATCTGAGTCCATACAAAGCCATATTAATTATTGAGTGTTTTCAACAATCTTCAGTTTGCTCTAAATTGTTAATTTGTGCCATAGTTCAGATAATAAAAATTTCCTGAAGATTCATGTTTCATTTTATCTTCATATTACTTTTTAAAAATATCTTTAGGGCAGCTGGGGATTTAGCTCAGCAGGGGAGGCTTGCCTGGCAAGTACAAGGCCCCAAGTTTGGTCCTCAGCTCTGGGAGAAAAAAAAAAGCTATAAAATTATCTTTAAGTACTTATAAAAAGGGTTTTCAATTCAATATCTCAATTTATGCATACAATACATCTTGATCAACAAGACTCATATTTTAAACTGCAGTCCTTGAGGAGACATTATTGGAAAGTTATAAAAAATGTTGGAGGTATGTCTGTCTTAGTGGGAGAGGCCCTGTGGTCCTTGGAGGCAGGGTCCTTGAAGGGATGAGTGGGACCTGAGCCTTTTTGTCTTTGCTCCCTGCCTTGTGATATATGCAGCTTTGCTTCTCTGTATGCTCCTGCTAGGATGTTCTTCTTTGCCACTGGCCCCAAACATGAACCAAAATTCTTTTCTCTTTCTATAAGTTAATCATCTCAGCTATCTTGTGATAGTGAGGAAAAGCTGACTAACACATCTTCCTATGTACAAGACCCACTGAATTTCTCACTCACTTTTGTCATAGGCTGCCACACATTCTTCCTTCCATCTTCCAGGAGTGGCAATCTAAGCAGAAAATTTTTTTTGGGGGGGGGGGGCTGGCATATTGATTTCTTTTACATATCACCTTCCATTCTAAGTACTTCCAGATTTCTTCCCCATTAGAAATGTTCACGGTGGGAGTAATGTACTGTCTTTCATTATTCCTTTATCTCTGGTTTGCCTATTTGAAGAAATTGCATCTTCCCTTTGTTCGGCAGTTCTAGCCAACCAAGAAACAGATTTTGTGTATTTTCTTGGAATAATGTTGGAATCTGCTCTCATACAGCCTGAGTTTGATTGTGATATACTGATTGTATTAGTAATTGTCAACCCTTACGTGAGACTACTTCTTTCCTGTAAGTATCCTAGTCTTCAGAGCCCACTGGCCTGCCTTTTCTTGGTGGTAGAATGAAGTCCAAACTAGCAGCTCCCACCCTCACTTCATATACAGAAGGTAAAAGTGCCACCTTTTCCTTTAGGCTAAGTTATTTGGTTACTTTACTGCTGTATTTAAATGAAAATAAAGAAAAACATAAAACACCTGAAGCTGTCCTTTGTAGTGCTGATAGGAAAGCATTTACTCTGGAGGTTGAGTCATGGAATGATGTCAGTGCTCTGGAGGACAGGACCCTCAGCAGACTCAGTGGCTTTTCCGGAAGAGTCACACAGTTACCCTCAAGAAGGGTAAGCAAACCTCCTCCTCCTCCTCCTCCTCCTCCTCCTCCTCCTCCTCCTCCTCCTCCTCCTCCTCCTCCTCCTCCTCCTCCTCCTCCTCCTCCTCCTCCTCCTCCTCCTCCTCCTCCCTCCTCCCCTCCTCCTCCTCCTCCTCCTCCTCCTCCTCCCTCTTCTGAGATAGCAGCCCTGTTACAGTTCCACTACTCAATCAATAATTATTCAGATCAAGCTGCAACCTGATTTTGAGATCCAGCTGTATGCTGTACATAAACAAGTGCCCTCCAAGACTAGAGATTTATGAACAGTTAAGGGTTCCAAACAAGAATGACAATGTAACATAGGAACCCATGTCTTGACTTAAGAGCAAATATCATCAATTGATTTCTCTGCTACACACAAACCTGTCAATATGTCTAGTGAAGGTGGCCATGGGCCAGCAGATGTCTTGATTTTTGACCAGGCACTGAGACTTGTTTATCCGGAGAAGAAGTAAATGAAGGAAAAAGGCAGTTGGGAAGAGGACATAAGACATGAAGAGACTCATATGGTGGTTTTGCTCTTCAATTATCTCTTAACTGCTGATGTGCTGGAGATCCATCAACTTGCCGGTGACACACGGTTGTGAGGAGTGAGAATATGCTCCAAGTTTATAGCAAGATAGAGAAGGGAAGAAAGAAATGTATTACAGGGTCAGAGGACCAGAAACAGATGGAAAGGAGACGCAATCTGCAAGGGCTTATCTCTGTGGGAAGATAACTAGATAACCAGCAACGTAGTTCTATATCCTTCCACATAGCCTGCTATCCTGCTGTATCAGAAGAACTGAGGCATTTCCATTGTTTCCACTCAGCACATTGTGCTGAAGGAGTTAAATAACCTAATTTATTCTCAATGCAGTAAGCAACATATCCTAAAGCACCTTCTTACTTTTATTATTTTGTCAATTTGCCTAAATGTTAAATGTAGTCTGAAGTGACCTAGCTGCAAGTAGATAGACCTAACCCAAAGGATTCATTTAGAGCATTTCATATCGCATTAATAATTACTCTGAAATTGTGTAGCTTAAAGAAACAAGTATGTATGTGCTCAGGATTCTCAGTGCCAGGGATATAGGCAGGGCTCAGAGAGACACATCCGTGGCAATGTAGCCTATCAACAAGAAATGTTCATTCATCCGCATTCATTGCTTCTTAAGCCAGACCGGCCAATTCAAAAAGGTTTCATTTGTATTTGATTCTTTGTGGTCCATCCCAAGACCTCTCTTCCTCTGGACAGGAATGCTGGGTTTACTTGCTAAATGATTCTAAGCAGTCAGACTTTGTTCTAGCTATCTATTGATGATCAAAGCAAAAGCAATCATTTGGTGGTTTTTTTTTGTGTGTGTGTGTGATACAGAGGTCTTTCATATGATTGCTAGCAAACGAAATTACTTATGTTAGATCTTGACTGAGCTGGGTGCTCCCAAACATGGACCTGCTGCTGGTATTTGATGTTGGCTGTGGTTGAGATAGCAGTTATAATTTTGAACTTGAGCATCCAGTCATGGCCTCCCCAGTTACCAGCTCCTCACATCATAGGAATAAGAGGGAGCAGCCCAAGAACAGTGTTCTGAAAGCTCCAGAGAGGAAGTTGGTATAATTTGGTTAACCTAGACTCAGAATTATACAACACTGTTTCAGTCACTCTCTGTAGGTCAAGAGTAAGTCAGAGGCCCTGCTCAAACCTCAACAAATGAAATTTTTGAAGGTATGGACACCAGAAGGCCTGGCCCATAGCACAAAGGGGCATGGTGGTATGGACCTGTTATCTGAGTAGCCCGCAGGCTGAAGCAGGCAGATCAAGTGTTTAAGGCCAACCTGAGCTAAATAGCAAGACCTTCCCAAAGAAGAGGAAGGAGGAGAAGAAACATTCTAAGAAATAGGTAAAAGCTTCCAGTTTCTCAGAGTCTGGTCTCTAACACTATCTAACATTACCTCTATTACATTGTGCTGGACAGTCAGACAGCCCCAACTCAAAGGAAGGGACATGGTTCTCACTATGCAAGGCAAGAGAGGCAAATATTTAGGTTGCCACACCCCACTAAAATGACTCAATATTAGGGTTTTAAATATTGCAAACAGGGGCTGGGGATATGGCCTAGTGGCAAGAGCGCTTGCCTCGTATACTTGAAGCCCTGGGTTCGATTCCCCAGCACCACATATACAGAAAATGGCCAGAAGTGGCGCTGTGACTCAAGTGGCAGAGTGCTAGCATTGAGCAAAAAGAAGCCAGGGACAGTGCTCAGGCCCTGAGTCCAAGGCCCAGGACTGGCCAAAAAATATATATATATATTGCAAACAGTTTTAATATAATGTCTTTAATTGAAGTAAAAACTAAGATTTACAAAATGTATAGCTTCTTACATTAAAATGCTAATGCTGCCTAGGTCACAAACATTCTTAAAGGCCAATAGTCACCAGAAAGTTTTTCAGTTTGGGAATTTTTGACAACTTTATACACTATGGATGAGTACATTTCTGCTGCTTATCCTACTTTAAGTGAATTTTTCAGGCTTTTATTTTAAGGAGTTTGGGGGCTAGAGATAGATAAAAACCATTGTGAATGATTCTGAGCAGACCCAAGGTATAGAAAATTTAATTTGACTTTCATTTTATTGATCAAATGCCTCAACTCATTAAGTGAACAATATATATCCAAGGAATAACGTGACCATGGGTATGAAACTTAACGATTGCAAACTAATCTCTGTCCTTACATATGTAATGCTCCAGTTTTGATGGTTTTAAAACCAAAGATATTTTTCTATTTATATTCTTTCATGAGATTGTGTATTGTTTTTTAATTAAACAATATTCCTTTCTAACATAAAACCTTATAGAACTTGAAAACTATATCCCAATTTAAGATGTTATATTCTTCCATAGAGGATTAGAATATGCAAAAACCATATTTTCTCAAAAAGAAATGAATGAAATGAATATAAAGGTTGCAATGATAAGCAATCTTAAAGTTACATTTATTAATTAAGTTAACATGCTCATTGAACATTTAAGGAATGCTGGCTGTTATGACTTAGAAATAAGATTAGATAAATATTCTTCTCTATTTTGTTGTCATTTGATTACAATTTATATTTTTAATATTTAATGTAATGAATAGCTTTGAAGGCTAACTGAAAAATACTACCATTGTCATGTGTTAAATGGTTGCAAACACATGACTCAGATCCTATGATCTATGATCCTATGATCTTTATGATCCTATTCTGTTGTTAAGCTCTGTCTTCTTTCATTTTCGATTACTATAGCTTTAAAATATGTTTCTGTTTGAATTCTTGCTCTTGCTATTGCAACATTTCATTGAGAGGACACTACTATTGTGATTAAAATTGAGTCTTTGAGATCAGTCCCTCTAGGCTCAAATCTGGGGTCCATCACTTCCTATCTGCATTATTCTAGACTAGTTACTCAACTCTGGACAATAATAGATGTGATAGTGATGTTTATGGTAGCTATATAAAAATGTCTCTGTCTTGTTCCAGGGATATTGGATTATATTAACAAGTGAAGTAAAAATTCCCCTGGTTTAACACAATTGAAGGCCAATTCTGGTTCCTATCAAGTTCAGTAGGTTACCTGTTTGGGTTAGTGCATTCCACAAGGATATTAACACTTTTCTATTGAGGGAAAAGAGAGTGATTTTTGTATAGCAGGATTTGTGCACTAAATTTTGCAATGATTCTTGTCAGTTCCACTTACTTCTCATTGGCTAAAACATAGTCACATTCCCATACCTAATTACACAGGAACCTGGGAAATATGGTCTATTTGAATTCCCAGGGGCAGACAGAAAGATTTGGTACATGACTAACAATCTAGGCAACAACTTATTCAATTTCTCCTGAACTATCTGATGCACACATGTACATAAACATTAAATTACATTGCATTGCTATTAATATGGCCAGATATGCTCTGGCCATAAGTCCTAGACCACTAAGTAAATGTAAATAATGAAATGTGCCAGTCATGGTTATGTGGGACAATGATATGCTGCAAGGACCCATGACCAAACCCAGGGAGAGAAAGGGATGCTTTCGTTTTGGTAGAAGTAACATTTTAAAGCATATTAGATGAAGAGTAGAATTTGACTTGCTGAAAGTAAGGGGGAAAGCATTTTAATTTCAGACAATGCGAAGGTCTAGAAATGAGAGATGATACAGCTTTTAAGACTTCAGATAAGTCATGGTCGTGTATAGAGAGAGGCAATTCTATAAGGAGAAATGAGAATGGAGAGAAATAAAGGCTTGAGGTTGCCAGTGATCTTAGAAAACATGTGAAGTTGTCTGATATCACTGTGACTTCAGTGCAGGCCATTTGAGAGTGAAGGAGAAGAAGCTTTAAGAGGGACAGATGATGACAACCAGAAACACTTCATGAGGTGGAAAATGGCTGAGAATTTGACAGTACATGAGTCAGAACTTATGAACTCAACAAATGATGGATGAAAAATGATTAAACATCATTTTGCAATCTTGTGTAGTGTATCATTAAAATAACTTCTTGGTCACAGTAATTATCTTAGCTGTAGGATGAATGAGGAGTAAAATGAAGTACAATAGATACAAAACTGTTTGGGGAGTCTGAGTGAGTTGTTTTAAAGTCTACTTTATCATAAAGGAAGATAAAAGAAACGGAAAAAAAGATCATTTTAAATAAAAATAATTATGAGACCAAATTCCTTCTTTAAATTTCAAATCCCATTATGTTGAATTGTGTAATTAAAATCTTAATCTAAAAAAATAAGTCAACTGTGGATTCTATAATTAATTTCTCAAAAACAAATTCACTCCATAATAATTTCTTCAGAATCTATCATGCAGCTGGTACTGTATTGGTTCTTGTATTTTAAAGAAAAAAATAATAAAACTATATCCCCAAAGTGACCAAAGTTCAGTGGAGGAATCATGTTAAAACATCATTAGAAGGCAGTTTTGCAAATGCTGGGGGGCATTGCCTAAGAGCAACAGAGAGTATGGTTTGTTCTTCAGTGTTATTTGACTGCTGAACAGCACCAGGCCCATGACAACTCTGTGTTAACAGTTCACAAGGCCCCAGGAGAGGGAAGAAAGGATGTTCCAAGAACAGGGAACAGCACATGCAAGTTCTCTGATGTGAAGAAAGGAAGGTTTAAGTTCAAATGTTTGTGGAAGCATTAGAAAGGACATTATCATTTCTTGGCAACATTTGTAATTAGCCAGTGGTTGTATTTGGCAAGTGATGTGAAATGATAGAAACTACACTGAGACAGAGGAAGGCTTTTAGTCTCTACACAGTACCTACCTCTCATTCTTCCTTGAGGAGTTCTTGAACAGCAGACAGTGGAGGCTCCATTACTTGGATCTGAGGTTGAGAAATACATGAAACCTGGCCTCCTGAGGGGCATAATCCACAGGTGCTGACTTCTGCGTTGAAGGAGAGCAGAGAAAGCAGAACCTAGAGCCTCAGAGAACAAAGGACAAAGAAGCAGTTCCCAGGAAATGAAAACATTCCCTTCTTATGCCAAAAAAAGTCCTCAAAATATTAAAGTAGTAGAAATTTGGAGTTACCATCACCAGCCTTGTGTCTGCTGTCCCTCTCTCATTCTTCTGTCTGCATGCATTTATTCCAATTATCCTCTTTCTGCTCTATTTCAGTTACTGAGTATGTGGGTTGCATACCGGGCCCTGGATACATGGCGTGTCTCACTTCCTGTTGCCAAGATGCTAGGATCTTCCTCTTCTCAGAAATTTGAGTTTGAAGATGTGGCTACAAGGACACGTGGGGTGGTCTCACTTGGAAAGGAAGTAAGCAGACTTGGTGGGGGGCAGGGAGGAGAGTCAACTGACCCCCAGATTCTATTCCCTCGTGTTTCCAGGTCATCTTCATTGCTCTGCCTTTGTGAGTAAGCATCATGTTTTACTTGTTTGGGGCTGTCAGAATTTAAGCAGAAGTAACCTGTCACTTTTGAGTGGCAATCAAACAAGTTTAATTTTTTTCCTATGGTTTACACTATTTTAGATTAAGATTCTGGACCAGAGGGGGTGGGGAGAACTAGTCAAAATAGAGACAGCTGCTGACAATGGTGCACATGCAGCCAGAGTGAGAGACATTTGCAGTGAAACAGGAGTCAGGGAGTGGCGGTAACTCAGCAAACTTAACACCCACTCAACCTTTTAGTACATGGTGTATTTTAGTATATATGTATATAGGCATATATCAAGTAAATCACTGCAATGGGTCAGGGGTAAAAGAGTTGCTATAACTCAACTACTCAATCTTGATATATATTTGTATATTTTGGTATATATTATCTCTAGTATATATTTACATATAATATGTGTATGTACATATACATGAGAAAACTCAAAGAGAATACGAGGTTTATGGATATCAACTTCTAGATCAAATTCTTCCTAGACTGCTTCTTAAATGTAAACCTTTCATATAATCCAATATTATAAATATATATGTATGTGTATAATCACTTGTTTATAGAGAGTAATATTTTTGAAATCTCCAAAACATTAATAAACCTAAATTTGATATGTGAGATATTTAGGTATCCCTATCATATAAAAATATCTTTGAGGGGCTGGGGATATAGCCTAGTGGCAAGAGTGCTTGCCTCGTATACATGAGGCCCTGGGTTCGATTCCCCAGCACCACATATGCAGAAAATGGCCAGAAGTGGCGCTGTGGCTCAAGTGGCAGAGCGCTAGCCTTGAGCAAGAAGAAGCCAGGGACAGTGCTCCGGCCCTGAGTCCAAGGCCCAGGACTGGCCAAAAAAAAAAAAAAAAAAAAAAAAAAAAAAATCTTTGAGGTAAGAAGAATATTGCAGTTGTTTCCCAGTCAAGAAAAATTATAAGCTGATGCGAGTGGCTCATGCCTATAATCCTCAAAAGGCCAGCTTGGGTAGGAAGGAAAGTATGTGAGATTCCTATTTCCAATTGACTACCAAAAAGCCAGAAATTGGGATGTGGGTCAACTGGTAGGGTACCAGGCTGGAGTGAAGAAGCTAAAGTTCAAAACCTAGTTTAGGCTTTCAAGCAAAGCCTATGTTAAAGCAAAGAAAGAAAGAAAGAAAGGAAGGAAGGAAGGAAGGAAGGAAGGAAGGAAGGAAGGAAGGAAGGAAGGAAGGAAGGAAGGAAGGAAGGAAGGAAGGAAGGAAGGAAATGAAACCTTAGTGTTTTAAGTCTATGACTGATCTGTTTAACAGAGTTAAATATATGTAGAGAAGGAAAATATGCCACTTTTATCAAATATGTTATATAATCTTTCAAATTCTTTAGAGAACCTTCGTTAGGTACTTACTAATGTTGATTTAAAACATAATTTGGGCTGAATGACAAATCAAAGCATTAGTTTGATGCTCTTACATGTTATAGATTTGATGTCTTGTCTGTCTGGAAATGCTCCAAATTTCTGAAAGCAAGCTACATATCTGAGATCTGGTGTTTATCTGTGAGAGTGGAAAGGGAGTTTGCTCAGTTTTAGGAGCAAATACCTTGATCAGTGCCCTAGAGAACTGCTATTTAAATCCAGTACTTTATTATGAAATCATGGATATTTAGCAGAATTATACACAGATAGCTTTTTTAATGTCTTTCTCCTTCTAGGCAGATTTTTTTTCTCCATGGGAAAATTTAAAATAGGATATGGACAAATTATAGAAATAATGAAGAATCTCTTACCAGCTGGTGGTTTTATTTTGGGGGCAGGGAAGATGGAGGATCTCTGGTGTGTTATCTTAGAAAATGGGTCAAGGCACAGGTGGAATCTGTGCTTCTTTTCACTTTCTTTAAGAGATTTGTTTGTATGCTCCAAATTTGCTGGGTTTTATTTATTTGTGTGTGTGTGTGTGTGTGTGTGTGTGTGTGTGTGTGTGTGTAAGTACTGAAGAAAAATGCTTATTTATGACATTGGTCAAGAGCTCCACTCTGATGGTTCATAATGTCATAGGTGTTTATTTGTTGTACTGTGAATGCACTTTATAAACTCACCTAGAAATGGGTGTGTGTAATTCACACACTCACAAGCAAACAGAACAATGATGACAATATAGGGTCCTGCAGAGGGTGTTCAAAGGCTGTGACCCAGATGCAATGCAATGCAGAAGGAGATGGGAAATACATGTGTGTGTGTGTGTGTGTGTACAAATGTGCATGTACTGAGTATGCCCATGCATGAGTGTATGTTTGTGGGAAGGGAAAGTTATTATTTTAAGCAGAGAGATTGAGAGGGAGAGACACAGAAAGAGAGACAGAGGAGAAAGAGCAAGAGGGATTTCCTTTTGGGGAACCAACCAAAGAACTCTGGGGAAATGCTACTAATCAAGTATAATGCTGTTTAACATCAAGAGCAGGCCTCTTGTCTATTCTAAGGGGATGTGTTGTGATATTCAAAACTAATTATATATCATGTATATTAATTTTTGTAAAAGACATATGTATGTACTGATAAATGTTCAATAAACATGATCGATTTACCACAGCATTTATCCCAGCACATACTTTACATCAGGTGATATAGAAAAGTGGCCACGGAATGCCTCTCTCCCACTGTCCCCAAAACACAGATTAGAGACATTATATATACAAGGCAACCTGGTCCAAATTTATGCCATTTACTGAGTTCATTAACTATAGTTCTAAAAGCTTTGTACAACAACTAGAACAGGTAGTCCAATTCAAATATGGAGTGCTAGCTTACCAGGTAAGAAGGAGGCAGGGAGTTTGTGTATCCAAGAAGAGGAAGATGGTCTTAGGCTGGCATTGTGGGGAAGAGATTGTGAACACTGCTACCACCATGATAAAACATAGTGTCCTAGGTACATTCATCCTTAAACTATAACTAAGTGTCAAACAATGACCAGGATATACTGAAAGGCTGCCAGAGTCCGGAAATACCCTACCAGGGATCATAGAAGATTCTAGAATGCTGGTGATGGAGGGAATAGCAAAGTTGGCCTGAATTCAGAGACACATGCTATTGGATTGATAAAAGAAAGATGTTTCCACTTGCACGGAACAAGTAGAAGCAATATGAAGTAGAATGGCCAGGTTCTAGGAAGGGCTGAGTGGCCTTTCAGCCAAAAACAAAGGAGAAAGAAGGAAGTGACTTTACATGTAGTACTATGGAAAGTAAAGTAAACCAGACCTAGAGACACACAGGTTGCATGGTTTCCTTCCTTCATGGTGACTAGAATGTGGCTATAAATCTACAAGTAAACACACTAGATGTGTGTGTGTGTGTGTGTGTGTGTGTGATAAATTATATAGGTCTCTAGACATTCATACAGTGAGACCAAAGGCTCAATTGCTGTGTGCATATGGTCATATAAAATAATTTCTTTTAGAAATGAACTTCAAGAAATGGAAACAATCGATTTTTGTTGTTTCTGCTGTGTCTGTTATCTTTTCCTTTTGCTTTATTTGTTAGCTTATTCGGAGGTTAAAGGGGTGCACAGAAAAGGTGGGACAAAGGCTGAACAAATGTAACAGCGGTACTCAGTAGACACTATGTGGAAAATGAACTATACAACTTAGGGGGAAGGAATGGGAGGGAAAAACTAGGAGGCAGAGGGAAGGGCTGACATAGTTTAAAAATAATCTACTCATTATCTGACTTATATATCGTAACCCTTCTGTACATCACCTCTACAATAATAACGAAATACTTAAAATAAAAAAAAAGAAAACTGCGGCTTAAAATAAATACAAAAGGGACAAAAACCATTATCATGGTAGAATAAAGCAAAGCCATCCCTAGATCCATTCAAGCGCTTTCATTTATTATTTTTTTCTGGCTTTTTTGCTGTGCCTTTCTCTGGCCCAGTGTGGAGTGGGAAATCCATCAAGTGCAAATTTACTTACCACTCGTGTCAAGTCAAGAGATCATTAAACATTGGTGCCTATGGATGGGAAAATGCCCCTGTGATAGATAACTGCTTTTTCCTCGATGATCATTTTAGAGAATGATGCCTTCCTTAGTGGGATAAATCCAATTTTGCATGTTAGATAGTTTGGAGAGAGTATTTATTTAAAAATCTCCCCATCAGGCCAAGTGGCTTTTCCATGCTTGTCTAGCCTGGCCATGGCCACAGAGAAACTCTCTAGGCTTTGTCCTGAAGTCTCCTAAGTGATCCTCTACACTGCTCTGGACAAATGACCAGGAGATTTTTAGAGGCCTTGAATATTGCTGTTCTGGGTAACCCAGAAGAGTCACACTACAGTCTCCACAGCGATGAGATCCTGTCATTAAAGTCATTCTTGGGGTCCTGGGCAACAAAGTGGCCAACTAAAATGTTAATTTTTAACTGACAGGTGAGAAAGCAGGGAATGGTCTTTGAAGAAGTCTAAATTAACATTTTAATACCCCTGCAACATTTCATCTTACTGGGATAAATCCTGGCATGGCCTACTGAATATACTCTGTAAAGTATTTCTCATTTATTTGTCCAGCAGCATTCTCAACTGACTTCTTCATTTCGTTGCTTGCCATTCTTTTCCCTGTGACTGTCCCTGGAGTTAAAACTCATGTCTCTGCTGTGAGTTGTCCTTTTAACTGAACTGTGTCTGTCTTCATCCATAATCCTAATCACATTATTTACAACTCTCTGTTGCGCACATCCGTTTCTGTGAATGTCTGATCTGCTACCTTGTGTTCTCTTGGTGGGAAGGGATTATGTTTTATTCATTTTTGAATAAAACCTTACATATTGTTGCCTGCCCCAAAGAAGGAACTCAATAAATGTTTGCGGAACGAATGACTAAATATATAAATCACACACAAAAGCATAAACTAGTCTTGATGATAGGAAACATTTGCCTTGACACTTGGGATAAAACTCAACCCAGGACATGAGAAAGCAATAGAATAACTCAGTCATAAAATGTTCTTGTGAAAGAAGCCATGGTGCACCCAAACCTGTGAAATTTTAGAACACTTCATTTAAAAAAAAAAAAGCCTTCACTATAGCTTACAACTTGCATCTTGAATAAAAAAATTACAGTCGCTAAAAGATGGGTATTACCTATTGAGCAATCAGAATTGTAAAATTACCTTCACCTCACAAGTTGGGAGATGCCTCAGTAGATGGAATTTGTTGAGTTTTGAATAAAATTGGCATTTCCTTATTTTCTGACATCAAGGTGCTGAAATATGCTGTCAGGTATTAACATGTTTGTTGATGGTAACTTGGCTTGGCAGGATAGAAATGCCAGTGTGAGTTTTATGATTACATTTTCATTACAAAACACAGATCTCAATCTCAGGCAGTTTATTGCTTTCAGTTATTAGTCATATGCTGGTCTGAGGCTTGAGTGTCGCTAGCCCTGTTCAATTTTAACAGTGGAGCTGTGCCTCAAAATGCATTTGGTAAACAGTTTAGCCCATGCCCACAGCCCCAAGGTGATGAGTGAGCATGAGTTAGTCAAACCAGATGTTGGGCACTGTAAAATTGAAGAGCCATTTAAGTGTTACACAATATTTTTATACTGTTTTTTGTTTTTCTTCAGTGGGTAGCAATGAAGAACATATAATCCAGTAAAAAGCATTACTTTGCTATTTTTTTAAAATTTCCAATGTACCTATTCTGCTCTTGGCCAATGTATTACCAAAATATGCATACCCTTGTATCAAGAGCTTTGGCCAGATCTATAACTACTTTCTTAACTTTAATTTAATTTCTGTTTTGGTAATACTGGGGTTTGAACTCTAGTCTTCATGCTTGATAAGCTGACAGCATACCACTGGGTCTCACTGCTAGCTGAGTCCTGGAGCTATTTAGTAAGAACTCTGGCTTAAAAAGTATTCTAGTTACCTTGAATTTGTGAATGAAAATATTTTGATAAAATACTATGAAAATACTTTGATAAAAAGATAAAAGTAGAGCCAGGCACCAGTGGCTCACACCTGTAATCCTAACTACTCAGTAGGCTGAAACCTGAGAATCACGGTTTGAAGCCAGCCTAAGTAGGAAAGTCTGTGAGATTGTTATCTCCAATTAACAACCAGAAATCCTGAATTGGTGCTGTGACTCCGATTGGTAAAGCACTAACCTGGAGTGAAAAACCTCAGGGACAGCATTCAGGCCCTGAATTCATGCCCCAAGACCCATCAAAAAGAAGAAAAAAAAGAAGAATAAAAAAAAACAGATGAAAGTTGATAATATATTCCTTCCTTACTCTGCTTCCAAAAATAATGACTTTTGTGATGGATAATAGGAGATTTTAAAACACTGTTAGTAGGTTTATTAAGACAGAGAATAACTTCCTTGGAGACACCAACAAATACCTCATTCTTACTAGTTGACTTGTCCTACTGACCATTAGAACTCAGGACCAATCTCTTGGTAAATTGGCACAAAGCCACTGAGCCATGCCTCCAGTCCTGGTTTTTACTACTTACTTTCTTTTGGCCACTCTGAGCTAGGATCGCTGCTTTCTTTTAGGTTTACTGTTCTCAATGGCATCACAAGTTCAGGGCATCACATTCATCTTCCTTTCTGAAGACAGTTGGACAGGTTGGCTTGGCAACATGATCCTTCCAATCTCATTCTCCCAGGCAAGTTGACTTTCTCTGATCCTGAGACTGTACCTTGCTACAAGGGCTCATCTCTCCTTCTCTGGTTACACTACCTGTCTGAATGTTGGTTTGAGTTTTCTCATCCACTGAATTTTGGCATCAGATCATTCAAAGTAGAAGAGTTCAGGGCACTGCAGAAGAATTTTTAGTTCAAATTATCTCCTCTAGCCCACAAAAGGTAATTCAGCAACCAGACATAAAGTCTAGTATGTTTTCACTCTCATTCTTTATCAATACTGGAGCTTGTAACCAGGGCCTCCCCATCTTTTATTTGGCTTTCTTGCTTCTGGCTGATACTCAAACCACTCGGGCCATGCCTTCAGTCTGGCAGTTTGTAGATTATTGAGAGATGGATCACACAGGCTCTTCTCTCTGGGCTGGCTTCCGTGGCTCTATTCAAGAAACATTTTATGTTGATGAAAGTGATCTGTTTGCAGTAAGGGAACAAACAGATTCTGTCTCTTTTGCCAGGATTGAGGTATAAGCTGCAATTAGAGGCCATGTCAGCGGTGTTCTCCCGTGGGTCTGTTAACGCCTCTCAGCCACGGCTTAGGGCAGCAGATTGTCATAAACAGTGCTGTAAGCACGAATACGAAAATGACGGGGTTGCACTGGGTGATCTCCAAGGTCCCTGCTAGCAGCAATTTTTTAAATTGGTGAGCCCGAAATTACTAATATGAATCTGAACATACCTGATTTATGCCTGGAGACAATCTATTTATTTAAAAGATGGGTCCGTTTTCATTAATTTGGCTCAGAAGTACAATAGGAAATGAAAAACAAATACTGGTCCAACAGTAGTGACAACATGGATTCAATGACATTTCACCCATTTACAAAGGTGCATTTAAAACACAAAACCATTTCAAATTAGTTCTATGACTAGAATTTTTCTACACCATTGGAAAATTCACATAAAATTTAATTTCACTACATATTTCTTGATTTTCTGACTTTGCCAAAGATGCTAGCCCTCTTCCCTCCAGTACTAGTCTGCCCAGAGTGTGGAGGAGAGAGAACAAAATTCATCTAAGCCCAGAAGCTTCTTGAGGGAGGCTTTATTCACTATTATGCCTTATTCACTATTATGATATCAATATCTCATTTAATGATTTATCAAGAAGAGATCAGTAAGGAAAATAAACAGTTCTTAGGTATACAATATATCCAGCCTGCCTTATTCACTATTATGATATCTATATCTCATTTAGTGATTTATCAAGGAAAATTCAGTAAAGGAAAATAAATAATTCGCAGATATGTAATATATTCAGCAAGTATCAGAGCTGTATAAAAAAAAATCAAGAAGCCTAAGAAAGAGATAGGGAAGGATTCTTTTAAGGAGACAGACACCATTCAGAAGAGCCCACGAAGAAGTGCTACTCAAGAATACTCTTCCAGATGTAGGGAAAGGAGATACAAGCCCCGAGCTAGGCGTGTGCTTAGCATGTGTCAAAGACAAACCCTCCACATGGCTGGTGTGGGAAGACTTTTTCCCTTTCCTATGACCTTAGGCTCAATCCATTTCATAGTGTATTAATTTAAACTTTTCAAGAACTCATATTACATTCTCTGAGTGCTATATGTTTAATACCTTTCCTCTCAAGTCTCTCTTTTGTTTTTTTTCATTCAAGGGCCTGAACTTCCTTCCATAGATGATGCACTGAGGGACTCTGAACGTAAACCAGTGTTCTCTGAGTAAGAGCCCACGGAATGCCCGATTATGTTAGTAAATGTTCTGTAGTCAAAAAAATTAATGAGTTATTATATGCCCTATTCCTTCTCAACATGTCCAAATACACATGCACAAATTACAGTCTCTGAAAAGTTCTTCGATTTTTCATTCCAAATTAGTAGTACCTTCCACCTATTATCTGTATTTTTCGCTCAGTGTTTCCAACTGTTAGTCATCCATCTGCATCCATCCTTCAACTTTTATAATTGGCCCAGGCATATATGTTCAAAGATCCTCCATCTCAATGGAGGATCAACTACACAAGGAGATAATTCAAAGTTCATCAAATACGTACAGTCACAGAGATATGCATGAATTCTCACAAAAGCTTGGAGAAAAGGATATTTGATAATATAAGCTATTGTTTCCTTTTGCAGTATGTAACAAAACAAAGATGGGATGTGTATTCTAAAACAAATGATACTTAAAGGTTTCTCTATCATTCTATTATATACTACTTTGTTTTAAAATTTTTATTTTCCAGTTCTGGGACTTGAACTCTGGGCCTGGTTGCTGTCCCTGAGCTCCTTTTGCTCAAGGCTAGCACTCTACCACTTGTACTACAGCACCACTTCTTTTTTCTGTAATTTTGCTCAAGGCTAGTACTCTACCACGTGTACTAAAGCACTACTTCTGCTTTTTTCTGTGATTAAGTGAAGCTAAAAGTCTCACAGACATTCCTGCCTAGGCTAAATTTGAACCTCAATCATCAGATCTAAGTTTCCTAAGTAGCTAGGATTACAAGTGTAAGGCACCAGCACCCAACTGTTTTAAACATTTTAACCATGTAGGGATTGAGTTCAAGTTGGATGCAAATAACGCTAGCTAATTGGGAGACTGAAATCCAGAGCATCCTGGTTTGAATTCTGCTGAGTAAGAAAAGTCTGTGAGATTCCATCTTTATACAACCACCAAAAAGGCCAGACAGAAGGCATGGTTCAAGCGGTAAGGCTTCAGTTGAGCAAGCACAAGTCCCCAAATTTAAGCCTCAGTATTGTCAAGGAGGGAGGATTTGAAGAAGAAAACAAATAACCTTAATATATTTTAGGACTTTGCCTTTCATGGTAAAATCTGATGGAAAAAAATTAGCAAAATCCCTTTGTAGAGACTCCAAGAAGACATTTACAAGTGCATTTTAACACAGCTAAACAAAAAGTTCTGATAGTGCCCTGCCAAAAAGAAGATCTACTCCTGGCTACTTTTCTGGAACTCTTGGGATTCATTGCTAATTCTGAAGAGCTATTTAATCTAGAATAGAACAACCTTTTTAGACAAGCCTTTTTAACCATTTTCTTGAACTGTGAATGCTAGGTATCTGCCACACTGGTGTGGTTTTAGTTTAAGTTAAATGCAGTTTTGTGCCTGAATTTTGCTTTTTAACATCATAGAGAATAGCTAGGGGGAAAATGGAAGTCAGAATGTAGGAAAAGTTAAAAGGAAGCTTTGCTAAGAAGACAGATTATCTTTCTAATATAAACCTAATTCATTTTTAGTAATTGTGGGATGTGTGAATTGTCTCCTGCCTTATAAATACACACATCTATTGCCTTCTGCCAGAATGTGTTCATTCCTCGAAATATCTTGGAAAGAGAGGGCTGTAACAGAAACACAATGTCTTTTCTCAGAAAATGAAGATAATATTCTAGAGAGATAGTAAATATCCCATACCTGTTGCTTAAATCTCAAAGTACAAATATAAAGATGAGGGCACTCACCTTCACAGTCATATTGTAGCATAAAAACATGGTAATGGCCAGGGCGCTGGTAGGTTCACGCCTGTGATCCTAACTACTCAGGAGGCTGAGAACTAAGGATTGCAGTTCAAAGCCAGCCTGGGCAGAAAAGTCCCTGTAAGGCTCATATCTCCAGTTATCCACTCAGAAAAACAAAACAGAAAATAAACAAACAATCGGGAAATGGAGCTGTGGCAAACTAGAACACTAGCCCTGAGCAAAAGAGCTCAGGGATAGCACCCAGACCCTGAGTTTTAGCCCCATGACCAACCAAAAAAAATTTTTTTAAGAACATGGTAATAGTTAACATGTTCGATATATCAGATTTTTGAGTATATTCAAGAGTTTGTGGCCCTTGAAAATACTAATACTTTGGCCAAACTCTAACAATATAACCTACCAAGATGTTTCAATTTTTGCTTTGTCTACTCATAGTCTAAAGAAGTAACTGCAATGGAGATTTTTAGTTCTTAAATGCATACTTCCAATGTTTGAAATTTTAAAAGAATCAATGGAAGTAATAATAAACTTACTGAGCCAATTTTTATTAAAAAATAAATTTTGAGTGGATATCCTTAAGCAATATACCAGTTGTTCATTTAGCTTTATGGTAAAGACAACAATAAGTGGAAATAAGAAAACTGGCAGTTTATCTTTGGGATAACAGTGGAATAAATCTTCATTGTTCATAGGAGAATACCCATCTTTTGGCACAGTTCATCACTCCAGAAACTTGTATATAGGAGCTAGATAATTCCTTGTCTGGAGGAGTGGCTTGCACACTAGGTGGAAGAGCCGCTGTATTGTAAGATATTTAGTACCATCCATGACCTCTGTCCATTAGAGGCCAAGGCCAACCCACCCTTTTCTTACTAGTTTTGACAACCAAAGTGTCTCTAGATGTTGTTCCATAGTCCGAAGACAGACAGTTGCTCTTGGCTGGGAATTACCAATCTCAAACATAGGCTGTCTGAATCTGTGGTGAGAGGTAGAGACATACTACAGGATAAAATATAGATTCTTCCATATGTAAGGAATATGGGACAAGAAGGTCCTCTCTTTCAGCTCCAGGAGAACTTTGTACTATGGGTCTCTAGAAAAAGCCACACCCAGAGTTCAAAGGTAAATATACTCTGGAATTGGAGGGTACCTGCCACGGTGTTGATGCTTCTTCAATATCAGAGTGATGGTCATGGTGAAGCACAGAATAGAAAGCTAATCCCGATAAGGGGCAACAGTGGCCACACTCAGTTGCCATCATTTGCTTCCACTTTCTGAGCTAACTTGGGCTGACAGTGGGTGGCGGATACCAGTGGCTGTTATCAGGATGACTGGCATCCATTGGGAAGGCACACACACTATCAAAGACCGATAAGCAAATCCCAGAAAGCAGTCATGAGGTCGGTGCCTACTTGGCCTTCTTCATGAAATCTCTCATCCTCTCTGGCTGGGATCTCACCAACCTCTTGGCTTATCTCCTTTCTCAGACTGGCTCCAGCCCAGACTTTGTCCTCCCAGCTGTCAGAATGTTCTTTCTAAAGCACAAGCCTGAAATTATCTCCACCCTGCTTCACATGCTTTGATGTTGCCTCTGAGATAAAGCTCAGGCTCCTTAGCAAGGCCTCCCTACTGACTTCATCTCCTGACACCCTTTTCCAAACTCTGGAATGAATATGTTCTTTCTTGTCTCTGTATTCAAGCCTGAGCAGCCTTTTCCTGTCCTTGTCATATCAATGCATGTGTCCTGTCCATGGTTTTTCCTGGGGGAAAAAAAAGTTATAAAAATAAATCTATTTTGGGTTTTTCTTCTCTTTGTTTGCGCTCTCCACACTTGTCATAAGCATGGATTTAACAATCTTGCAGCTTACCATCTTTCTGTTATGTTTTATAACACCTCTACCCTTCCCACTCAATATTCCCTACATATTTCTGACTTTTCCTTTATAGTGTCCTCTAGTCATTACTCTTCTCCCTCATTAAATGTCTGCACACAGCAGTCCTGACCTTGATGTTCTTCTCTTTTCACTGTCAAATGCCTTGGGTAATCACTGCCACTTTGGTGGTGGGGATTTTTAAGTGCGTCCTTTTGCCTCAGCCAATTCTTAAAATTAAGTGTTACAAAAGTTTTCCTGGATGTCTCCCTCACCATTCACCATCCCCCATTCACCAACCTCTTAACTCAGGTTGGTTAGCTTTTAACTAGTCTCCTTGAAATGCAACAAAAACCATTCTCATTGGAAACCTGGACTTGTCCCCTGGTGGCTCCTCTGTCTCCCATAGTCAATTAGGAGCTAAATCCGGCTGATTCTATCAAGGATCAAGATGTCTTTTAGTTTCACGCTGTAACAGATTTTATTCTGACTCCATTGTAGGGGAAGCGTCCAAGAGTTACTGCCCATGTGTTCTTCTTGTTGTCTTATTTGAAGCTATTTTTCTCTTTGCTGTTGACAAAGCAGTTTTGGTTATGCCTCTTCTGTATCTAACATCTTCCCAGGGCTTCTGCTTGGGATACAGCTCAAGTTCATTAGCACAGTTCCCCAGAGAAATAGGACCCTCATAACATCTGGCCTAGAGCCACACAAAGATACTCACTGTCACAGCAACAGTGGACGTAGCTGTTTCCATGAAGTCAATTATATTTCCTTGAATTTCACCTTCATATAACTCTTTGCAGATCCTGGAATTGGGCAGCATCCTCTCTTGCCCATGTTGACTGTCTTGCTAAGATGGCCTCTCCTCACTCACCAACACCCAAAAAGGTTTTTTCACCTTCAATGCCCTTCTCTCCTTTATACTCCTGGTAGACATTACTTTTCCTTTAAGAATATATAAACTCCCTCCAAAGCTTTCTCTATTTTCTTTAATCCATATGTCAAACTACCCTCTCTTCTCACCTATGTTACTATATTGTTCACTTACTATATTGAATAATAGTGAATTGATAGGCAATTTTTCAGGAAAACCATCTGATTTCCAGTATCCACTGTGGTGCTGAGTATAGCAATTTTAAAAAATAGAGAAACATAGGAAATAGAGAAACCATTAGATATTTTTAAACTTCATTATAACTCTCTATTTGCTGATTTTTCCAAAACTTCTGTCTTAGCATTCATAGATAAGAAACCGAAAGGAAGCTCTCTTAAGAGAGGTGATAGAATGCCTTTGATTTAAAACAAGCTGAGTGGAAATGCACCACTCCAGTTGAATGCAGATAGCATGTGAAGTGTAAGGCTGGATGGAGACTATGAATCTGAAGTCACTGAGCCCCATGACAGAAATGTACTGGGAAAAGGGCCACAATGAGCCCCCCCCCCGCCCCCGCCACACACACACTGGGATCCAGGAGTTTCTTGTTTCTTTAGATTCTGCCAAGTGAAGCAATGACCACTTTTCACATTGCTATTGCTTCATACTTGTGATCAAAATACTGCACATCTCACTCAAACTTGATTTCTAAAAGGACAGAATTATGTGGGAAATGCCCAGCTTGATTATTTTTAACATAAATGCTTTTCTAAGGATTAATTAATTGGACAGTATAGTTTCATTTTGATATTTCCAAACATTCATACAATACATGTAACAAATTTGCCTCTTCTATTACTCCCTCTTAATACACCTTCCTCCTTTTAAAACCATTTTCTGTGTGTTTCATTATGCTACTTTCATATATAAATGTACTTCAATCAGATTCACCTTCATTACTTTCTCTTTTCCTTACTTTCCTCCTACTTGTTTCTCCCAAAAAGCAGTACTCCCTTTTAAAATCATGTGTTATTAATTTTCTATTTACCATTATTAGTAGTAGTAGTATTGGTCTACACCAATACTACTCATGAATGAATACTACTCATATGAATGAAAATATATATGTGTCTTTTTATGTTTGGCTTATTTTACTTAACATGATGATCTTTAGTTCCACCCATTTTTCTAGAAAAGAACATAATTTCAGTCTTCTTAATGAACAACTAATATTTTATTATGCATATGTGGCCCCTTTTCTTTATCCATTCAATGGCTTTCAGATTGATTCTATAGCTTGGCTATTATGAAGTGTGCTACAATAACTGTGAGTGTACAGATGTCCCTATTGTATGATAAGCTACATTTACTTGGATATATGTGTAGGAGTTGTATGGAACGATCATATGTTAATTCTATCCTTAGTTATTTTAGGAGTCTCTATTTTAGTTCCCATAGTGGCTTCAGTAATTTGCTAACAGTGTAGAAGTCTCTTTTTTCTTCTTCCCCTTGCTAACTTTTGTTGTTGTTTATTCTCTTGGTGATAGCCATTCTAACTGGGGTGACGTGAAATCTCAGTGTTGTTTAATTTGCATTTCCCTTGTAGATAAGAATGCATTCATATGCTTTAAGAACTTTAAAAGGACAAAAATAATGAAAATCAACAAAAGACACAATAATAGCTCAGAGTTGCTGCCAAAGTCAGTGTCACAAAAATTTTAAATTAAAATTTTGATTTTTATTTACAATGCAGGGACCACCAGGAAATTTATTTCCCTGAAATATGATTCCTTGGGTATAGCTGAGCAAATATCAATGGCTATCATCAAGACAAAAGACTTTATTTCAACCCAATTAATGGTTACAGACAATGATGGGGAAGTCTAACCACACTTCTGCCAACTAAATTTCCATCTCTTAGTACCACTGGCACCTCAGGAGCTGCCCATTGGACTGACTAAATATGTATGTGACCCAATAAAGACTTGACACGCAGACATTGCCATCATTTAGACATTAAAGGAAATTTCAGATAGAGCATCAGTCATTAAAGATTGTTGGCAACAGAATTTTAAGATTTCTATCTTAGGAGAGCCTGAAAGTCAAAGGAGCTTTCAACAACCTCAACTCCAGCCTGGAGATGGGGAGTCCCGACATAGTTCCCCTTAAATGTCTAGATGCTATGATCTAGGCCCCACACACATGCATATGATAGCTTTGGCAGGCTTTAACTAACAGCAGGGCAACTAAGACAGGCAACATCTCCACACAGAAGGTGGGGAAAAGATGGAAGAAACAGAAGGACAAGGTCCAACTGTACTTGAGGCCAAAACTTGCAAGGCTTTGGCAGGATACGTCCTGCTTTGCTATGCTTTCTGAGAACATGGGAGTCGAGGCCTCCCACCCCTTCTGGACCACCATCTGCCTTGAACTTGCTAAGGGAGCATCCATGACATTGATCCTTGAAACAGTGTCGTATTTTGACTCTTGATATCTGTTCTGTAATGGTATGGGGAAATATTGCCAAAGAATGTAACTATTTGTATATTATTTTGTAAAAAGCCAGCTGGGAGGAAGGAGTTTGTATCAGGAATGCCATTTGTATAAATTGTAAGATTGACAACAAAGCCTTGTACTAAGCCACTCATTCACTGGGAAGAGTTTAAATGGGTATTTAAATAGAGGCTAAAAGTACACACAGGGTCAGATCTAGTCCTGCATTGTTTAATAAAAAGCAGTCTAACCCAACTGATAACCACTCATAGGTTCTCTCAAACATAAGCCATGATAAGACACTGTTAAGTAATTGCGGTCTAGCTACAGCTTCCAGAGAAAATTCTCAAAGAATTCAAGTGCTATCTTGGGTATTAAGTGTCCTTACATGTTTTGTTTTGTTTTTGCATATTTCCTATCATTCTGGAACTTGTACAATTTAAGGTGACCATTGTGTCTGCTGCTAAACAGAAAAAAATATATGGTATCAATTAGTACTCAGGACCAGGAAATTCTTTTTTTTTTTTTCAAATTTTTATTACCAAATTTTTATTACAGTTTCATACGTTAGGCATTGGATACATTTCTTGTACTGTTTGTTACTTGTCCCTCATTCCCCCCTTCCTCCTCCTCCTTTCCCTTTCCCCCCATGAGGTGTTTAGTTCACTTATACCAAACAGTTTTGCAAGTATTGCTTTTGTAGTTGTTTGTCTTTTTATACCCTGTGTCTCTCGATTTTGGTATTCCCTTTCAATTTCCTAGTTCTAATACCAGTATACACGGTTTCCAATATACTCAGATAAGATTACAGAGATAGTGTAGGTACAACCACAGGAAGGTGACACAAGAACATCATCAATAATAGAAGCTATAGATACACATGGGACGTTGAAAGTAGTTACAACTGTGATATAACAATCGTTTCCATAACATGGAGTTCATTTCACTGAGCATCATCTTATATGACCATAAGGGTACAGCTATTGAGCTCTTGTGATCCTCTGCTATGACTTGCCTAAACCTGTACTAATTCTTCCCAATAAGGGAGACCATAGAGTCCATGTTTCTTTGGGTCTGGCTCACTTCACTTTGTATAATTTTTTCCAAGTCCTTCCATTTCCTTACAAATGGGGCAATGTCATTCTTTCTGATAGAGGCATAAAATTCCATTGTGTATATGTACCACATTTTCCTGATCCATTCATCTACTGAGGGGCACCTGGATTGGTTCCAGATTCTAGCTATGACAAATTGCACTGCGATGAACATTGTTGTGCTGGTGCCTTTACTGTGATTTTGTTTGTGGTCTTTTGGATAGATACCCAAAAGTGGTGCTGCTGGGTCATAGGGGAGTTCTATATTTAGCCTTCTGAGGAATCTCCATACTGCTTGCCAGAGTGGCTGAACCAGTTTACATTCCCACCAACAATGAAGTAGGGTTCCCTTTTGGCCACATCCCCTCAAACATTTGGCATTGTTCATTTTCTTGATATATGACATTCTTACTGGGATGAGATGGAATCTCAATGTTGTTTTGATTTGCATTTCTATTATGGCCAGTGATGTAGAGCACTTTTTCATATGTCTCTTGGCCATTCTCATTTCCTCATCAGAGAAATCTCTTTGTAAGACTTTAGCCCACTTGATGAATGGGCTATTGGTTCTTTGCAGTTTTGTTTTGGAGGAATGTAATTGTTTTAGTTTTGCATATATTTTAGATATGAGGCCTTTGTCCGTTGAATGACCGGTAAAGATCTTCTCCCAGTCTGTAGGCTTTCTGTTTATCTTGCGAGATATGTCCTTTGCCCTGCAGAAGCTCTGCAGTTTGATGCAGTCCCATTTGTCCAACCTTTCTTTGATTTGGAGCCTTTCTGGGTCTTTGTTAAGGAAGTTCCGTACTGCGCCAAGGAGCCCAAGTGTTTCTCCTACTCCTTCCTTTAATGTTTTCAGGGTGTCTGTTTTGATCTCCAGGTCTTTAATCCATTTGGAATTGATTTTGGTGCAGGGTGATATATAAGGATCTAGTTTTAGTTTGTTGCTTATGTTGAGCCAGTTTTGCCAGCACCATTTGTTAAAGAGGCTATCTTTCTTCCAAACTATTGTTTTAGCTCCTTTATCAAAGATTAAGTAGGTGTGGTTCTGTGGGTTCATTTCTGGGTCTTCAATTCTGTTCCATTGGTCTTCAAGCCTGTTCCGGTGCCAATACCAAGCTGTTTTTAGTACTATAGCTTTATAATACAGCTTGAAGTTGGGTATTGTAATTCCTCCAGCACTGTTCTTTCTGCTTAGGATTATTTTTGCTATTCTAGGTCTTTTATTGTTCCATATGAATTTCTGGATTGCTTCTTCTATTTCATTAAAAAATGGTGTTGGGATATTAATGGGTATTGCATTGAATTTGTAGATAGCCTTTGGCAATATTGCCATTTTGATTATATTAATCCTCCCAATCCAGGAGCATGGGAGGTTTTTCCATTTCCTTAGTTCTGACTTAATTTCATTATTCAAGCTTTTAAAGTTCTCATCAAAGAGGTCTTTCACTTCTTTGGTTAGGGTTATTCCTAGGTATTTTATGTTTTGGGGGGCTATTGCAAAAGGAGTTGCTTTCCTGATTTGAGTCTCGGTCTTTGGGTCATTAGCATAGAGAAAGGCCATTGATTTTTGAGGGTTTATTTTATATCCTGCAACTTTGCCAAAGTTTTGGATCAGCTCTAGTAGCTTAGGGGTAGAGTCTATGGGATTCTTTAGGTATAGGATCATGTCATCTGTGAAGAGAGAAAGTTTAACTTCATCTATTCCTATTTGGATCCCCTTTATATTTTCTTCTTGCCTAATTGCTCTGGCTAGGAATTCTAGCACTATGTTAAAGAGCAGGGGAGACAGTGGACATCCCTGTCTTGTTCCTGATTTTAAAGGTAATGGCTTTAGTTTTTCACCATTTAGAATTATGCTTGCTGTTGGTTTATCATAAACTGCCTTGATTATATTCAGGAATGTTCCCTGGAATCCCAGTTTTTCCAGAGCTTTTGGCATAAATGGGTGCTGGATTTTATTGAGCGCTTTTTCCGCATCCAGAGATAAAACCATGTGTTTCTTTACCTTGCTCCGGTTGATGTGATGGATTACATTAATTGACTTGCATATATTAAACACAACTTTGCATCCCTGGGATAAATCCAGTTTGATCGTGGTGTATGATTTTTGATGACCTGTTGAAGTCGATTGGCCAGAATTTTGTTGAGAATTTTTGCATCTATGTTCATCAGGGAAATCGGTCTATAGTCCTCTTTCCGTGATGAGTCCCTGCCTGGTTTTGGTATGAGGGTTATACTGGCAACATAGAATGTGTCTGGTAGTGAACGTTCTCTTTCAATTTCATCGAAGAGTTTGAGAAATATTGGTGTGAGTTCTGTTTTGAGGCCTTGTAGAATTCTGCTGTGAATCCATCTGGACCTGTGCTTTTCTTGGATGGGAGATCACTTATTGCCGTTTCTATTTCAATACTGGATATGGGTCTGTTTAGAAGGTTTAAATCTTCATGGTTGAGTTTGGGGATATGAATATTTTCTGGGAAATCATCCATTTCTTCGAAGTTCTCGAATTTATTGGCGTAAAGGTTTGCAAAATAGTCCCTTATTATTTTCTGAATTTCGGTTATTTCTGTGGTCATGCTACCTGTTGCATCTCTTATCTTGTTTATTTGAGTGTACTGCCTTCGTTTTTTGGTCAGGTTTGCCAGGGGTCTGTCTATCTTGTTGATTTTTTCAAAGAGCCAACTCTGTTTTGTTGATTCTTTTGATGGTTTTATTCATCTCTAATTGATTTAATACTGATTTGATTTTAATTATTTGCTTCATCTATTGACTTGGGGTTTGGCTTGTTGTTCTCTTTCAAGGAAATTTAGGTGCTTCCTTAAATTACTGAGTTGCTGTTTCTCCAGTTTGTTGGTGTATGCACTCAGAGATATTAATTGTCCTCTGAGTACTGCCTTTGCTGTGTCCCAAAGGAGCTGGTACTTTGTGTCCTCATCTTGGTTGAATTCCATAAACATTTGAATTTCTGTTTCAATTTCTTCAATGACCCACTGATGGTTCAGCAGTGTGCTGTTTAGTCTCCATGAACTGTAGGATTTTCTGTGGTGGCTGTTTGAGTTGAGCTCTAATTTTATTCCATTGTGGTCTGAGAGAATGCAGGGAATGGTTTTGATACTTCCGAATTTGTACAGATTTTCTTTGTGCCCTAAGATGTGATCTATTTTGGAGAATGTTCCATGTGCTGCCGAAAAGAATGTGTATTCTGTTGTTGCTGGGTGGAATATTCTGTAGATGTCGGTTAAGTCTAGTTGGTCTATCCAATTATTTAGTTCTGTGGTTTCTTTGTTCAGTTTTTGACATGTTGATCTGTCCAGAGGTTATAGTGGAGTGTTAAAGTCCCCAACTATCTATGTGTTTGGGTCTATGAGTGTTTTTAGAGTCAGTAGTGTTTGTTTGATGAAGTTGGGTGCTCCTGTATTTGGTGTGTAGATATTTAGAATGGTTATATCTTCCTGTAGGAGAGATCCCTTTACTAGTATGTAGTAACCTTCTTTGTCTCTTCTTACCATTTATAATTTGAAGTCAATTTTGTCTGATACTAGGATTGCAATGCCAGCCTGCTTATGGGGGCCATTTGCTTGATAGATTTGATTCCAGCCTTTCACTTTTGGAAGATGTTTACTTTTGCTGGATAGATGTGTCTCTTGGAGGCAGCAGAAAGATGGATCTTGATTTTTGATCCAACTTATGAGCCTCTGTCATTTGATTGGAGAATTAAGTCCATTAATGTTGAGAGTTAGGATTGAGAGATGATCGTTTGTTCCTTTCATTATCACAATCTTGTTAAAAGCTGTGTCTTTCCATTTCTTGATCTGATGTTAACTGTTTAGGGTTCATTTCTCTGCCTGTATTGGGATCTTGATTATTTTCCCTGTGTAGTACATCTTTGAGGATTTTCTGTAAATCTGGTTTGGTGGAGATATATTGTTTCAGTTTTTCCTTACTGTAGAAGACTTTTATTTGACCTTCGGCTATGAACAAGAGTTTGGCTGGATACAGAATTCTTGGTTGGTAGTTATTTTTATTTAGTGTTTGGTATACTTCATTCCAGGCTCTCCTTGCTTTCATGGGCTCTGCTGAGAAGTCTGGGGTAATTCTGATTGCTTTTCCTTTATACGTGATTGTTTTCTTCTCCCTAACAGCTATAAGGATTCTTTCCTTGTACTCTGTTTTGATCACAATGTGTCGGTGGGATGTCCTATTCTGGTCTGGTCGGTTTGGGGTTGTAAATGCTTCTTGTATCTTTATAGGCCTTTCCTTCTGGATATTTGGGAAGTTCTCAGCTAATATTCTGTTAAATAGGTTGCCTATCCCATTAACTTCTTTCTCCAAGTTTTCCTGAATACCTATTATCCTTAAATTGGGCTTCCTGATCATGTCTTGAATCTCTTGTAGCGATCTGTTTTGTTGATTAGACTGGATTTTTATTGATTTTTTTTCTTTCTCCATTGAATCTAGGGAATCTTCAGCTCCTGAGATTCGATCCTCTGCTTCAGTTAGTCAGGACTGCAGGGTAGCTACTTGATTTCGGATCTCTTTTCCTTCTGACTGGTCTTTCGTGATGATTTCCATGTCATCTCTTAGGTCTTGCATGGACTTCTTTACTTCATTAATTTGGTTTTGAGTGCTGTCTCTCAAATCTTTTACCTGGGTAGCTATCTTTTCATTTGACTCTTGAAGTTCATTTATCTTTTTATTTGTTGAGGCCATGAAATTCTCCAATAATTTTTGCTTTGCCTCCTCATGCTCTAGAATAATTGACTGAAGAGATTCAAACTTTTCATTTATCATGTTTATCAGTAGACTTTGTAGAGAATTTTGGGGGCTCTCTCTATGTCTTTGATTGACTGCTCTATTTCCTGCTTGTTTTGAGTGGGACTTCATTGTTTGCCATCTTTCTTGTGTTTCTTTTGCCCATTTGGCTTGGGAATGCCAATCTACAAGCACCTGTGAGCACCTTTTAAGACCCAAAGCAGCCCTTACCAAGCACAGTTGTGTAAATCTTATAAGTTCACAATTATATACAGATACCTTGTATAACTGTCTATAAAATTAGATTTGGTGTTCCTAAAGAATACAATTTCAATATAACAACCAACCCTGGGCCCTGTATTCCGTAGTTACTCATTTACTGTTACAACCCTATAAGCAATTTTTGTTTTTATATTAAGTTCTTTTAGGACTGGCTTTCTCTATGAACTCCTTTGATTCACTCGGATTAAGCAGGAATACTCTCTATCTAATAACCAGGAGTCAATGGAACCTGGAGGTTCAGGCAGTAAATCAGGAGGGTAAGTTAGAGGTAGTAAAGAGAATAGAGTAAAATGTATCGGGGGGGATGGTGGTTATTTTGGTTTAGTTCAGTGACATGGAAATGTGGAGAAGTGTAGAATCAGTAGAGAGAACAAGGTTAAAATGATAGACAATGGAGAGTTAGCAGAAAAGAGTGGAGGTGTTATTCATAGGAAAGTAATTTTTAAAGAAAGAGAACGCAAAGAGAGAAATAAAGTAAAAATACTGGAAGACAGATGCACAAAACAGAGAAAAATTGTTTAAAAAAGAAAAAAATAAAAAGGAAAAAAACAGAAAAACAAACAACCAAAACAAACAAACAAAAAGACTTGATAAAACAAACAGGTAAAAATGGAAAACAAAAAAAACCAATGACATTTCAGAAGTGAAAAATTTTAAAAAACAAATTTTTTTTAAGTTTAAAAAATGTTTGAAAAGAAAAAGAAATGGAGTCCTCCTTGTTTGGGTGGTCTTTCCCCAGTCTCTGGTTTCCTTGCGATGGTCTGCAGTCTATTTTCCTGATTGGCTGGTTTGACTTGATTTCAGTTTGCAGGGGGTGGATGTGTTCTGACCCTTCTCCCCTGTTGGTGCAGTCCTGCGTTTGTGTGGCTGGCACAGCTTGCAGGTAGGCCTTGGGCGTCCTCTGTAGATGGGGACGTGAGCAGTCTCGGGAACCATGGCTCCTCTGTCTTCTGTGGGGCCTCGGCCTTTAATGCCTGGCTTTGAATAGGCTGTGGACTCAGCAGGGCGGGGCGCCTCTGGCCTTGTTTACCCAGCTGAGAGTTGCTTGCCTGGGGGAAGCTCCTCCCTCCTGGGCGGGGCGGCCTCCTTGGCGGGGCTGGCTATGGAATGCAGCTCTGTTTCGGGCTGGGAATTGGGCTTCCTCTGTGACAGGACCGTTTATCTGTTTCAGGAACTGTTTGTTCCCCTGTCTGGTGTTTCTGTGCCACTGGTAGCTGCTCGCCACTTTTGCATTAAATTTAGAAATTCCGGCGGGCAGGGTGGGGCACCTCTGGCTAAGCCGCAGCCCAGGATGCGCCTACCGCCTGGGCATGGGGCGTTCTCCTGGGCGGAGCTGGCTCTCACTGGTCGGGCCCTCTTGCCCTTTTCAAAGATGGCTCCTTTGTCCTCGCTTTCCCCAGGCCCGCTTTAGTTCCAATCTGGTCTGACCCTATGCCAGTGGCAAAGATGGCGCTTTGCTCTGGCAGTGGGGAAGGGCTACCTTCCAGAAGCTGCTCTGTGGGAGCGAGTGAGAATATCTTTCGTAGGGTACTCACGCTTTCTCTGCGATTTCAGGTCGTCCATGCTCAGCCGCCATCTGGAGGATTTCTTCCTGCTCTATGCTGTGTGCTTTAGCCGCGCAGAGTGCAGGTTGCTGTGCCAGGCGCTGTGCCGGCGCTGGCACTGGTGCAGTGGCGGGACGCCGCCCGGAGCTCAAATCTGTGTTTTCAGACGAGCAAAATCGATTTTTTCCTTTCTGGCCAGAATCCCTGTACTGTTAGAACTTACTCAGGCTGTCTTTCTAGGAGTAAAAGTTTCTATGAGGTGAGAAAACTGCGATGTCGGAGGGAGCTCAGCTAGGGCTCTGCTGCTCCTCCACCGTCTTCCAGGAAGTCCTAGGACCAGGAAATTCTGACTCCAGGGTTTGAAATAATGTCACTGCTATCGCAAGTTAAGTATAAGTACTGAATGTTCTAACCAAATGTTTGTAACCTCCATATTCTCAATGTCAGAGAAATACACCTATGTTTCATTACTTGAACCCCAATGAAACCTCAGAGAAAACTTTGAAATCAGGTAGGAGAGGCAAAGAAAGAACTGATTTGGTCTTTCTTGTCTGTCTATGACAGAAGGTGCAAATAATAACAAACTGACATGTAGCCCTTCAAGACTGCAGAGATGACTAACTTTGGATGCACACCATAAGTGGTGGCAAACTCACTTCTGAAAATCTCGTCCCTTATAAGTCAACAACGGGTTGGAACTTGCCCCCTTTCTTTCCGAGGTTTCTGAGTAGTGAGAAGTGGTACATTCAGCAGAGAGAATTGTTCTTTCTGGAGAAATTAGGTGGACAGTAAAGCACAGAATATCTTACTCTCCCAAGTTGGTAAACTTAACTGCATGCCACCAACAAGGGATCTAGTAATTACCTGGTAATCTGTTGGATAAAATAAAGGTGTTTTCCCACCCTGTTTTTGCCAGCCCATGCCTGGTCAGAAGCATATAGAGTAACAGAGGTGAGATGACATGAGTCCACTTTTAGCATACATACTCCATGCCCTGACCCACGTCATGAATAGCTACCACTGCCATATACAACATGATGACTTCTGCATTCTACCAGTATCTCACATCCCAGTGAGGGTAGACAAATAATAGACAAAGGATAGGACAGGGATAAAGGCACTAAAATAACTTATTTGAACGAATAAACACTCCTTGTAAGAATTAAGCATTGCATGGATGATTGTTTGAGTGGTTTTGTTTAAATGCTGTTCAAAATGTTGGCAGAGACAGGAACAACAGTTCTGACCTTAGCTCCTCTCCTAGAGGATACCTCCCCCAGACAGTGAACCACTAATGGGAAATTAAAAGCAATAAAACAACAGCTGGAATCCCATAACTGACAAGGTTTATATTGTACTCAGAGCTATTCACACTTTTTAAAGAATTTCCTTCCCAATCATCAGATGTGTTTCTTGCTCTCCAGTGTTCAGGTTGATGGACCATTCTCTCAGTGAAGTGGTTTTCTCTTTGTGTCACTGAACAACGCTGATCTCATTGTAGGCGCCATCCGCGGCTCTGCCTCCAGAGATTTGAAGAGCTTTCTTCCTCTTTACTCCTGGATGGCAGGTTTGGCTGGGTGAAGGAATGGGACAAGTGTGTATCTCCTGCACATACCATGCCTATTTGATGCTCTTAAATAGCACTATTTTTCTATCTTGCCCAATATCACAGGCATGATTTCCCCCCAATTTCACAAGTAACTGTGGTTCAGAAAACTCTCAGGAATCACTATATCTGTCTCTTTACAGAAATACTGATGCTCAGTCAGAGCCTATAGACAAAAACAGCAAGTTACTGCAGTCTACTACAGGAGAAACCAATCCACATGAAATGGAAGTCATAATAAAATAACAACAATAGCTATTGTGTTGTGATCTACATGAATTATCCCTTTTAACTCTTCTGTAAAAAATCATGATTACTGCTATCAATCTTACAGAAAAAGAAGCAGACTTTTAAGGACTTAATCACTTTGAGGTCTGGACAATAAGCAATGAAACTCGGGCTTAAAACTAGGCAGTCAGAGGCTAGAATGAGAATTCTAAATAGATTTCCTTACAGAAATAAACTCATATAAGTGTGTTCAGGGCAGACCCAAGGTCATTATTATCGCTCAGTCTCCCTCCTCTAATAATAGGCTTTGTGGACTGAGGGGGAAAATGCAGTTATAGTCACCTTATTGGTAATGTAGGTGGAAATGAGTCACGTGATTGGATCTCATCTGCAAAATGTGTCACATATGAAAAAAAAAGTTAATCTCTGCCTAATGGGAAAACCGGGTGGGTAAACAGATGGTCACATGCCATCTGCCGGGTAAGTGCTTTGAGAGGAGCATGTGCACAAAATCATAAGACAGACAAAACAAGGGTTACCCGCAGAAAGGTAGCCTAAAGAGGCAAGTGTGTGTGTTGTATGTTAAAGTAAGAAGAGTCCATCGAGCGGAGAGTAGGTGGGAAGGTAAGAGACAGAAATACGAGATAAAGAATGTGCTGTAGCAGTAGATGGGAAGTCTTCAACCAACCCGTGACATTGGTAGTTGAGGGGGGCAATACAAGGTGAGCATCTGTTATTATCACTGTTGTTGATTTTTGTTTGTCCCTGTTTATTGAATTAGATCTTAACCTACATGATATTGGGAACCATTTGAAAATTTAAATCTGAGGGGTAATGTGTGTAAGCCACCTTACCCCAGAGGAAATGTGGAAAGTGGATGGCTAGGGGTACAACAATCAGGAGAGAAGCTGTGATTTGGTTTAGTGTGGAGAAACTTGGCAGGTAAGAGGAAAAATGTGTTTGAACCATACTGTCAAGGAGATATAGAAGAGATCGTCTTAAAACAGGACCTTAAAATATGGAGTTGATGTGAGTTGTCCACTTGGGCATGGGTAGTAGAATAGTCCAGTATAGATGGGATGGGTAAGGGTCAGGAGAAAGAGAATTATTGAAGAAGGGACTGATGGAGATGAACTGTATACATAAATGTATGTGTTAAATTGAAGCTTCTTTGTACAACTATTTGAAAATAATAATAAATAAAATAAAGACAAGGGAAGATATTAGCTTTTATGTGAACAACTTTATAAGCTATGGAGTCATTTGGATACGAATTGACCAAGAATGAGAAGAATATGGATAGAGAAATGTACTCAATTCTTGGTTGATTTATTTTGTAGTTTACTACGATAGGTTACTGTGTGGCCCAGGCTAGCCTTGAACTTCTGATCCTCTTTCCTGTGCCTCTCAAGTGCTAAGGTTATAGGTATGTGTCACAAAACTTAACTCTAAGAGACAATTAAGTGTCCACATAAAGAATCTAACCTGTACAAAGAAGGACATACCACAATGGGGGTGCTAAAGGTCTGGGAAAAAGTGAAGTTGAGTGTCTTCTGTGGTTAAATCTTACTGGTTAAATCTTTGGAGTGGATAAATTCTCAGAGAGCATGTGAAGGAATAATAGAATTGGTGCAAATACTTCTAAAACAGATATCAGTGAAAGAACTGGTGTTTGAGGAATGAAAGCCAGTGAAGGAGAGAGAAATGAGTAGTTTGAAAACAGTGCTAGTGTTTAAGATGAGGGTTTTGTGATTATAAGTACTTTACCATTTGAGACATATTCTATCCCTTCTTACTCTAGTTTATTTTTCAGGTAGGGTCTTATGCTATTACCCAGGGCTGGCTTTGGGATGCATCTCCTATCTGGACATATTCCATATCTAGGATTGCAGATATAAACCATCACCCTATGGGCTTATTGACTGAGATGAGCCCAATAACATTCTTTCCAGGTTGACTTTGGACCTTGATCCACCCTATTGCTACTTCCCGGGTATCTGGGATTATATGTGTGCATCACCATGCTCAGGAAAAGAAACATGTTGACAGATTTGAAAATAGTCATCTCCGTCAAATACCCTAGAAAGGCCAACTCATAAGAATAGAACAATTCAGAAGGAAGGAAGGGAGGGAGGGAGGAAAGGAGGGAGGGAGGGAAGGAGGGAGGGAGGGAGGGAGGAAGGAGAAGGAAGGAAGAAAGGGAAGGAAGAAAGGGAAAAGATAATTTACATGTTGTCATGCTAAAACACACAGAGCATTTTGCTCATGTAATGTCTCATTTTTTTAGCTATAGGTTGCAAGACATATAGAGGCATTACACAGGACCACGTAGAGCTCAATGGTTCTACTCGGCAACGAGCAAAGCAAGGCAAAACAATTTGTAACGATTTGATTAAGCTATCAGCTGGACAAAAATTTAGGATTCACACTAACATTGAAGGCATTATGAAAGGAACCAATGTATTTTTGTGTAAAAAGGATATTCTATATATTCATAGCTAAATTGACTGAATATAAATCAGTCAGTAGTTTACAAAAATAATATATTCAGAAGTGGTCATGATCAGGGTGTAGGGTGTTTTGGTTTATGTTTTCAATGTCAGCCAAAGGCCCATGCATTAAAGAATGGGCCAACTACTTATGGTCTTCTAACTCACTGAAAAGTGGTGGAACCTTTAGGATGTGGAACTAAATGCAAGAGAGATAGGGCATTAGGGATGTGTCCTTGAAGAAGATATTAGGTTCCTGGTCCCTTCCTGTTTCTCTCTTTGCTTTCCAAACACCAGTATATGCGCAGTATCAGTTTAATGTATGCTTCCTGCCATGATGTTGAACTTTGGCACAGTCATAGACACCACGGAGCCCATTCACCAAGGACTGAAACCTCTAAATAAGCTAAAATAAGTCTTTTCTCCTCTATGTTGGTTTTCTCAGGTACTTTATCAAGGTAACAGAAAGCTAAAAAATAAATGCTCTTAAATTTTATTCTTATTGAAATCCACAAGTGTTCATATGAAATCTCATCTGCCTCTAGATCTTATTTTCTTTCCACTTCTGACATTTCTGCTCCTCGGTGGCCTAGGCCAGCCCATGCCAGACTTCCTGCATCTGGCCATTAATGGAATATTCTCGCAGAAGAGCTACCTCAGACTCTCCATTTCAGAGCTCCAGTCTTAATATAGAGGGTACACAGATGCTATCATGTACGTGGATAAAGAATTTACTGTTACTAATTCTTTTTCTAATTGCTAGTTCATTAATCCTCAGAGGATAGCTTCTATTGCCAGACATCCTTAAATCCATGCAAATGTGTTCCATCCTGGGCTGCTGCTTCAGGATGGGTTTCTTGTATGTCTATGAATTTAGGTTAGGGAAAAACATGATCTGACTTTATAGTATAGATAAGATTACTTCACTGCCCTTTTTTTTAAAATCCCTGTGGCTATTTCCTGTCTCATGCTTCAAAGGAACCCCGTGACACATCAAACAACTTACTCATTTTTTTTCACCAGCCATTTACTTAACATAATTTGGGGGTACCAAGGAAGAAAAGTCTCCTTAATGAAACCTATCTTCTAGTTGAAGATAAATGCAAATATATCAATAATTACAGAATAATTAGAAATATGTGAACAATACTGTATCAGTTGAAACACAAGCCTGGAGAAGAAGACTTTTTTTGAATAGGACATTCAGAGAAATCTACTCAAAACAGTACTCAAGTCTTAAAGGGTGGCACGGAATCTTCTACAAGACAGACAAGGATGGCTCACAGGTGCAGAGGAGAGTCTGTGCAGACATAGACATTTACAAAGCAGGGCACTGGATCAAGGAGTGGATGGGATACATGTGTCTTCTGTATTGCACTTTACATAATTTCAGATATTTGAATTTTACACTATGAGAAATTAATCATCCATAAATTTTATAGGTATCAAAGGAAGAATTAAATGCATGGCACCACTGAAGAAAACCTGTCACTATGGGAGTCACAAATGCCCGCCAGAAAGGGATTAGTTGAGTAAAGCACTAGACTAGGGCCCTCTGATGGAATGAGAACTTATGTGTGGACAAAGGCATCTTTAATTTGAAAGCCCCTAGAAGACAGTGAAAGTATTTTCTTTTTTGTTGTTTGTCTTTTTCAATGTTGCTGTTGTGATTCTGTGTGTGTGTGTGTGTGTGTGTGTGTGTGTGTGTTGTGTGTGGTGTGCACCAGTACTAGGCACTATCTCTTAATTTTTTCTATTCATTGTTAGCTCTCTACCACTTGAGGCAGAGCTCCACTTGTGGCTTTTTCCTAGTAACTTGGATATAAGAGTCTCATGGACCTTCTTGCCTTGACTAGCTTGTAACCCTGATCCTTAAATCTCAATCTCCTGAGTAGCTAAGGTTACAGCTGTGAGCCACTGGCCCCATGGTTTACTGTTAGTTTTAAGGGGGAAAAGAATAACTTTAGGAAAAGCATGGAAATGGTGGAGTCAGGGTTGATTCTGGAAGTTGAGGAAACAAAAGACAAAAATCACAGAGTAGAATGCTGAGGCTTACGGTATAACAGTGTAAAAGAAAATAGCTATGAGGGAGCAGATAAGAAGGATAAAGAAAGAGATGAGGACCAAGGTTATGAGTGACAGATTGAAGAAAGGCCTCTAGTAGTATACCTGGGATTGGATGTAAGAGAAAAAGACAGTTCATACCACTGACTACTATAGTCAAGTCATCATGAAAAGTATGACAAGATAGAACAAGCTCACAAGACTTATGAAAAGACCTTACTTTTGATGGCATAAATTTGTATGCCTTAGGGAATATCCAAGGGGGTGCCCTAGTTTGCTATTTGGAACTAAGAGTATGGTATCTAGGAGAGATGCAAATGGCTCCATCAATCATCCATAGAAGAATCTTACCATTCATTAGAAGGACCTCTTTGGAAATCAAACCACAGGCCCAAACTGAGAGCCACAGTAAAGGCTTCTCCAATTTAATCAAATTTCATTACATATCATCATTAATATCCCTGCTTCAGCTAATAGAATGTGTGGAAATTAGTTACAGTGAGCCATCCCACTTTGAAAAAAAAGCTAAAATACTGACATCTCTATAGCAGTCAAACCAGTTATTTTTGTATCAGGTAACAAAAACACCTGGTGGGTTTAATTATTCATATAGTAAATCATGTTTGAGCACCATGTAGATGACCACTAACAACATCCTTATCCAGAAGTTTCTAAGCCTAGGTAAGATATGCTTCTGAAAAGCATGGCCACAAAGAGGAGGCTGCTATTAAACAAGTGAATATATTTGGTAAATATTACAAGTATTTACACACTGAGTCAGAATAGCTAAGTGCATTTGGTAGAATGGAGATAAAGGAGTGAAGTCGAACAAGAAGTCACATAGCATCTGTTCTCAATCTTAAGTCGCAGCTGAGACACGTGGCATGGGACCCAAAGCCTGGTCAACAACAAACAGTCCCTGTTTTGCAGAATGTCATCTTAAGGAATCTGTGACTCCAGAAATGGTGGAGGCTGAGCAATGGTCATGTTGTCTATTTCATCTAAGATGTATATAAGGGCCACTAGCACACCTTGTGTAATGTGTGTATATATTCATTTCCTAACCACGAACCCCATGTTTGCTTGTTATATGACTAAAATGTCTCGGAGGAAGGCTTATTGTTGAGACAAGGGAAGATTAAGGGTGAACTAGCCAACTATTATTAATATTCATTTACTTATTCAACAATTTGGGGGTGTTTAATATATGTCAGCCGCAGCAGCGACAACAGTGGGTGGTGAATCAGCCTCAACTCCGGGTGATCTCGCAGACACCCACTCCACACTTACTAGGTCTGGCTATACTTGGTTTTTAGTATCCAGTGACTTCAGAGAGATATCTCAATTTAACTGACAATAAAATTGGCCCAGAGCTGGCTTCAGTGCTTTGAATTCAATAGCACTCACTGTGAGGACTTGCTGGATTCCAAGTAAGAGGCTTCGGGGATATAACTGCATTTTATACTGAGTCTATGTCATGAAGCAATTAAAGGTACTAAAACAATGGAAACTTCATTCATAAAATGTCCAAACTGGAAAACAATCCAAATCCCCATCAATACAATGGATGAACAAAGTTAACCATGTTCATAAAGTGGATTACTATAGGTCAGTGAAAATGAGCACATTATGATCAAATGTAGGAACATAGAGGGAAAATATAGAAGAGTGTGTATTATACAGTTCCATTTTCACCAAGTTAAAGAGCAGGCAAAACTAATAAATGGTAAGAGATAACAACGATCTCTAGAGATCCTTCTGATAAATTAGCAATCTGTTCTGCTTGATTGTTGACTTGTGTGCTTAAGATTGATGCCCTTTTTGCATATCAGTGTTAAAATAATAAACAATGATCCAGGAAAGAACTTGGTGAGCTGGTGAAGTAGATGTCAAGCCCTGTGTTTAAAGTGGTTTCAGAAATAAAGAAACTGGGTCCAGAGTCTTAACAATTTAGCCTGAAAACTGGTTTCACCTACCCTTTGCCCTTCTCAGCTCTGATCTGCACTGTCTCCTAGCAGTGCCACTGAGATAAGGACCAAATGGTCTATTCATCCTTCAGCCTGCAAGCAGTGAGGCAATTAGTTTCTGTAAATGCTGAATTACCATATCAACAGGCCAACCATATTCCATAATATTAAACCCTTAATCTTTAGTAGAGATATAGGAGTCTTGAGTAGTTATTTTCCAGGCAACTATTCTAGAATCATGTGTATATTACCTTAGTTCTTTCATTTGTTCATTCCTTCCTTTCTTCTTTCCTTTTATCTTCCTTCCTTCTTTGCCTTCCTTCTTTCTCTGTTCCTTCTTCCCTCTCTTTCCCTTCCTTCTTTCCTTTCATTTTTCCTTCTTCTTTCTTTTTTTCCTTCCTTCCTTCCTTCCTTCCTTCCTTCCTTCCTTCCTTCCTTCCTTCCTTCCTTCCTTCCCTCTTTCCACAAATATTTATTGAAGGCCACACTCTGCCAGTTGCACAGGAATGAAAATGAATGAGATTAAATCTTATCACTTCAGAATGCAGTGAAAGCAAAGAGAGTCAGGTATCTACAACCACAAAGCTATACAAGAGAACAAAGAAAAGAGACAAAAGCATTATGTAATGTAGAGGGGAGATATTGACTCAATCTGGGAGGTTCTTTACAGATGAAGGACACTCAGTCTTAAAACACAAATAGAAGTAGACCTGGCAAGTAGAGATAGGTAGGTGATAGACTGCAGATTCCTGGGCAGAAGGGGAGTGCCTGAACAAAAGGGTATAATCATCCAAGTCTATAGGCTAAATAAGAAGCAAAAAATAAAATGTTCAAGAAGATCGAATCTTCTAGATCAAGGGTGGAGATGAGGTGTGGCAATGCTTATAGCAGTAAAGGTAAGCAGACAACGTATTATCAAGGGCCTGGTGTGCAATACTAGGGAGTTTGGATGTCATCCTACAGGCAGTGAGAAATGCCAGACACACCCAAAGCTACAGCCATGCCAACTTCTGCATGGTTCCACAATCACTCTGGGCACTTTCACAACCCCCTGTTGTAGTTCATCTTGTTTCCTCAGCTCCAAATGCCAGCCCCACCTGGCAAAATTGTATTTATTGTTCTGAGTTATATATCTGACAACACAGAATTGCTTTCATTGAACTTGGCAGGGACATCCTGCCCCTGGTTCCCACCAGGAATGATGTAAGAACAACTCGTCAGATCTGATGTCCCATCGACTGCCACAATGTTGTTCAAAATCATTGTCATGTTTCACAGAATCCTCCTTCTGCCGGCCACAAAAGAAACGTCTCTCGGTACCAAGAGTAGTTCAGATCACTTGGGAGCTGGCTTATGCTTTATCTTAATTATACTCTGATTCATTTCAGAACATGTTGCACTTCTTTGTTTTAGCTCAGAGCCAAATCTGTGATGATGTCTAGCAAGCCTGAGCATCTGAGTCTCACCCAGTTTTAGATTTAGTTTTAGTTTCTTCCTATTGTTTTTCAATGCCATGATTTCCTCACTTTCATATGGATTGTCTACAATTCTGAGATCTCTCTAAAGTCATTTTTGTTACAACTTGAGGTGCAGATGACTGGATGCATAAAAAAATTTTGCTTGGAGATTCTCAAATGCCTTCTCTTTTAAGAATCCTCCCTCAGATCATCCCATCCTTGATTAGTGAGTCAGGGACCACTCCAAACACCCACAGTCCTTTATTCATGTTCACTCCAGCCCTCCTGCCTTGCTGGGCAAGTAATCGCCTACCTGTTTGTTCATTACCCATTCTCAAGCTCCAGGGAAGGAACAAAAAGCTTTCATTTCTTTGTTATTTTATGAAAATTAGGGGAGTTATACAATCTAGAGACACATTTATTGCCTGTTGCAGGAATAAATCATTTAAATAATGATAGAGTTAAATTTAGTTTAAAATTACCTGATTTGATAGCAGAGAATAGGGTTAAAGAATATAAAGGAAAGAAGCAATTGGGGCTCTTGGGATGAATGGCTTGGTACAAACATTTAGACACCACAATAGTCTCAAATTCAAATAGTGAACTCAGATCAGTGTCACTTTGGACATGGAGTTTAGAAACGGTTAGAAAGAAAAGGGGCAGAGGGGAGACAGAGAAGGGGAGTGAGGGAGAGAGAGAGAGAGACAGACACACACACACACACACACACACACACACACACACACACACGGAGGGGGGGTGATGTTCTACACCTATAATCCCAGTACTCAGGAGACTGAGCAAGAAGAATTGAAAAGCTCCTGGTGAATCCAGGATTCATAGCAAGACATAAAGCAACAAGTATAAGACAAAACAAAATCAAAGGAGAGAGCACAAACAGAGAGACTCGGAGAGATTGAAGTACACTAAGAGACAGAGAGATAAAGAGGTACACAGATACAGAGAGATGAAGGGAGGGAAGGAAAGGAAATGGAAGAGAGGAAAAGGGAGCAGACGTAGGGGAGAGAAGAAGGGGAGGGATAAAGAGGTGAAGAGAGAGGATTGATTTCTTTGGAGGTAGGGGATAAATGGAATGAAGAGCAGAACGGTTAGATATAGGAACAGAGGCTGGCAAAGTGTTTATTGTACCTGGCGCTAATAGCTCACATTGGTGAGCATAAGAGGCTCAAGGACAGCACTAAGGTAATGAGTTCAAGCCCCTGGTTGGGACACACACACACACACACACACACACACACACACACACACACACACACACAGAATTAAGGTACTTGAAGTTGTGTTTAGGTGCCTTAAAAATAGAGTAAAGAAACATCCTAGGAGAGATAGAAACATTAAGCCTTTGACTAAGGACACGTTCTGTGAGTTAAAAAAAAATAGAATCAGGGTTTGGAAATTCACTTATGAAAAATTATGAAAGCATCTATGGAGTGACTCATTCATTAGCATTCATTCCCCGCTTACTCAGCGTTTTGTAGGCATGCTTCCCTGAGACACAGAATGCACCTGTGGGAGCAGAGGGTGGACATTTCCTCCCCCTTCAGTAGACTGGGGGACTGAATCTCACACGGGACCCAGCGCAATTTTGTGCACCTATGTAGTGGATAGTGGAATCAGAAGGGAGCTTTGGTGACTCACCAGCTATAGGACTATATTCAGTTTGTTTTGCTAACTCCAACAAGCTTTAAACAACGCCCAATATCAGCTTACCAAAAACAGTGAAACTGTTCTGGGAGTTTCACTGCATTGGTTCATTTACGGTGGCTTCCTGGAACCTCTGGGACACTGTCCAACTTCATGAGCACAGCATCTGAGGCCCTACCCAGCCTGGCTCCACCGGCCCAGGCAGCGCCATGCCCACCATCCTGCCAGCACCGCTGCACCTGCTCTGCTTCCTTCTCTAGGAGCATAGGAGAGCACTTAGATTTCTGTTCTGTTCACTCTTCAATCCTTGTAAGTTTTTCCCTCTGTTTTAATACAATATTCACCTTTGTTTTATTTATATAAACATGTTTGCATACAAAACTATATGGGGACTTTTTAATACATGTTTCCCAAAGCTTAGCTGAAGAGGCCAATTGTAGCCTGATAAAAGCATGTCATGCTTGTTCTCTGGCTTATGGGGTCACCAGTCATGAAGGTGGGAGTCGAGCCCACAGTGAAATATAGGGCAGTGAATCCTATAATGAGAGAGAGTGCAGTGGATGCAATATATCCCACAATGAGAGGTAGAGCGTTTTCTTATTCTGGAAACTCAATGCGTCTCATTCATCTTCATAAGCTTAACACAAGCCACAGATGGATTGTGTATTAGTTAGCTACCTATCTGACTAGTTGGCTGGATGGATGCATAGATCAAAGGAAAAGTAATGATGTAAAAAAACAACAACTATGGCATACATAAATGAAAAATATATCTATTCTGTATACCAATTGAGAATAATTTCTATAATTAACCTTGTGGTATCTTTACTTTTTGCACAATAATATAACTTTTGTTGATATAGATATCTCAAAAAAGTTTCCTACGATATAAAAATATGGAGTGGTTCCATATGACTGTGTTTTGGCAATGACTCAATAGAAATTTTCTAAGTCTAATTTATCACGTTAATTCCTTTCTCAGAAAAGCAACCCTTTCTCCTTCAGTAGGCATCAGGTAGGAGATATTTTCACTCTCAAAAATCTCTGGGGTCTGTATTTAATGTTTATTGATTGTACCTCTTCTAAACTCTGCCTCTGCTCAAATTCAAATTTTTTCCATTATCAAGCAGACAATAGATGGGTTCCAGCCAAGGCCAATGTAAAGCTGATTAATATTGACTTTTGTTTTGGAGAAGAGAACAAAAGAGGAAAAGAAAGGCTGCTCATATAATAAATTTAAAACTACTTCTCATTAGCAAAGTGATAAACCTTTGATGAGTCAAGAGTTAATGTGTGTAAGGTGAGTGTCGAATGGGAGGGAAAAAAGGCTGCTGGGTGTCCAGGTACAAGTGAAGTGGCTCTGGAAGGATTTCTGAGGAATATTCCAGAAGATTTCAAGTGCAAAATCTCTTTGCTTTCCCATGGAAATCACTGAATGAGAAATAATCCCTAATTTCTCTACTTCTTGAACTTTTCTTTATGAAAGCATATGTGTAAGTAACGTGGTTAAAGGAGAACGTGTTGGGAACTTGTCACTGCATGTATTTGCTCAGTGCTACTCGGTAAGTCGCCATGAACAACTTGCAGCCTCAGTGAACAGCGCCTGCTCACGGCTCTGCCACGGATTCTCCTTCCATTTCCTCCGGGCCTTCTCTCTCAGTTCCAGTATATATTTAGGTGAATCTATCAAAATTTTCCTAAATGGAAAACTGATATCCATCTCCTCCCTCCCCGCCCCCAGCTCTCATTTCATATTTCCCTGGTTAATAATAATAATAATGAAATTATAAGCACTATCTTTGCTCTCTTCTCCAAGTGTCCTTATAGGGGCTTCCTCTGGAGGGATGATGTGCTCACCAGACAAAAGATGGGTACAGATGGAAGGACTAAAGACCGTTATTGGAGCCCAGGTCCATAACTGAAATAAAAATTTCTGGGCAAAGGAAAGATTAGGCTTGAAGGATCATGTAGACCAAATCTTATGTTTCACAGAAGACACACACACACACACACACACACACCTTAATTTTTTGTTGTTGTTTTGTGAATCATGGTACTTGAACTCAGGGCCTGGGCACTGTCGCTGAGCTCTTTTGCTCAAGGCTAGTGCTCTACCACTTGAGCTACAGCACCACTTCCAGCTTTTTCTGAGTAGCTTATTGGAGATAAGAATCACATGGGTTTTACTGCCCAGGTTGGCTTTGAACCACCGTTTTCAGCTCTCAGCCTTCTGAGTAGCTAGGATTATGGGCTGAGCCATCAGTACCTGACTAATTCTTTCCAATTTAGCCTTCTCCCCTGATAACCTTTTAATAACCACAGTCAGGTCTCTTCCTTATTACCCTGTGAAACACTATCCTTTAAAAAAATTTTTTTTGTTGTACCCTAGTTCCTCCTTTGGCTCACTCTTGTAATGAGTCCACCTGAGATTTCTTCCTTTCCTATGTTCCCATGATTCATTCCCATCCTCCTACCTTGGGTTTCCCAGCAGTGGAGGAGTGTCAAGTGCTCCTTGCCACACAGGCGGTTCTACACCATCATCTCCACTCTGCATTGTCCTGCATCGGAATTTCAATTTCTAAATCACTGGAACATGAAGCACTCAAAAATTAAATCATCTGTAATTCCATGGGTATGGCAGATTGAGGACTGACTGCCCCCATATAATTTATCTTTGTGTCCAATTTAAGAACTCCCATTAAATGTATTATTCTAACATCTGTTCAGAACTCTTTGTTCTACTTCCTTTGAACACCCCAAGATTGCTTGGAAATTTACTCACCCATCTTCTACCACACAAGGTTAAGTCACTGCCCAGCTGAAGAACATCATGATCTGGGTAAAATAGAGTACATGTCTCAGTTACTTTTCTGCTCTTTATTTTAGCAAAATAACACATAACAAAAAGATGATTTGTGTTGCATTGCAAGCCTTTCTGTACAATTTGATTTTAACAGCATTTATTAATAAAATTGTTCACTATCTGCTACCTGAGTGGCATAACAAAATCCACTATCAAGGCTCATATTTTAAGCATCACTTGGTACTAAGTTAACACCAGTGTGTTGTTGATCTGGAAGAATGTCACATAAATCTGATGAGCAATTTTTTCTTGCTACTTAGAGGGAAAAAAGAAGGCATATTGATTTAAATTCCAGCAGGACTGGAACAGCGTGCTATAAAATGACCTGTGTGGTGTCTGACAACTTACTTTTCTTCATATCTTTGTTCCTGGAAAATAATTTCCCTCTACCTTTATTCACCTCTTTAAAATTGCTCTTTCAAAGTCGGTTGGGGAGAAATGTATCCATTTTCTTCATCAAAACCATTATAGAAGCCTGAAGTATTTAGGAGAACAGTGCTGCAATTCACTCTGAAATGCATCACAAAAATAAGGTGGATTACTTACTGGTGTAGAGAGGTTGATGAAGGGCCAGTGTGTGATAGAGTGCATGTAATAAAGTGTTCATGGTATGATCTAGGGAGAAGATGGGCATTTGTACACTGATCATTTTTTTCTAAACTTCAGTATATGTATGACATTTTTCATTTTGGAATGTTTGTGGTCAGTATAACAAGACAAAGAGTCATTTACCCACCATGCACCTAGCTCAATTGACACCATCCATTTGTTAGTGCAATACAGGATTAACTTTCTACCAGTGTGCAAATGGACACACCTTCACGTTGCAAGGTGTAATTAGGATGCCAGTTTAGAAGTTTGGCGAGCAGTGGTAAGTGGGAACGTATTCTACTTTGTGCTGTGCTCTTCAAAAGACAAGATGGAACATACTCTTTGCTCGTCTTAGCATCGTAATCTGATGAAGAAGCTTCAGTTCAATTTATGCTGTAGAAGGCTAAATTCCTTTCACAACACCAGTCAAACTCACCCTTGCAATGAAGAGAAAATGGAAGGAAAAAGGAAGTGCTTACTGTGTTATGTTAGATGTCATGAATGTTTCCTGGATAATAAACTTGTAGGCAGAACAAACAGTTGACATCAAAATCCATAGGAAATCATATCAGCCATTAAGATGCTAAGGAATAAAAGATAAGAGTGAATGTGAATAGCCCAGTCCACATAGATACATACAGTCTATTAAAAGAGGTCATTACAAAAATTCTCATACTATCTAACAGGATAATGATGTAGTCTTGAATAATGTATCACTTTTAATAAAGACAGAATTATTCTCTTTTCCATGAATTTCATTTGTGAAAGAGCAAGTCCATTCTAATGTGATGTACAAGCCAGTTAGGGAAAGGAAAATGGGCCACTTAATTCTAAAGCCAATTATTGGTAATATAAGAGCACACTATCCTATCTGGTTACCTTTTGGGAAGGGATACGCTTTCTCCTGCTATCTAAAAATGCTTATTGTTATCAAAGACAGTGTCTAGACAAGCAATTGACCTTCTTACTATGACCTGTGGTTGTCATTGCCATGTCTCTAACTTTACCCTGGGCAGAAACAATATCTAGAGCATATATGTCACATTTTAAAACATTTTAGAAGAGTGAGATCCATTGTTCTTTTGCTATTTTACTGCTAAAATTGTCTGGGGTTAGTTCAATTACATCCTCTAATTATGGAATAGTTTCTAGTTTTGTTTTTTTCCATCCAGATAAATGCCATTAAAAAAAAGCTGGGCCAAAGATTCTAAAAGCATCCTGCAAGACAAGAAAAAACAAAAAGAAATTCAAACTTGGCCAGTTCCATGGTCATATGTTAAAATGTCATAGACATTTTGTTTGATGGACAAAATTTTGGCCTAATTTTATTTCTCTGATAAACTTTAATGATTCATCATACACAAATGCCAGAGTTGATTTAGATATTGGCTTTCTAGTTTTAAAAAGGATTTAAATTTCTCTGCAGTACAGAAGTAATTTAAATACATTTTTTGTGGTTAAAGAAGCATGTGTTTTGATAGGCTAGATATTTATTAAATCAATTTATTAAACATTTCTTTAAGTTGCTTACTATGTTTTCTTAAATTTAATACTCATATGTTGTACAAAATTTATTAATACCTTGACTATTTAGTATCTCTAATCAAAACATATCAATAATAGTTATTAGCTCTGTATGAATTCTGTTTTCTCTTTCTTCTTCTATTCGAGGTTCCAAGAGAAATTAAACTCCATGTTCTGAATGAATTTATTAGGTGTTCATTTTGTAAGTAACAAAGCCTTCATTCAAGGAGAAAATATCAGTGATAATAATATTAAACCAACACTAGGTTAAATCATCGTAGTACCTTTAGTGACAGCTCAAGGAAGATAAAAAAATGGCAATATATTTTAAATGTAAATTCCTTTTCCTATGTCCCCCAGTTGTTTCTCTGTGTTTCCTGTTCCTCTTTGCTCTTTTTCACCTTTTCCTCCCTCTTACCTCTTGTTCTGCCATTATCTCTCTTCCTTTCTGCATCACAGCCTCTCAATAATTTTTAAATTATAGAGGAAAATAAGCCAGGATTTTGTTTTCATGTCTAAATGATACTTCAAAGCATCCACAAAACGCAGTAATGATACCACATTTCCTATATATTTGGTGAGATTATCTGGAAAGCCAGGGGTTTGAGTCATCTAAACAAGTGTATAAAATGCCTGGCAGGCTGCTAGTGTAGACATGTAGAGTAGAATCTACTATAGTTTCATCACTTACCCTTACATCTCATCATACATTTTCTTTTTACTTGAGGGTGAGGAGGCAAATGAACAAAGAAAGGAATGGTGTGTGACTACAGTCCTAAGATTGAATATACCTGTGTGAAAATGGAACCAGGGAACTGGAAGGGATAGATGGGGTTGGAATAAAAGACTGGGAGGGAAATGATGGAAGGTGTGACGCTGATCAAGATGTCCAACAGTACTCACAAACGGACATGTTGAATTCAAACCTTTTTTTGCACATAAGAAAGTGAACATATTTTATGTTCTTACTTCTAAATACTAGTACTAACCTCTAATACTTCTAAAACATGATCCTATTTTCCCATTTAAAAAAAGGAAAAGAAGAGGTGGAGAAGGACAATAATTGTGATCATCGAGAGCATGAGACTTAGTTGAGTAACTATTGATGGTGTTCAAAGGGCTTTCAATCAGAATGCCTTGTGAATCCCTAAAGAGCTTTTGGCTATAAAAGAGAAGGATAAAGAAAACATTGATGGATATTCTTATCACCCATTCTGGACTATATGAGGACAAAACCCAGAAACATTCATGTTTAACACAGCTACTTTAAAATATTTCCATTTAATTCAGCTTTGACACTAACTTCAATTTTTCTATAGTATCAAAATGGTCTCTGTTTAATAACTCTAGCAGCCTTGAGTATTTGACAAATTTGTTGTTGCTGTGCTCACTTTCATAGCTGTTGCCACATATAGAGCCTATCCCCATGTTTCATGATGTGTCCCGAGCAATCGTTTGCCAATGAGAATGGCAGAACGAGCATTTACTGCCCCCTCGCCCCATTGTATCCATGACAATATAATACTGGTTGCTGAGTATATCATGAACAGAAAGAACGACCCCATGGTTTCCTTTCTCTTCTAAATGAGCTATTAGAAGATCATGACCAAAGCCACTGGCAGAGTAAACAAAGACGGAGGAACTGGCTCTGGGAGGTACCATCTGCAGCTTCCAAAACTACCACTCACCAATCTGCTCTGCAATTATGGAGCTGGATGGGGTTTACTCACAAATGTTCCAGACACACACACACATACATACACACACACTTACACATGCACATGAAAACACTCTCGCACACACACAAAACTAAAATAAAGGGAAATAATATTGATGCTCTTTAGTCAACTTGGCAGTGGTTTAAAGTAAATCTTTATTGCAAATAATTGTAGTATTCTCACCAGTGGGATCAATATCTTCAGAGTCCACAATGCTATGATATCAATTGGGACAATTTAAGTTCCTGAAAATTGAAAAAGTTACAAAATACTTCAGCCCTATTCTTTTTTGTATTTCCTTGTACAGCAGTATAAAGAGACACCCAAAATATTCCCAACTTTAGAGGATAAATATTAGGGAATTTTTTTAAGACAAGATGTCTCCAGTTTCAAATGTCATTTTATTCCCCCTACTCCATCTACTTTTGACATAGTTCTTAGGGAAATTGTTGTTTTAAGTGTAGCTTATGAACCTGTATCTCTGTGGATAGTAAGACATGCTTTTTCTAAACCCAAAGAAAACTTTCAGATATATTTTAGACACATTTGTGTGAATATGGAAGGAAATTGATATTGATGTTTCTTTTGCAATAATATTCTAGATATAATTTTTAAATACGTTGAAAAAATTTGTCAAGTTCACTAGTATCACTAGGCCATAGGAGGAAAAGACAGATATTCTCTCAAATCCTTAGCAACAGTGGCTGATTATGAGTTAGTCAGCCACATTTACAGACCGAAGGAAATGGGTACCAGCTCTGGGATGAAGAGAAGTAGTGTCCGAAAGATGGAGCTGGCCTAGGAGGTTCACAATAGTGCTGGACTGTGGTGGGCTGATCTGTGGATCACCTCTCCATTTAGGTACTTCAGGGCTAAATGGAGACCAGCAGGGTCCTTGACTCCACTGCACTGAGAGGAACAATGTATTCTTTCTCTCTCTCTCTCTCTCTCTCTCTCTCTCTCTCTCTCTCTCTCTCTCTCTCTCTCTCTTTCTCTCTCTCCCCCCTTTCTCTCCCCTCCCCTTCTCTCTCATTCTCTCTCTCTCCCCATGTGCGTGTCTGCCTGCCTGTCTTTCAACAAAGAAAATGAGAAGCCTCCTAGAGAAACTTCTCTGGGGAGATATAAGAACAGAAGTATCTACTAAGAGAAGAAAGAATGACCTCAAGTTCTTATTCATGCTAAGACATTTAGGAAAGAGCAAGGGATGGAAGTGGGCAGAACTCATCCCTGAGCTTTTTCCCTTTCCACTGAAGTATTAAATTACTGGACAACAAGTGTGAATTAATATTTTAATTAGCAGTTTAATACTTCATCCAGTTTCCATGAAACAGTGTTTGATAGAGAGTAAGAACTTGAAAATATGTGATGAGTGGATGAATTGGAAATGAATGACCTCACCATTGACTATGTGGCCTTTTTGATAACTTCTTCTTTCCACAGACATCTCACCTGGACTAAACCATGGGCTTCCTGGGTCTTGAGCGCTCAGAAGTTTGCATGGTGTGAGATTCTGCTATACTTTGGAGCATTAATCACAAAGTCAGAGCTTATGGCCACGATGATATTCCAGCATTTTCACTCCTTTCTACATGGTACTGGTAGTGCCTTGAAAACAGGGAGGTAAGTCCCAAGCTACAGGTTCCCATTCAGGCTGGAGATGTTACCTCAGGCATAATCTACAACCTTCCTCCCCTCCTTTCCTCTCTTCTGTTTTTCAGAAAAAAAGACATCACATGTGTGACTCACACATACCCTGCCTAGCAAACATTCACTGCAGGCACTGACTCCTACTGCAGCCTTTCACCTGAATGTTGCATTGGGGATTATAAGCAAGAAGGGTGATGAAGGGACTAAAGGTTAAAGGAAGTTCAGAGATGAGAAGGGGAAGGAGAAACCTGCACAGGCTTTCTCCCAGAATCATGGGCTCCCAAGTACAAAACAGAACACAAGGAGATTCTCAAGTCCTGTAGTCCTTGCAAAGTTGTGAGTCCTTGGACGTAACACTGTGTACCTCAGAATTGGTTAGCAGACTTTACAACACTCACTGTTTATACTAGACAGAGAATTTGTATCTCTTGGCTTAAGCTAAGTCCTCATCCTCTAGGGAATTTCCTGTGATTGAGCAGTCATCTTTCTTTTTGTCTATTTCTTCAACAGATATTTAGTAGAAGTTGACTGCATGCAAAATAGTGCTAAACTCTTTTTATTGCTATTGATTTGACGTCTCTGTGCAATGAAAAACAAGGTGTTCTATTTTTTCTTTTTGTTAAATTATCTTAGTAGTTGTACAAAGGAAGCATCATTTAACATAGCAGTCTATGATTACAATGCATCTTTTTTTTTTTTTTTTTTTTTTTGGCCAGTCCTGGGCTTTGGACTCAGGGCCTGAGCACTGTCCCTGGCTTCTTCCCGCTCAAGGCTAGCACTCTGCCACTTGAGCCACAGCGCCGCTTCTGGCCGTTTTCTGTATATGTGGTGCTGGGGAACCGAACCTAGGGCCTCATGTATCCGAGGCAGGCACTCTTGCCACTAGGCTATATCCCCAGCCCCTACAATGCATCTTGATCTGTGTTCACCCCACCTCAAAAGTCTCATTCCCCTTTGTCCCACCCCTTCCTTTCCATGTCTTAATTTTGTGGAAAATGCAGTCATTTAAAAAAAAATCATCCCTCCTCAATACCTGGCTGTGTCAGCAACTGCTTTCTGTAAGGCTACCCAGTGTGCTCAACCCCTCCTGCCCATTCACAGACTGTCTAGCAACAGTGCAATTGCTCTCCGCCTATTATATCCTTCATGGATGATAAAGCTGAAAATAAAATGAAAACAAGTCATTAAGAATTAGAGAATTCCAACATTCTTCGTATCAATTAGACATTCCTCTGGTGAAGAAAGGAGGAGGGATGATTGATTCTCTCTTTGCAAGGAGATACATTGCATGAAGGCTACGAGTGTAGGAACCAGTCAAAACCTGGTTTCAAGTACAGGTCCTTCCACTGACTATCTAAGACCTAGGCAAGGGACTCAATGTTCCTGAGCCTCAGTTTGCTTGCCTGCAGCACTAGACTTATATAGTTGCTCACATACTCACTTGGTAGAGTGTCATGCCTGATACTGGTATGTACAATTGCATATTAGAACACCAGGATCAATTCTTCCTCTTGAAAGGAGAACAAAAATCAACACTCAACTCTTCAGAGTTCTTACTTTGTGCTGTGGCTCAGCCATGTCTCCACACAAAACAAAGATGGTGAGAAATGGAGTGGTAACTATTAAATTAATATTTGTAACTACTGAATTAATACAATATATGATAGGGAAAGGTAAAGGAAATTGGGTAATGTAACCTTCTAAAAGTCCCTAGATTGTTTCTATTGGTCCTTAAACATTTGTTCCCAATTCAAATCTCAATTGAATCTACCCCAAATACACTAAACTACTTTACACAATTGCTTCGGTTCAAATAAATTTAGCCTATGTAGACATCGAGCATCCTGTTTGGCACTTACTGGAACCATTTAATTTGGGATAACTATGAAATTATAATCCTTGCCCTAAAGAGTTCAAGTGGAAGGGCCTTGATGACACCTATGCAATAAATTAAGATACTATGTGTTAATGGCTATAATAAATGTTTGAACAAACTGTCATTGGAGGTTGAATTAATTGAACCTTTCAAATTCTCAGTTAAAATGAGAACTGGAAGTGTGGATGCATTATCACAAAAGAAAAATAACTTACAACACCAATTTGCAGAAATGTATTTGGAAACAGTAAAAACTGAGCCTGATTAATGACCATCACGCTGGTCAATAACATTGAATCAATATAAAATAAAATAAAAGAAGAATGCTACCGATCGATGAAAGGTAAGACTTGTGATTATGCCTAAATCACCCTTCTGCAAAGTGCTCTACTAACATCCACTAATTAATCTTTATTATACGATGCTGAGAGTGATAAGCATGATTATCTCCAAAATAATGTTTGAAGCACCAGAGCTTAGAATCACTCACAGTGGACGCCTAATGTGCGGTCTCCGCCCTTGTCAGAGCCAGGACAGCTAATCAGTCCTTGATGTTTCAAGGTAGAAGGTGCCTCTGATTAAAAGCATAAACAGTAGAATCTGTGACACATAGCTAGTGTAAACAAATCTGTGATACGTATCTAGCCTAGAAAGCCAGCTCTTTTCCTTAATGCATGGGTGACCTTGGATGAGTTTCTTAAAGCCTCTGAGCTTCAATCACCTCATTTTAAAAAGGTGTTGATGCATTTCCATAAAAGACTGCTTTAAGGTTGGAACAATTTAATGCTTATAAACCCTTAGGAAAGAACAGAAGCTCAAGATATAGAATACAGTGCCATTATTCCTATTCTTATACTTCTTTTTGGAAACATTGGCCATCAAGTAGAAAATTACCCAAAAATGAGACCAGCTAGAAGATACTCAGAGCAGGACTAGGAATTGCAGGCAGAAGGAATAGCAGGGGAAGGAAAATAAAATGGCTTGGATATTTGCTGTGTTCCAGGCATTGTACTAAGTACTATTTTTCATCTTTCAAATGAGTTGTTCTTCCACTTACTCCAAACAATAACTCTGTGGAGCTACCAGAGCTAATGCTCAAGCCTGGGCTCTTTGCTTGGGGCATGACAACTTCTGCAGGCCTGGGGAAGCACTAGGAGAAGGGAGTCCCAAGACTGTGGAAAATGAATAAGATCCAGGGAAAGGAAACTGTCAGGTAGGTGATGTAGCCTCAGGAGATCCATCAGTGAGAGTTAAGGCTTCAGTCATGAGGCTGGAGTACAGGTGGAGCTCCAGGAGAGGAATCTAAAACCAAAGATGGGCCCATGTTAAGGATAGGTAACTAGGAAGAATAAGAAAAGATGTTCAAACGTGGATTTGTATACTAATCCAGGGATGAGAATAGGATATAAGGGGATAGGGACAAGGCAACTTCTGATAAGCATAGCTGCTAAAATTAAAGGCCAAGGTCAGAGCAGGAAAAGTAGAGCAAATAAATTCAACACTACTGAGTAGAGATTTTTTTTATTGTGTTTTACTTTCAGTCATTGAATGAATCTCTGTGGATATTAACTAGCTGTGTGTCAAAAGCACAGGTCCCCTTCACTGTAGGTTCTGATAACAGAATTCTTTTACTTCCATGTCTTTTGGAGAAGGCACAGGGTTCATTTTCCTTAGGAAAGGATGCTGGAGGGACTTTACAGGTACAGTATCCAGGGATGGTTGATGAACATGATAGAGCATGTGGGAGGGAGGATGGATGAAGGTTTTCTGAAAGACTCTGTATATAAGGAGTTTGGCCTACCAGGTAAAGCCTGTCCAACCACAGACCCGGAACACAAACCTTCTGAGATCTTACAATTATTCTACATAATAATAAATAATAATCATTGATAGCTGGGAACTGGTGGCTCACACTGACAATTGTAGCTAATCAGGAGGCTAAGATCTGAGGATGGTGGTTTGAAGCCAACCAAGGCAGCAAAGCCTGTGAAACTCTTATTTCCGTTTAACTAGCAAAAGCCAAAAGTGGAGGTAAGGCTCAAATAAATGAAAATGCTAAGGAGCAGTACCCAAGTACTGAGTTTAAGCTCCAGTAACACACACACACACACACACACACACACACACACACACACACACTCACATTTATATTAATCTTCCTACATCTGGTTTCTATTTACTGATTATATCCATCTTGCAACAATTCCATCTTCCATATGAAATCTTACCTGAAACCCAGGATGTTAGAATAACATCCAAGCTTGGAATTCCAATTATTCTACCACGTCTCTGTGGAGTGGCTCCTGCCTTCTCTCTATCGCCCAATTACTTTCCCTCAGTACTTGAATTATTTTCTGGTTCAGCCTTCAATACTTGTCAGACCATCCAGCTGGAAGATTCTTTTCCTGAACCAGAGCCACTCTCCACCCCTTCCTATGCAATGCTCCACCATACACAGCTCCCCAATCGCTCTTTTAAAACTGGTTTTAGCCTTCACAGCACCAGTCACTCACCACCCTCATCTTCCTCACTGCTTCCTCCTTTGCTTACCCGCACCACCTGCCCTCTCCAACCCATTTCCCCCAGTTTCTGTCTAAAGGGTAGTGTTCAGATTTGTCTTGCCATCTCTATTCAGCACAGAGCCTGTCACATGGAAGGGTTCTGTAAGCATTTGCTAGGTGAATAGAAAATCAACATAGAGTTCAGATGGAAGCTTCAAGGCTTATGCTCAGTCCTCTTTTTTTCATTCAACATCCCTATTTCCTAGGTTTACTAGATCTGGTGAGCATTGGGACTCCTAAGGACGGACCTGGGTCATATGAGCAGAACTCCTCCATTTCAGCTTCCTTTGAAATCACAAGGCCCACAGAGGCTGAGAAGTGGCAGCCAGCTCTGAGGATGAGGGATGCGGAGAGCATGGAGCTCTTGGGAACAAACTCCACAGGCTTTTGTGAGAGGACTGGAAATCACACTCCTGCCCTCCCCTACGGCATTTGGACTGCTCTTAGCTATAAGCAAGAGAGTCCATGTGTGTCTATTTGTCTTTATTTTCATTAATTGTTTTGTCCATGGGAGATTTTAGGATAAAACAAAGCTAGAATCACAAGATCCTAGGGCAGAAAGACCTTGGCATCACCCAGGGAGTCCTCCTGCCCTGCTTACCCTTTCGCCATCCACTTCTTCTGGGAACTGCAATAATTACTTATTTCAAACAACATTGGTGCAGAGATTTTCTCCTGCTCTCTGGCCTATGGAGAAGGAGGTGCTGATGGCTGTTCTGGGAGTTGGGGTGAAAGGGTCACTTCGATAGCAGAGGTAGCTCTGACCACAAAGCAAGTGTGAACATGAGCTGACTACAGAGGATGCCAGAAGCAGAGTGAGGAAAGGGGTGGAGGGGGAAGCCCAGCCCTTTAGGTAAGCCCTGGAGGGGCTGTTTAAAGGACTTGTTAAATCAGGGGTTTCTCTTGGCCACCTCTGCTACCCTCCAGGCAGGCCCTGAAGTCTGAACCCAGAGGCGAAGTAAAAATAACAGAAAAGGCTAACTAGAGTTTCTCTTTCTTTCTTTTTCCTAAAAAAATGTAGTATATTGAACAGCAAGAGATTTCTAGGATTCACTCATACCTTGTATCTCAGGAGATGCCCTTTGTGAAACTCATCTTTATAGGACCAGGAGATTACAGATGACTTTTTTTTCCTACAAGAGAAAGTACAAGACAGTGATGATCCCTGAGATTTTTGTGATTTGTTAGTTAAATAAGTAATTGCTAGTAGTCGATAAGTTTAGTGTTTTTAATTTCTCAGTCCTTTCCATGTGTATTTCTAGAAGATGAATCCATACAGATTTGGCTTACAAAGAATGATTTTTTTTTTGGGGGGGGTACAATACAGAAACTCATAGCTTTAAAAAGCTCCATTTGCCAACATCCATTAAGTAATACTCCGCACAGTTTATAAAAAGATGTCTTTAGTTGATGATAATCACATTATTATTCCTGATTTTTTCTAGAGATAACCAGTAGCATTGTTCACTTATCACCATTACCAAACATTACCCTCTGCTTTTTATATACAGAAAGCTCACAGAAATCCCAGAGAGCATAGAACATTACTACCACCCTTTTCTAGCTGGGAAAATTGGCCTTTGGGGAAATGAAGTAATTTGGTCAAGTTCCCATGGGTGCTCTGTGGAAGGAACACAATATAATGGCCTTGTGTTACTCATAACTCTCTACAACACATTAATCTTCTTGACATATACCAGCCGTCACTCAGTCAGGAAATGGGAATTATGGACCATGGCTCATGCCAAAGGTTCAGAAGAACATGAAAGATCAACACAATGATAACTGAGAAATTCCTTAAGACTAGAAAGTAACATATGAGAAGAGGTAAATGGAAAGTTTGAGACTGAAGAGGCAATCGGGGATGATCTTGAAGATAGCATGAAAGGTACTTAATTTTTATCCTAAATGTAATTTTGATATTTTGCATTATCTTGGGCAAGGCCATGTGATATTTAGATTTTTTTCAGAAAAATTCTTGCATTGGAAAGAAGGAAGCTGGGATGCTGAAAGGGTTTGCCTGAAGTAGGGTAAGGGCCAGGACTAAGACAATGACTATACAGGAATGGAGAAGTAAGCTACTCAATCTATCTGAAAGCCTCAACTGAACTTGAACTTTTAGATGGACTATATGTAGGAGGAAGGGAACAAAAGAATCAAGAGTAGCTCCCCAGGTTGCACAAACACAAGACCAGCAATGTAATTTAGAAAGGTACACTGTTGTACGGCTAAGTGGGGAGTACAGTTTCAATTTGGAACATTCAAGCTTTGGAGATTTACCTCCTTAGTATGAGTAAAGATAGAAAAGTGTGTGTGTGTGTGTGTGTGTGTGTGTGTGTGTGTGTGTGTGTGTAGCATTACTGGTGATTAGACCCAAGGCTTTGTGCTAGAAAGTCAAAGCCTAGCATTTCAGCTATGCCTCCAGTTCATGATTTCTATGTTGATATAACATAAACAGAAGACCCTTATGTTTCCACGCTCAATTACAATATCAATAGGTATAGTTCATATTCTCCTTTCAGAAAATATCCACATCTTTAAAATCATGTGCAATTAAAAGAAGTAGGGTAAGGAAGTAAACTCATGAAAAGTAGGAAAGACTCTTAACTTACCCTCCTGACTTACTTCCAGGACCACCAGATTCCAATGACCCCTGGTTATTGGATAGAGGGTATCCCTGCACAATCAGAGTGATTCAAACGGGTTCAAAGACAAAGCCAGCCGGTCCAAAAAGAACTTAATATAAGAACAAAAATTGCTTATAAGGTTGTAGCAGTAAATAAGTAACGACTGAATACAGGGCTCAGGATTGGTTGTTATAACAAAATTGTATTATTTAAGAACACCAAATCTTCTATTGTTCATGATTATCTTGTATCCCCTATCTGTGGTTGTACCTGCACTATCTCTGTATCTTATCTGAGTACATTGCAAACTGTGTACAGAGGTATTAGAACTAGGAAACTGAAAGGGAATGCCAAAATTGAAAGACACAAGGAAAAAAAAGACAAACGTTTGCAAAAGCAATACTTGCAAAACTGTTTAGTGTAAATCTACTTAACAACACATGGGGGGGAAAGGGAAATGGGGAGGGGGAATGAGGGAGGAGGTAACAAACAGTACAAGAAATGTATCCAAAACCTAGCTATGAAACTGTAACCGCTCTGTATATCAGTTTGACAATAAAAAACTAACTAACTAACTAAATAAATAAATAGAAAAAAAGAACACCAAATCTTATTTTATATACAGGTATACAAGGTATCTGTATTAATTGTGAACCTCTAAGATTTACACAAGAGTGCTTGGTAAGGTCTGCTTTGGGTCTTAAACGGTGCTCACAAGGACTTGTAGATTGGCATTCCCAATCCAAATGGGCAGAAGAAACACAAGAAAGATGGCAAACAATGGAGTCTCATCTCCCACTCAAAACAAGCAGGAAGCAGAGCAGTCAATCAAAGACATAGAAGAGAACCCTCAAAATGTTCTGCAAAGTCTACTGATAAAAATGATAAATGAAAATTTTGAATCTCTTCAGTCAACTATTCTAGAGTGTGAGGAGGAAAAGCAAAAATTAAAGGAGAATTTCATGGCCTCCACAAATAGAAAGATAATTGAACTTCAAGAGTCAAATGAAAAGATAATTAACCAGCTAAAAGATTTGAGAGACAGCACTCAAAACCAAATGAATGAGGTTCATGAAGTAAAGAAGTTCATGCAGGACCTAAGAGATAATTATAACAAGGACATGGAACTCATCAGGAAAGTCCAGTCAGAAGGAAAAGAGATTCAAAATCAAGTAGCTAGCCTGCAGTCCTGAATCTCAGGAGCTGAAGATTCCCTAGAATCTATAAAGATAAAAAATCAATGCAAAACCAAGCCAATCTACAAAACAGATCACTCCAGGAGCTCCAAGACACAATCAGGAAGCCCAATTTAAGGATAATAGGTATTGAGGAAAACCTGGAGAAAGAAGTTAATGGAATAGGCAAACTATTTAACTGAGTATTAGCCGAGAACTTCACAAATATCCAGAAGGATAGGCCTATACAGATACAAGAAGCAGTTAGAATCCCAAACTGACCAGACCAGAATAGAACATCCCAATGACACACTGTGAACAAAACAGGACCAATAGAGTCCAAGGAAAGACTCCTTAAAGCTGTTAGGGAGAAGAAAACAATCACATAAAAAGGAAAAGAAATCAGAATTACCCTAGACTACTCACCAGAGACCATGAAAGCAAGGAGAGCCTGGAATGAGGTATACCAAACCCTAAATAAAAATAACTACCAACCAAGAATACTGTACCCAGCTAAACTCTCATTCATAGGTGAAGGTCAAATAAAAAACTGAAACAATATATCTCCACCAAACCAGCTTTACAGAAAATCCTCAAAGATGTACTATACAGAGAAAATAATCAAGATCCCAAAACAGGCAGAGAAATGAACCCTAAATAGAAAATCAGAATATTAGATCAAGAAATCAGAAGACACAGCTTTTAACAAGATAGATATAATGAAAGGAACAAACGATCATCTCTCAATCCTCTCAACATTAATGGACTAAATTCTCCATTCAAACAACATAGGCTCATAAGTTGGATCAAAAATCAAGATCCATCTTTCTGCTGCCTCCAAGAGACGCATCTATCCAGCAAAAGTAAACATCTTCTAAAAGTGAAAGGCTGGAATCAAATCTATCAAGCAAATGGCCCCCATAAGCAGGCTGGCATTGCAATCCTAGTATCAGATAAAATTGACTTCAAATTTAAAAAGGAAAGAAGAGACAAAGAAGGTTACTACATTCTAATAAAGGGATCTCTCCAACAGGAGGATATAACCATTCTAAATATCTACACACCAAATACAGGAGCACCCAACTTCATCAAACAAACACTACTGACTCTAAAAACACTCATAGACCCAAACACATTGATAGTTGGAGACTTTAACACTCCACTATCACCTCTGGACAGATCAACACGCCAAAAACTGAATAAAGAAACCACAGAACTGAACAACTGCATAGACCAACTAGACTTAACCAACATCTACAGAATATTCCACCCAGCAACAACAGAATACACATTCTTTTCGGCAGCACATGGAACATTCTCCAAAATAGATCACATCTTAGGGCACAAAGAAAATCTGTAGAAATTCGGAAGTATCATCACCATTCCCTGCATTCTCTCAGACCACAATGGAATAAAATTAGAGCTCAACTCAAACAGCCACAGCAGAAAATCCTACAATACATGGAGACTAAACAACACACTGCTGAACCATTAGTGGGTCATTGAAGAAATTAGAACAGAAATTCAAATTTTTATGGAATTCAACCAAGATGAGTACACAAAATACCAGCTTCTTTGGGACACAGCAAAGGCAGTACTAAGAGGGAAATTTATATCTCTGAGTACCTACATCAACAAACTCTAGAAACAGCAACTCAACAAATTAAGGAAGCACCTTAATCTCCTCAAAAGACAACAACAAGCCAAACCCCAAGTCAATAGATGAAGCAAATAATTAAAATCAAATCAGAATTAAATGAATTAGAGACAAAAAAAAACATCAAAAGAATCAACAAAACAAAAAGTTGGTTCTTTGAAAAAATTAACAAGATAGAAAGACTCCTAGCAAACCTGACCAAAAAACAAAAGCAGCAAGCCCAGATAAACAAGATCAGAGATGAAACAGGTAGCATCACCAGAGAAACAACCAAAATTCAGAACACAATAAGGGACTATTTTGCAAACCTTTATGGCAACAAATTTGAGAACTTGGAAGAAATGGATGATTTCCCAGAAAATATTCATATCCCCAAACTCAACCATGAAGATTTAAATCTTCTAAACAGACCCATATCAGCACTGAAATAGAAACAGCAATAAGTGATCTCCCATCCAAGAAAAGCCCAGGTCCAGATGGATTCACAGCAGAATTCTACAAGGCCTCAAAACAGAACTCACACCAATATTTCTCAAACTCTTCGATGAAATTGAAAGAGAACGTTCACTACCAGACACATTCTATGAAGCCAGTATAACCCTTATCCCAAAACCAGGCAAGGACTCATCACAGAAAGAGAAGTATAGACCGATTTCCCTGATGAACATAGATGCAAAAATTCTCAACAAAATTCTGGCCAATTGACTTCAACAGGTTATCAAAAATCATACACCATGATCAAACTGGATTCATCCCAGGGATGCAAAGTTGGTTCAATATACACAAGCCAATTAATGTAATCCACCACATCAAGCAGAGCAAGGTAAAGAACCACATGGTTATATCTCTGGATGCGGAAAAGGCATTTGATAAAATCCAGCACCCATTTATGCTAAAAGGCCTGGAAAAACTGGGATTCCAGGGAACACTGCTGAATATAATAAAGGGAGTCTATGACAAACCAACTGCAAGCATTATTCTCAATGGTGAAAAACTAAAGACATTCCCTTTAAAATCAGGAGCAAGACAGGGGTGTCCGCTCTCTCCCTTTCTCTTCAACATAGTATGAGAATTCCTAGCCAGAGCAATTAGACAAGAAGAAAATATAAAGGGGATCCAAATCAAAAAAGATGAAGTTAAACTTTCTCTCTTCGCAGATGACATGATCCTATACCTAAAGAACCCCTTTGACTCTACTCCCAAGCTACTAGAGCTGATCCAAAACTTTGGCAAATTTGCAGGATATAAAATAAACCCTCAAAAATCAATGGCATTTCTCTATGCTAATATCTTGAACGCCGAGGCTGAAATCAGGAAAGCAACTCCTTTTGCAATAACCTCAAAAAACATAAAATACCTAGGAATAACCCTAACCAAAGAAGTGAAAGACCTCTATGATGAGAACTTTAAAAACATGAAAAATGAAATTAAGGCAGAACTAAGGAAATGGAAAAACCTCCCATGCTCCTGGATTCGGGGATTAATATAATCAAAATGGCAATATTGCCAAAGGCTATCTACAAATTCAATGCAATACCCATTAATATCCCAACACCATTTTTCAATGAAATAGAGGAAACAATCCAGAAATTTATATGGAACAATAAAAGACCCAGAATAGCAAAAACAATCCTAAGCAGAAAGAACAGTGCTGGAGGAATTATAACACCCAACTTCAAGCTGTATTATAAAGCTATAGTAATAAAAACAGCTTCGTGTTGGCACTGGAACAGGCCCGAAGACCAATGGAACAGAATTGAAGACCCAGAAATGAACCCACAGAACTATACCTACTTAATCTTTGATAAAGGAGCTAAAAAAATAGGATGGAAGAAAGACAGCCTCATTAACAAATGGTGCTGGAAAAACTAGTTTAACACATACAACAAACTAAAATTAGATCCTTATATATCACCCTCACCAAAATAAATAACAAATGGATCAAAGACCTCAAAATCAAAACAGATACCCTGAAAACACTAAAAAAAGGAGTAGGAGAAACCCTTGAGCTCCTTGGCACAGGACAGAACTTCCTTAACAAAGGCCCAGAAATGCTACAAATCAAAGAAAGGTTGGACAAATGGGACTGCATCAAATTGCAGAGCTTCTGCAGGGCAAAGGACATAGCTCGCAAGATAAACAGAAAGCCCACAGATTGGGAAAAGATCTTTACCGGCCATACAACAGACAAAGGCCTCATATCTAAAATATACGCAGAACCAAAAAAACTACATTCCTCCAAAACAAAATCACAAAGCACCAATAGCCCCCTCAAAAAGTGGGCTAAAGACTTAAAAAGAGACTTCTCTGATGAGGAAATGAGAATCGCCAAGAGACATAAGAAAAAGTGCTCTACATCACTGGCCATAAAAGAAATGCAAATCAAAACAACATTGAGATTCCATCTCACCCCAGTAAGAATGTCCTATATCAAGAAAACTAACAATTCCAAATGTTGGAGGGGATGTGGCCAAAAAGGAACCCTACTTCATTGTTGGTGGGAATGTAATATGGTTCAGCCACTCTGGAAAATGGTATGGAGATTCCTCAGAAGGCTAAGCATAGAGCTCCTCTATATCCCAGCAGCCCCACTTTTGGGAATCTACACAAAAGACCACAAACTAGAACACACTAAAGCCACCAGCACAACAATGTTCATCGCAGCACAATTTGTCATAGCTAGAATTTGGAACCAACCCAGATGCCCCTCAGTAGATGAATGGATCAGGAAAATGTGGTACATATACACAATGGAATTTTATGCCTCTGTCAGAAAGAATGACATTGCCCCATTTGTAAGGAAATGGAAGGACTTGGAAAAAATTATACAAAGTGAAGTGAGCCAGACCCAAAGAAACATGGACTCTGGTCTACCTCATAGGGAATAATTAGCACAGGTTTAGGCTAGTCACAGCAGGATCACAAGAGCCCAATAGCTATACCCTTATGAACACAAAAGATGATGCTAAGTGAAATGAACTCCATGTTATGGAAACGATTGTTATATCACTGTTGTAATTACTTTCAACATGCGATGTGAAACCGTAACTTCTATTTTTGATGATCCTCTTGTATCCCCTTCCTGTGGTAGTACCTGCACTATCTCTGTATCTTATCTGAGTACATGGGAAACCGTGTATACAGGTATTAGAACTAGGAAACTGAAAGGAATACCAAAATCGAGAGACACAGGGTAAAAAAGACAAACGATTACAAAAGCAATACTCGCAAAACTGTTTAGTGTAAATCTACTGAACAACACATAGGGGAAAGGGAAAAGGGGAGGTGGGAGGGGGAAATGAGGGAGGAGGTAACAAACAGTACAATAAATGTATCCAATGCCTAACGTATGAAACTGTAACCGCTCTGTATATCAGTATGACAATAAAAAATTAAAAAAAAAAACTATACCCCCAAAAAAAGAAAAGTAGGAAAGATCTGTAATGTAAGTAAATACCTTGTTCTAATTTGTATGTAGACAAGTGAAAAGTTATAATAATAATAATAATAATCACATTGTGAAGCCTTCAAATATCCACAGCAAGAAAGAAGTATTTTGTCTTCCTGGTGTGGCAGTAAAGTGTTCTAAAGCACCATACAAGTTGAGTTTTCCAAAAAGCAATTCAGGTGTCTAGGTCAAATGCAAATAGAGAGGTATGCAAATTGAGCTGTACTTGACTACAAAATAAAATGCTTAAAAACATCTGAGGACAGTGAAGTTCTAGTCTTGCAGAACTCACTAGGTCCTCATTATACTATTTCTCACTTGTGCTGTTCATTCAATGCTCTAAATTCATGATAGGGCTCCAGTTAAGTAGATTTAGAAGCTGATTATACTGCACTACATGTACTCCCTTCGATGTTTGCAAGATTTTTTTTTTATTTAAAAGGATTATTAAGCCCCCTCCTCCCCCAAAATGTAGAAAGACAGAAAGTAAAAACACCCTTTGGTGATTCTAGAACACAATTATAAAATAGAACAGCTTCATGATATCATGTAAGAACATATTTTTCGCTTATCTGATTTAAATAACTAAATAAGGCATTTCAAGTTCCTTAATTGCTTTTACTCTTCACTTGACACCTACTGCACACATAATTAGTTCATCCTCTGAGAACTATATTTCTCTTGAAATTACAATTTTTGTTACAGATTTTCTTTTTTTTACTTTTAGAATACACAAAGGGAGTCAACTGCTCTGAAAACAAAAACCAGGAAACACACTCTTGTAGGTATGGAAGAATTGCAGCTCATCTTGGCTCTGCCACGATAAATAGCTCACCAAAGGGGTCTTAACTGCTGATCTCTAATGTGAATTAATCTACCTGACTCCTGAATTGTCTGTGAGGTCAAACAAAGACATGGTTTGGGGAAGATCTACTTGAATGACATTTGTTTTATTCTACCCTAAATTATCACACTAAATTGGCATATTAAAACAATTCACGGAAACATATTCATGAATTAACCTTCATAGTATATTTATGTCTTAGTCACTGGTACCTTAAAGTCCATATTGAGCAAGGAAATAAATCCCATTGGTTTCTAATTGAGCTACAAGAGAAATAGCCTAGCAGGAGCACTGACAAAAAAGAAACAAACAAAACACAGATTTTCAAACATATATCAATGCTATCACAATTTTGTGGGACAAAAGTAGCCTGGCCAATGTTCTTGGAAATGGGAACTTCGAGTGAACTACTTTATAAAATTAAAATATCGTCTCGCACATTTCTGTAAGATTTAGGACCATTCGTTTGCATATAGAATGAGTTATTTTATTCGAAGAAGATAAAATATTTTTGTTTATTACCTCCAGTTTTAAAAATCAATACAAATTATTACAGCACTAATATTTGCATGTAGTGTGCTATGTTCTGTTTTATATTTTCATTTAAAAAGACAACTTTAATCATGGCAAAATAATTCGCAGAAGATAAAACTTGTTACTTTCCATATTGCACAGGAAGGAACTTCTGTGTAAACAAAATGAAAAACTCAGCCAGGCTCCCACCATACTTGAACAGGCAACCCAAGATCCTTCTGTTTCCCACTTTTTATATTGTTCTGTTTGCTTCAAGCCATACCACTCATTTGCTTTGCTTTGCTTTATTCTCTTCTATTTACTTCATCTTCAACTGATGTCTCCCTTTTTCTTTCGCTTTTCTGACATTTTATTTTCTTATTCGACACTAGGATTCTATGTTCATTTTTATCATTTTCTTCCCGTCATTCTGTTGATTGATTTTAGTTTCAGCAAAGACATTGTAAACGTATAGGAGTTCTTTCTTGTTTTCAACAACACTGTGATTTTGTTTGATTTTGTTTTTCAAATATAAGATTATCAATACCCCTTAGTCATTAAAAAAAAAAAAAAGTCATAGGCCATGCACTGGTGGTTCACGCCTGTAAATCCTGCCTACTCGGGATGCTGAGATCTGAGGGTTGTGGTTTGAAATCAGCCCAACCAAGAAAGTCCATGAAACCCTTATCTCCAATCAACTACCAACAAACCAAATGTAGAGCTATGGTTCAAGTGGCACAGCACTAGCCTTGAGTATAAATACTCATAGACAGCACCCAGGCTCTGAGTTCCAGCCCTAGGACCAGAGCACGCCAACACACACACACACACACACACACACACACACAGAGAGAGAGAGAGAGAGAGAGAGAGAGAGAGAGAGAAAGAGAGAAAATCTTATCAGATTTGGAGTTCATTGGTCATGAGCTTGAGTTTAGCATAAATGGACACAGGCTCACCTTTTACTGGAGATAAGTTCCTTCCAACACCAGAATGTGGCAGGCTTTCCATCAGGTGTTCACCACTCAACATTATCTACTTTCTTGTAACAATGTTTTCCAGTTCTACAGGGGGAAAAAAAATTAAAGTCTCCTTTGCACTTCCTACTTTGCTCTTGCTTTTGACTACAGAAGAGACACTTAGCAGTCAGATATTTTTCTAGCAGAGAGAGGAAAGAAGAGTTATCAGCTCTTACATATGCACATTAATAATTCATAAAACAAAAAAAATCTCTGATTTGAAAGGCAGTGGTGGCTCACACCTATAATCCTAGCTACTCAGGAGATTGAGATCTGAGGAGGGAGGTTTGAAGACAGACTGGGCAGGAAAAGTCCTAGAAGCTCTTATCTCCACTAAACTACCAAGAAGTCCAGAATTAGCTCAATTGGTGGAGAACTAGCCTTGAGCAAAAGAACTGAGGACAACACTCAGAACGTGAGTTCAAGTCCCAGTACCAGCACACACACACACACACACACACACACACACACACACACACACACACACCCTCTCAGGTGGTAACTGTACTTCTCATATGGTTCCTTTTATAATGATTCATAAACAGGAGGGCAAATTTCTCTACTCATCCTAAGACTTTCATCCCACAAGGACTATCACCTCCATCATCACTCTCCCCTATCCTAACCCCACCCTTCCCTTCAAATTTCTTGGCTCTACTTTCATATATATAGAGGTGAAAACTTTTAGACTAGGACTAATGTTTTCCACTACTCAGAAACTTCGAGTATAGGTTAAAAGATCCTCCTAAGTACTGTACCAAATGGCTCATGAAATTTCAGGTTTTCCACTATGGCTAATGAAAACAGGCATTATTCCCATGCCTGTGTAAACGGTGAGCCATTTCCCCTAATATTTCTAGAAACAGTTCTTTTCTTAGTGTTGGGTAAATTTTTCACACGCATGTGCATGTCTGTATCTTTTGAATGCTGGTGGAGGGCCACCTGTAATTCTCTGATTTTTTTCCTCTGTGCAGCACTCTTTCACTACTCCATTCTACCATTGTACAAAGCTGTTTAGTTTCCAAGACTGCCACATATATCTCCCCAATCACAGAGTGTACTGGATCCTGCCTCTGTTGCTTGTTTATATGCTAGGCTAGAAATTTTCTCCTGACTATGGATTATGCTGTTGTACAATTCACATTGTTTTATTTTTAAGGGATTGCTGAACTTCCGTCTCTGACATGCAGTGCATCCATTTTGTAGTTGATTTAAAGAGGAAGGTAAATGTGATCTCTGTTACTTCATTGTGAACTATTAAGTCCTGTGCTCTTTGTACCTGGAAAGAACAACAAGCCCCAGAGTCGGCATATGTCACAAGGCAGCACAAGCTGGAGAAACAAAGGAATCAGAAAGACTATCATAAAAAGGTGACATTTAATTAACTTATGTAGTTATACAACTAAAGGTCTAAGAAGGTGGGAAGTAGGGGGGGGGAAATCTATAAAACCTAGGTCTTAAAGATGTTCACTATCTCTTAAAAGGCTAGAAAGACGAGTACTCAGATTAAACTGAATTTCACTATATAAACCAAGAGTCAATGCTCCCTGATGGCAGCAGTTTTAGAGTATGGAATGATGTAGATACATAGACAGATGGATAAAAACATATGAGCAAATATATAGAGTGTTTCGATAACCATTATTCCTCGTATTTACAGAGATTTAAGCTATTTAAACTTTTAAAAAGTCCTATTATATAAATAATAATTTTGCCTTCATTGTACAAATGGGAAATTTCAAATGCAGAGATTGAAACACAAACAAGACTGCATGACTAAAATGGTAAAGACCAGGCCTGAACTTGGGGAACATTGCTCCAGAAGTTTGTTTGTTGTTTTGGTCAGTCATAGGGCTTGAACTCAGGGCCTGTGTGCTGTCCCTGAGCTTTATCACTCAAGGCTAGTGCTCTACCACTTTAAGCCACAGAACTACTTCTGGTTTTCTAGTCTCACAGACTTTTCTGCCCTGGCTGGCTTTGAACTGTGATCCTCAGATCTCAGCCTCCTGAGTAGCTAGGATTACAGACATGAGCCACTGCTACCAGCAAGCACCAGTGTTCTTAAATGCTCACATTCTGCTCACTCTCTTGCTAGATGGGAATTCTTTTTTTTTAATACAGTTTTTCACTTCTAGAAAGAGAAGTAAAGTTTCCACCTTACATCCTAGAATTCAGCAGCGGGATAAGATTATTCTGTTTCTGGCCACTCAGCCTCTAATTCTAATCTCTCTGTGGAATATTTACCTGGAGAAATGGACATGTTGGTCACATTTGACTGGAGAAAGAAATTGAGAAACCCGACAGGCAGTGATTCAAAAATGAAGAGGTAAGTGAACAATAAGAAGGCGAGGTCACAGCACCTGAAGATGTCTTCACCGTGAATGTTGACAAAGTCTATGGAACAGTGATTCCTACTGTTTTAGAGTTCAATGAGCATTTTCTTTTTATTTGAATTTTGCCTTTCAGAGCATTGTGCAACCGTACATTATGTCAAAGTGTGAAGATGGCATATGACATCGCACAGAAAGTGGCTAAATCATCCCAAAGAAAGCTGCTAAATAATAGAGGAATGATGAGGTAGGGAAAGAGACAGCAATAAAGGGAGGGGGTGTTCTATTTAATGTACACTCAAGCAATGAATAACAAGCTCTGCGGTAGAAGGTGAAAGGTGAACAGAGAGGGAGGAGGAGGATGGATATGATCAGAGTGCTTGACTAGCACACATCCAAATTAAACTGCACAGCCAGTTGAAATTCTTTAATGGAGGAGGAAGAGAGGTAAAGTGGAGAGTGTACATTGTATGCATTTATGGAAATAGCACAATGAAACGTTCCTTGAACCGTTCATATAAGCTAATAAAAACTGTTGGAATTACATAAAATTAAGATTTGAGTAAAAAAAATTGAGAAGAGACCTTTTGAGATAATTCATGTGCCACTGGAATCATGGGGACTTCAAATTCTTCATTAAGAATAGAATGTTGCTAAGGGCACAGCACAGTGTAGCTTTTCTATTTAAATAAATGACAGACATAGAGGGAAACAGATTCTACATCTGGCTTTTCTCACACTGATTAATACTCTCTGTGCTCTCAACTACTCAGCCCAGTACAAAAGAATCTTTAAACTTGGCCATGCTAGTCCTTCTTCTGCAGAAGTCTCTGTGAAGAAGCACCCTGCCCAGGATCACCACTGCTGCTGTAACAGGGATTCTGCTCCGGAACTCTCTGAGTGACTGGGGTTCCAGCCTCTTTTCTTTTCTATCACTAACTCACGCCCTTGATGACAGCATTCAATCAGGTGGTACCAAACACCAACTTTATATTAAATAGACTCCAACGTTTACTTTCTGTCAACTCCTCTTCCTGATTACATGTCATACTGCCTTCGTAAGCCTCTACCCATTACACCTGCACCTACAAGCTTGACAAGCATCTCAGATTTTACCTCTTGAATTTTTGGTCCAATCCACCCTTGTCCACTTCTCTAGCTCAAGAATGACAACTGAATCTTCCATGTGATCAAGGCAAATAATCAGTAGAGCGATTCTCAGCTACTTCCCTGGTTCCCACCTTTTCCCCTTTAAATGATCAGAAAACCCCTTCTCATCATCTAAACTGCTACCTAGGTGAGGGACATGTCTCCTCTGGTTACTGGAATGTATAGCAATGGCTCACCTTGATTTTTATCTTTTGTTCTTTCCAAACCTATAAAAGAGTAGTGAAGAATGATCCTATTTTTAAAATGGCAGGTTGTACTTATTTTCTGCTCAAAAGCCCTTCATTAGCTCTGCTCTTACATAGAGAAAATGCAAGCATACTTAAAATGACCAATTAAAATGGCACACTAATGAATGAGTCTCACCCAGATTCAGTGGCTCATGCCTGTAATCCTAGCTACTTGGGAGGCTCAGATCAGAAAGGCCATCCTCTACAAAAACTTTGTGAAAAAGATTCAATCTAGGCCTAGTGGTATGTGCCGGATATTCAGCTGTGCGGCAAGCAGTCCAGGCTAGCACTGCCAAAAAGTGAGACACAGTAGAAAAAAAAATCAAAAGGACTGTGCATAGCAGATCTTGACTGAAACTGAACCATATAAAAGTCAGAGAAAGCTGTGGAAATGAATGGGAAGAATATTGTGTATTAATAAATGAAAAGACAGGAAAAATAAATAGAAAGGAAGCCTGGGGTACTAAGAAAGAAATGTGGGGAAACAGGGGAATCAGGAAACAACTTGATTCTGGGTAGGAAGTGGGAAGCAATAAAGAAGAAACTATCATAAGGTGCCAGTCCAGGGCAGGGAGCCATTCATGTAGTAGACCTACTAAGTGAAAAATGAGCCATTGTGTCATGTTCTGAGTTCAACTGTCTGGCTTGAGATCTAACAACTGCTTAGCAAAGCCTGAAGAACAAACCAAACTTTACTAGATAACTTCTCCATAACAGGTTCGTTCGCATGTATTATTCCTTCTTGTCTTTCCATCAGCACTATGAAGTAAGTAGTATTGGACTGATTTTTTCAAATGAGGAAACAGGCTGAGACAATGGAATGCTTTGCCCAGAATCTCACATCTCTAAAGCAGTGGGATCAGGGTACGTAGCAAAGCAGCTGACCCTAGGTCTCACACTTCCGCTCTGGCCACACTCCTGGTCTGTGTTGCCAATGGAAATAATTTTCCAGAGAGACCCACACAGCACATCTGGTCCACACTAGAAATGCCCATTTTTTGTTGTTATCTGTGGGGCTTGAACTCAGGGCCTGGGTACTGTCCCTGAGCCTCTTTTTTTTTTTTTTTTTTTTTTTGCCAGTCCTGGGCCTTGGACTCAGGGCCTGAGCACTGTCCCTGGCTTCCTTTTTGCTCAAGGCTAGCACTCTGCCACTTGAGCCACAGCGCCACTTCTGGCCGTTTTCTGTATATGTGGTGCTGGGGAATCGAACCCAGGGCCTCATGTATACGAGGCAAACTCTCTCGCCACTAGGCCATATCCCCAGCCCCCTGAGCCTCTTTGTGCCCCAGGCTAATGCTCTACCACTTGAGCCACACAACACTACTTCCAGTTTTCTGGTGGTTCATTGGAGATAAGAGTCTCACAGACTTTCCTTCCCCTGGAATGGTTTTGAATCACGATCCTCATATCTCAGCCTGCTGAGAGGCTAGGATTCCAGGTGTGAGCCACCAGTGTCCAGTTTTCTGGTTCATCTTTGAAGTAGACAACCAATAAATACCAGTGATAAGGGAGAAGAAAGAACTCTACCACTATACTATAGGTATATTGACAGTAGCTGACTGTGAACCTCTCTTCATTACTACTCATTACAAAACTGCAGAGCAGTTCAAGAACTGGGACCGGGTCAATGCAAGGTCCTCTTGAAGGACCCTCTATTCTGATCAGCAATGTGAAGTCTGTGGATTCTGAACAAATGGAACATAGGCATGAAAAACCTTTCTAATTTTTGTATTATTAAGATTTTATAAGCGATGTAATGACTCTTTGGCATACTTTGTTTCAATGCTCATTATAGAATCTGCAAGAAAGGATTAAAATAAATCTCAGATGTCAACACAATCTCCGGGACAATTTTTCACCAGAGCCAATGATGCCATCCAGGACTGCATTATCTATGAGGCCAAGCATGGCTAATGAGCCCCATCTACTGTGAGAGGACCTGGGCTATGCAAACGAGTTTCCCTCTCTTCACAGCAGGGACTGTACCCAGCCACACTTATACACAGAATCCAAATTTCATCCTTAAGAGCAACAGTAAAACAGTAAAAAAAACAGTAAAATCCAGGGTTGTTTGGCCCAAAAGATATCATCCTTCACATGATTCTTGGAAAAGGCTCTTGCACCATTGTAGGTTTTCTGAAGGGAGAGATTTCTGTCTATTCTGTGGACTCATGGGTCCCAGATGCATAGAACTGAGTTTAGCACACAGAAGCTGAATTTACACATTTCTAGTGGGAACCAACTCAGAAACTAGCCCTACACACATACACATATACACATATATTAGTACACTATATGTGCATAGGTAATGCCACAATATACATATTAATATCATTTAAGTATTAAACCTTGTGTAGACAACCACATTTATCTCATCTACTCTTGTCCTCCCTCTACCTGAACATCACAGGTGACACTGTGTGCTAACTTTCGGCAGTAGACTTTTAAATACCATTTCAAGCTACTGAATATAGTGACTTGTTTATTCTGCTGTTTTCAACCTCCTACTATGTTTCCAAGTGTCTCTAAATAGCATTTTAGTTATTTGTGTTTCTGTCTATAATTATTTTCTCAAGAAAAGTTTCCTTTTTTTAATCTTGTGTAGTTTTTAAAGGAAAAACAGCACTTGAGAAATCTTTTTCTTTTCTTTTCTGAAAAAAAAAAAACACCTACAATATGACTATGTAAGTGAATAAAGGTACAAATATATCACCAGAACTATGGAAACAGGGATTTGAATAAGACATTGGAGTGAATATTGAACTGGCACATGGATCAAGTCATAAAGTACTTCCTAGCAAATAGTCAAATCCAAATAACTCCAGAAAGAAAGGGAGAGAGAGGTGGGAGGGAGGGTAAAGAGGAGGTAGTCTGGGAAGGAAAACAGAATAAGAACAAGGGGGGAATGAGAGGGAGATGAAGGAGGGAAAGAAAGAAAGAAAGAAAGAAAGAAAGAAAGAAAGAAAGAAAGAAAGAAAGAAAGAAAGAAAGAAAGAAAGAAAGAAAGAAAGAAAGAAAGAAAGAAAGAAAGAAAGAAGGAAGGAAGGAAGGAAGGAAGGAAGGAAGGAAGGAAGGAAGGAAGGAAGGAAGGAAGGAAGGAAGGAAGGAAGGAAGGAAGGAAGAAAGAAGGAAGGAACTAAAGAGAAGGGGGGGGGGAGAAAAAGTCATTGGTGTAAAATGTGGCCTCTTTGGCCCTAAGCATTTCATAAGTAAATTTGGAGAACAGGATCCAAGATGACACCTAGCATTTCCTCAAAGCCTGAGTTTCCTAGACCCTAGAATATCTGTTTTGGACAAATGTGTGTTGGTATGACAGGCTTTATAAAGGCACAACTGGAGACTGATGATCTGTCTAGTGGGGAAAAACAATGGCTGAATGAGCCAGAGCCCACCACTTTCTTGACGAGCACATCTACATGATTAAGAGAATTCTTTAATGAGCACTCTTGTATGATTCACACCAGCCTGTACTTCATAATAACAATGAGAATTAAAAGTTGCTTTATTGTTCTCACTACCCAGAGGATGGAGACATTTACAGCAGCCTACAAAACACATGCAGAGTATTTGCCAGCAAACCCCCGTGCTAATGCTGCTGAGCAAAGTGATAGCATTTTGCAAGGGTCCTTATCAGAAAATATCGAAGGTCAAATGATAGCACAAAGCTGACATGTGATCCACATGATGGGAATGGAGCATTTTACCCAACAGTTAGAATTTATTGAAGTTAAACAACTATGGATTCATTTCTTCCTCACACTAAGCTGTTCTTCAACCTTGCTAAGACTTACGTTATTAGTCACAAGATTTAAACCCATAATAACTGTTGTATGGCAATTCAGATACTAGATAAGCAGAGGGCTTCAAACATTAATAGACTGAAAAACAACACCATTGGTTTCTATCATACATGTCCTTCTTTATGAAGTCAGATGAGGTATTACTGATCAGACAAAACAGACGCCTGGCCTACCAAAATCAAACAATAACCTTTCATCCATCTCCCTAGAAAATGTCTACAGAAACGATAAAAAAATGAGTGCTTTTGAGACAGGAGCATATAGCATATCTTATTCCATGGTAAGACAGCTATCCATATTTTGGATTAGGGCATGGGTGTCTTTGTACAGTCATGGTCTCAAAGGCAAACACTTTGTCTCAGAGGTTGAATGGACTATTTCTCTACAAATCTGATTACACACTGTGCATCTCTAAGCATACTGACAATTTCATTATACTGAGTGCAATAATCCATATCAACAGCTCATCCCTGTTTTGAATTATAAAATACAGTGATTTAAAAAGCCAGGTATAAGAAAACTTATCTGCTTTTAGTCCTTCAGGGATTGGACTAGGTCCAAAATTAAGCAAGATGCAGAATAGCTTCTTACATTTAAACACTTCCTAAAATTTCTTCTCACTTGAATGAGGCCATCTAAAAGATTAAAAGCTGTCTTCTTTTCTTCCTCAAAAAAAGGGAGGAGAATAAAATGACATAATTACATTCTAATTTAAAACTCTAATTGAGTGCTCTTGTATTTGTAAGATGTTCCATTTTCCTTTAGGGGCAATATTCTTATTAGTCACACAAGCTGTCTAATCGTTTAAGGACAAGGCTTCTTCAAACCATATACCTTTGTGACAAAGCAAATGAGAATGTGCAATCTCGTCTTGTTTTCCTAAGTGCACCTCAATTATGTACTTATAAAAGCAACAATCAAATACTCAGCCTTAAAAATTGATACTTTCTCCACCAGAGCAAGACTAAAGGCAGCTTAGGTTAGACCTGTTACATTTTGTAAAGCAGATTCTTCCTGACTTAAATCCAAAGACTGGTGGAAAGAGATGAGCAAAAACATAGCAAACAAAGGAAAAATGGTTAAAAGATGAGTATGCTTGGTTAGCAAAGTAGAGGATGGAATAATTAACATTAGCATGATTGCAGTTGAGTTGTCTGATCTCAAAGCCTTGCTCTCCGTAAAACAGGAATTGTAACAGTATATCTCTTAAAGAGCTGGAGTGAAGATTGCATGAGATAATTACATGAGATAATGTATAGATGGGATTTGAACTGTTCAGTGTAATCAATAGATAGATGTTCAATACCATTATCATCAGTATTGTGCAAGCATAAAATATACCATAATAGGTTTACCCCCACTACATTTGTTTCTCCATAGTTAGAAGCAAAAGGGCAGAAGAAAAATTCGTATCATGACAAAACAATATCACCTGTGCCAGGTGCTTCAGGTAAATTTTATTTCAGGTAGTCATCAGAATATTCACACATGTTATATCCACTCAGAAAAGGAGACTGAGGCTGACAGAGAAGGAGGCCTGCTGAAAGTCATCTGAGTAGAAAGAAGTAAAGAGAACCTGGTGCCCATGTCTCTTGTGCCTCTCCCCCTCATGCTTTCCTTTTACAAAAGTGTTCTTCAGTACCTCTTCCCAGCCTGTTTTCCCCTCCTTTTTCCTATATAGTCTCCATTCTACTTTCAGGACCTTTGAAAAAATCTCAATTCCACATATTAGAAAAAAACAACAACGTGATATTTGTCTTTCTGAATCTGCTGTTTTCCCCTTAACATGATGGTCTCCAGTTCCATATAGTTTCCTGCAAGTGACATCCTTTCATTCTGCCTGACTGACAGAAGTTCCGCTGTGTATATGTATATGGACCACACTTCTTTATCCTTTCATTGATTGATTGACTGATGAGGGCCTAGGTTGAGTCTGACTTGGTTATTATGAATAAAGCTGCAATAAACATAAGGGTATAGATATCACTATTTTATACAGACAAGAGAGGGTAATAAAGGTGTGTGTTTTTAAAAAGAAAATATTGGATGACGCTGGATGCACAAACCAATAAAACTTATTTCATATGTGACAAAAAGCATCTGTTGAATACATGCGTAAAGAAATGGATAAATGGAATGGTAACATTTTTTTTAACAGTCCATCTGCACCAATATAACACATACACACACCTTCCTCATGGACAATTGCATAGAGTTTGTTTGGGGATACTCTGTCTTGTACAATCTGAGCATAATAGTTGATTCATTTAATCATCCAGGAAGGCTCTTGTGAATTGTTGCTAGAATATCTTATTTCATGAATGAACTATATATAGCTCAGGGAGGTGAGTGGTAGATGTCAATGTCTATACTCATTATAGCCTTATGCCAGGGTACCTCCTGAGAAAGAAAAGTTTGTTTAAATGAAAGCCGTCCATTAAAATCCAAAGGAAAAAAATTTAAATCTCTTAAACTATGTAAGATTTTACTTTCTCTCCGGAGAAGGGTTTGTTGTTTGTGCAAAGTAGTGAAAGTAATGGGAATTTGCATTCTTAGAGCTGAGTAGAAAGGAGGGTAATTCAAAGGAAGGCATCCCATTGGCTGATTTTGTATGTGTCTTAGTAACAACGCAACTCACACAGGGCCAAGTCTTACCAGATTTCAGCAGTGTGGAATCCGTGCCACTCATTTGAAAGCTTCCTCCCAGGGCAGTTTTCCTCCCCATACAGGAAGGTTATATTGCCAGTGGTCTGAATGCAGACTTCCACAAGATAGGTTGACAATACCAAATATTCAATGATGGAATTTCAAATGCAGCCTGGTTCCTGGCTCTGTGATTTCAAGCAACTCATAAAGTGTCTGAAAACACTGAAATTTTGAGGGTGTTCAACAGATGAATTGAAGAGGAAAGTGGGCAATTCCTTTGGTGGACACATTTAACAGTGTGAACAGCATTATCACGTGGGGCATCTTCTGGGAGCACTAGCTTGGATTCTATTTCCTGAAGAAAGTACAATCATGACCATCAGTGGTGATTAGTTTTTGAATTAGAATCTTGGGTAATCAAGTAGGTTTGGACTAAAGCCAGTTTACAAAGATTTCAACAACCCATGAGCTAACAGGCAATTTTGAGAGGGAGAAATCGAGATGAAAATGAACAGATTGGTATGAACTCATAAAGGATTATCTTTTGTATCAGAAAACACTATCAACTAGAAGTACAAAGAGGAATACATGCCAAAGTCAGATAAATACCCAGACATGAATTTGCTGTTTAAAGTTCTACTTTCAGTACACAGTCCCTACTTCTTGAAAATTGAAAGGTTTACATACTGAAAACCATCATTTTAATTATTAAATGTTTTGTATAAAAATCTTAAGAATTGCCATGCTGTCAGAAAGAAAAAAAATAATATTAAAAAGTGTGTCTAAAAAATGTGACATACCTCTAATCCCAGAATTTGGGAGGCTAAGACGGGAGGATCATGAGTTTGAGGATCATAGTGAGTTCTAAGAAAGACTCTGCTATAAGGCAATACGCCATCTCAAATCCAAAACAAAACCAACAACAACAAAGCAAGCAGAAATACCCATCACAACCAATAACAAAACCTACTCATACAAATTATTTAAGTTTGCTGGGTGCCAGTGGCTCACGCCTGTAATCATAGTTACTCAGGAGGCTGAAATCTGAAGATTGCACTTTGATGCCAGCCCAGGCAGGAAAGTCTGTGAGATTCTTATCTCCAATTAACCTTCAGAAAACCAGAAATGGCTCGGTTGCTCAAAGTGCTAGGGTGCTAGCCTTCAGCAATAAAGCTCAGGGGCAACACCCATGCCATGAGTTCAAGCCCCATGACCAACAAAAAAAACAAAAAAACAAAAAAGATGTAATTTTAACATGAATGTCAGTGACAAACCAGGGCCTATTTGGAGAAATAGAGTGCATAGTGTCTTCTTGCTATAAAAGGAGTTCATACTCAAAGCAGCAGCCAGTGACATCTATACACAGAGGTAAAGGATCACACAGAATATGAAATACAATCTAAGACCCAGCTAAAGACAGATTGTGGAGATACAGAATAATGTACAAGAAAAAGATAGAAAGAGGTAAGTTTTAAAATTGTGTTTGTTCATTTGTTTTGGGTTCTGGAGATGGAATCCAGGACCTTAAATGCATCTCCCACTGAATGACTCTACCAGTCCTAGATTACTGGGTTTTGATTGTGCCATGGATATAATATAAGAATAAATGCCTTTATTGTACTTGAAATTTCCCCATTAATGTCTCATAGTTTTTTTTATTTAACATCATCTTGCACATACAACAATGTACATAAGATTTCATTTTTCAAACTGATAGCTTATTGATGAATATTGTTATGAAGACATCTTTGCTCAAGGAAAATAAGAAAGAATGGCTTAACACAAATCAGCTGTTTGAATGAAACAAATTCAGATCTGAAAGTCTCCCTGACCAAATTTAAAATTCCAACTGGAGTTCCTAGAAGACAATGCAAAAGCTGTTTAAATACATACATGCATCTCAGGTAGGTACCATGAGAGAAAACAAATGCTCTTAAATGTATACAAAAAGGAACCTAATGATTTGGAGGATCACACACATACATACACACATCTGGTTTCTCCCAAGGAATACCATTCATTCACAACAGCAATGGTCTTAGTTTGATAGCCTCTGACTCATTCCACATATCTGGTAAGCCATTGCTCTTGCTCTGGTGCTCATCACCTGCAGTTTGAATGCCAGAAACAGGTGGCCCACCAACCTGCTGCAAGAGATTATTTCCTAAAATGGACGTTGTCTGTCGTAGTGCTCTCTTGACAAACTTGACACAAATGCTCTTCTGGCGGAAGTATGACCTTGAAGAAGATAGTAAGAGCTTAGCTCAGTCTCCTTTGAATCACGTGTTGCCTGTAAAATTCAGGCAATAACTCCACTCCCCAAGCCCTCACCCCCATGGACAGTTGTGTTATTTCAAACACATAGACACCTCCAGCAGTCTCTCCATGGCTGTCCTAGGGAAATAGTATGTGTTTTGGTTGTTGAACCGAATGTGGAAGCCAAAGCTTACAATCTGTGGCTGGAGGTGTTCCATCTGTATTTCATTAATTTAAAAGAATCATCTATGAAGCTATTAAAAATATGGATTCCCCGATTTTGACTGTTCTCCCAAAGGTTCTGATTTGTTGAATCTTGGGCAAAGAGCCAGGAACCTGCACTTTCTAAAAGTCTTTATGATGCAACTCAGCAGCAATTCTGCCTCTGGAATCCTACAGAGTTTGTTTTCCTCATTTGTAGTTATAAAAAAAACTGAGACTCAGACTAGGAAAGAGAATTGCCAGGGATGATCCAGGAAAAGTTGCTGCAAACCAGAATTGTGAGCCAGGTCTTCTGATTCCCAGTTGTTCTTTTTCTGTCAGGCTGCCCACTGTCATGACATAGGGATTTTACACAGCCACCTCAAAGGAGCTGCTGTAGCGCTTGCCTCTCTCTCTAAAGAATCTTTCCCTGAAAATGCATCATTTTAAAAAGAAAGCAAAATTTCATGGAAAAGCCAAATACAGTTCAATGCAAAGAACTCAGTTAACAAAGGCATCTGTTCCTTCAAGCATGGAGTCAACTATGCACTGTGTTTGGTTCACTCCATGGAATAAGGATACTTGAATAGTTCTCAATGAATAGTTTGCTAGCTTTATTAAAAAAATACGGATAAGCTAAACAGGTTGAGGCAGAAAGATTCCCAAGTTTGGGGGAGCCAGGGCTATATATTAAGACCAAGTCTCAAAAAAATAGAAAAGCAAACAAATAAAGTGGTAGAAGTCTTGGCTAGAAAAGTCAAGGCCCTGAGTTCAAACCCTAAAGCAGCTTGAGAGAGAGAAAGAGAGCCAGAACCAGAACCAGAGAGACAGAAGAAACAGAGAGAAAAAATATAGTCCAAGAAATTTACCTTTCCTCCTCACTTCTTAAACCATCCTGAGATATGCTTCTTATAAATAACTATATATATGTATGAATTTCTGTTATATTATTAGAATCAAAGATAAGATGGAAAAATTAGATCATGATTTAGCATTCTCAGGAGAAAAGTTTATGTATGTTATATAGCTGCCTTACAAGTTGGCATTTATGTCTTGAACAGCTGAAATATATTTACCCTTAAATTGAAATGTATACATGGAAATTAATATGATCCACTATGTATGTGAGTCTTTCTGTGGCTCACTCTGGGGGTAAAAGAAACATACACAGACACACACACACACACACACACACACACTATCTGACCTCTTTGATAGATTCAGTAATTCATTCTGGATGAAACTAGTTTTATGTACTCAAATAGAAACTTCTTAAATAGTCCTCTGCTTGACTTAACTAATTTTATGTAGCTTCATTTACTTCTATGGAATAGTTTAAGTATCAGGGGAATTGAGTTCATGGTCTGTTTCACAATAAGAAAATGTGCTTAGTAGAAAAAAAAAGGCTTTAAAGACATTTCCAGTACTAGATTATTAAATTATTGCTTCTCTAGCAAATAGATCAACTTATTCAAGTAAGACTTAATTATTCATTCATCCATTCAACAACTATATATTGAGCTAATACATGGTCTGGTAACGGCTAGACACTGGATGTAACAATGAACAAAAACAGATTTGCCTTGCTAAGTGGGTATTCAGGAGTTTCCAAGGGGAGTCTGAACATTAATCATATAAAGCCCACTATACTGGAACAATGTAGGCTACACTGTATGTCTATGAAATCAGAAAATGCCACCAACAGATTAACAACTCCACTGAGATGGAAGGGTGAGTGATTTCTGAGGCAAAGAGGAATTTCTGTGCACAACAATAACAACATCATGACCAAGAAACACTAAAAGCAATTATACCTATATGACTTTGTAAAGGAAGTCCTTGATCACATGTTAGTTTAGTAGATAAACTACTTGAACAACCAAAGACATTACAAGTTGCCTTAATCTCTGTGGTCTAAGTCTCTACATGTGCAAAGCAAGGTTAATAAAGTCTACTGCCTAATGTCATAAGAGAGTAATTGAGATTAAGCATGTGCAAAGGTGTATAAGCTACAGAACACCCTGTAATGGTGAGTTATAGAGCACTGTAAGAATACTTCTAGTGAATGTACTTCTTACTAGAAAGAAACAAAATGAGCTTTTGCTAAGATAATAATCACTTCTATTGCACTGTACCATGCTGATTGGGACACCAGTTCTCTGAGCCTTAATCCTAAATTGTTCAGACCCCAAATCAAGATGATCTGGATAATTCACCTGTTATCCAAACCTAGAGGTCAACTTGTAGCTACCTGCTATTTCTTATTTGGCCAGATAATCTCTCACCCAAAGAGTTCAAGGGCACGTGCCTCCATACAAACCCTGAGTCCCTCATCTAGTGGCCACCATCAACTCATCATATTTGATAGATAGACAGGTAGATAGATAGATAGATAGATAGATAGCTGGATAATAGATAGAATGTAATATATACCATAAGATTCACTTTGAAAATATGAAAAAGAGAAAGCAAAACAAAAAGAAAATGTGAAAGAGACCAGGATAGAAGTATAACTGTCCTTAAAAACAATGTATATTTAGAGTAGAAACATTGAAGATAAGAAAGAAGTTTTCCTTATTCTTGAAAGTGAGATCAATATGTTTCTCTCTTTGGTATTATTGAAATTTCTTTTGAGGAACCAGCCAAAGCACTTAGTAATGTAATAGAAATGATAGAACAGACATAATGTATTTATTGATTTATATTACTCCTAACAGAATACAAAGGTTCTCTTGTCTCTATATCTTAGCCAACATTTGTTATCTTTAGATAATACCAATTCTAATGGGTATGAGGTGATTAATATCACATTATAATTTTTTTTTACATTTTCCTGATGATTTATAACTTTGAATATTTTTTCGTGTTTTTTTTTTGACAATTTGTACATCTTCTCTTGGGAAATGGCCATTCTTTGATCTTATGTCCATTTAACATATGATTAATTCTTTGTTCCATATATTATTGTATATTAGCTTCTTATCCAATGTATGATTTTTAAATATTTTCTATCAGTCTCTGTTTTCTCTTCCCTCTGATTTGATTGTTTTGCAGAAGCTTTTAGTTTTATGTAATTCTACTTGTCAATGCATTTATTGAGAGGCAGAGTGAGAATTAAAATTATTGGTCGAATATATTATTTATAAATACAAAATAAAAGGTTTATTGGAGCATTTTAAAACCAGTAATATCATATACCTAAGTACAAAATATGAACAAATATAAGCCAAAAACATCCACTAAGAACTTTTCTCATATGCTATAAACATGATAAATAGATTTCTTGTTCATGTGAAATATCACCTATGAATTAAAAAATGGTATCAAAATTGGCACATAGAAGTAATCTTTCAAATAACTTTTTTTTCCAAATTTTGTATAGAAAGCCCCTTATTTGTCTGTTATTCAGATTTTGCACCAAATTTTCATCACAGTAGTTTGGTGGTCATTTTTCATATCTGGTAAGGCCATCATAACCATTATTAAACTTTTTCTACATGATCCTTGATATTTTCACTCATTGATTTTTAAATATGTATCTAGGAGCATTTTGCTCTCTGAAACATTGCTGCAAAATATTACTGAAAACTAAGTTGAAGCCACTGTATTAGTATGAGCTTTATAATGTCTTATCTTTTCACTCAAGTACAGACAGATGTAAAGCTCCCTGTAGTCCAAGATCTCCAGAGACACAGATCCAATTGTGTAATACATAGGTGTGTGTGTCTGCATGTGTGTATGTGTACATGTGTGTGTATGTAGAGAGATTATAAGTAGGTGTCATGAGAGTATCAAAGCTTGAAAAAAGATTAATATTGATTATTATTACCTTACCAGATATAAAGACTAACTATGAAACTACTGTCATGGAAAGTATTTTGTTTTGACTCAGTGATTGAATAATGGACAAGTGGAGGAGAATGGACATTCCATGTAGAGGAGAAATCCAGTTATCATGCTTACATATACACTTTTAGATTTTATCACATTCCATAAACAAATAAACACAATCTAGACCATGGAAACCAAACCTGGCACCTACTAGATGTTAACTTATAGGGAAGGAATGCAGGATTGATTACTCAACAAATTACACTAACAAAGTAGCAGCGTGCATTTGGTATGTGTTTTGTGTTTTGTTTGTTTTGTTTGGGTGTGTTGTTTTGTTTGGTATTTTATTGAGTTAGAGGTATATCTCAGAACTTATCTCAAATAAAATCCAGTAGTCTGAAAACACTCTACTCCTGGTAAACCATGTGGTTTAAAGAGCAGAGCCGATCACTGAAGGGGACCGCACAATTCACGAAGAAAAGAATCAATATATTCAAAAAACTCATACAAAGACTTATTAGGAAACTTTACAGACATCATTACGACTTGGTTAGATAAATAAAAGCACAATCATACAGAGAAAGAAATTACTGAACCTTGGTCAAAATGTGAGTTCAGAAAAATCTCTTCACAGGTGTAGACAGTAGGAAGATGAGGGGTGATGAAGAGACCATGACAAGCAAGTCCTGGGAGCCCTGCAGCCAGCATGGTGCCCTGAGAGAGATCTCAATCAACAAGGAAGGATCCTGGGGTAGGAAACACAAGTGGGACCAGGTCCTGAAGCCTCTCAATTCGAGCTATGTCTTGAGGTTGGAGGGGTAGTGCAGTTGGTAGAGCCTAGCCTATAACTGAAACCATCAGGTACTGAATTGAAGTCCCAGTATGGGACCTGAAAAGAAAAAAAAAAAAAAAAGAGTTACCCCAAAGCTAGTTCCAATTACACGCTGCTAGCGTAGAGGAGGGCTGGAGATCCAGATTTTCACTACAGTGAGGTCCAAACTGCCTTTGGGGCTCCTTAGCCCACTGCTGTCCCTCTCTCACACAAAATGAAACAATAGACATCAAAGCCAGTTGCTAGCTGCCAGAGAGAATCCCCACGTGTGTGATGAAATCCGGAGTTGAGCAGCTCCTTGTGGCCACCACGGAGATCTGCCCCCAACCCAGTCTCTGGTTAAGGGCCTGCTGCTGAGCATGGCTACCTTGGAGTTGTGGCACTAGAGGGTGGATGTAAATCTTGTCTAAGACAGCAGCGTTGACCCAACTGAGGTGGCGGAGAACAGGCATTTGTATCTAGTATCCCCATTCTGTCGACCACAGAGATATAAAAAGTCCATGTCCCACTATGTAAAAACCCAGAGAGGTCCCTTCAGTTCAATTAGTGGAGACAATAATAGACGCGTTATTAGGCACCAGAAAAGTTTGGAAACGAGAGGACTTTTGAGTTACAATGAAGAAAATGCAATGAGTCAGGAAATCCAGGAAAGGGCAAAGCAGGCACCATTTAAATTTCCCATAGGCAGAATGTAAGGGAAAAGTAGGAGTGAAGGGTCATATTGCTGCCCTCAGTGAGTAAGTCAAAGCATCGTTTACAAGCAAGTATTATTTGTTTGAATCTGCTTTGTAGCTTTGAGTGGTTGGTGCTCACATAAAGTCATGTGACTTAGATCCTTCTTGGCTACCTCCTTGGCAAAGCAGAGCGATGGAGAAAGCAGCTGAATGAGGTTAAGCAAAGCCAGAAAAGCTGGTGTTGAAAACTGCAGCCCAAGGCAGCTTTGATTACAGAAAGGGTCCTTGCAGGCCAAGGCTACCTTGACTAAAGATAGGGTCATGGAAGCCCATGGCAATCTCGGTTACAGAAAGGATCTTCTCTCAGACTCGCCCTGCCTGTGATGATCTTTTCTGCCTTCATATTTATTCACGCACAAAGGAAAAGGTGAAATGTAAATGTATTTTCCAGTCCGACAGCATTTTCTTTTCACAGTAATAATGGAAAACTGGCCAGGTTGACCTATTGTCTTTTGGTTGTGTGTGTGTGTGTGTCTGTGTGTCTGTGTGTCTGTGTGTGTGTTAAGATTTCTCCACAGTTTGTTTTTAAATAAACTCAAACTTGACAGCCAGCAAATAGCACAATAGGTTGCCAGTTTTATAACATTTAGTAAGTGTTGCTAAATTGTGTAAAGAATGAATCCACATTTCCTTCTATGTCTGACCAATAGAGCATACTATTTTCACGTCCCATTGGCAACTTATGTTTGTCTGGTTAAATAATAAATCTACTGAATGATTGTCATTTTGAGTTTGTCCATGATTTTTTTGGTCTTATATAACATAAGAAAACTTTCAACTGTGTGTCCAGAGGACTATTTCTGTTCGTGTTCAAAAAGACGAATCACTCTAGCACTAACCAAAGTGGTTTGCAAATAGTCTCTTAAGTAATCAGTCTGGATTGTGTGATCAATCAGGCAAGGGCAGAAAGAGCTCTGTCAAGATGGCAGGTGGTGGCACAATATCCTTCCTCCCCCCATATCCACCCCCCCACGCCCGGCTCTGCTCCTGCTGTACAGCATTGTGCTTCCTGAGCACGTATCTGCAGTCTCATTGGATAGAAGGGCTGATCAACTCCTTACAGATTCTCCTCAGTGTATAGAAAGCCTAGAAGGGAAGACCTCGAAGAGAAAGGATTTTTCCCAGAACCCAGAGAGGAATTCAAGTATGAATCTGAACAAAATTCTGATCCTGGGAAAAGATACTTGCAACATATAGATCTGAGAGATTTGTGTTTTTAATACATGAAGAGCTGGAGATTGATAAGAAAGTCATAAGCTCATGAAAAATAAGAGAAAGATATGAGTAGGATAATATTACACTACTTATCACAGAGATTTACTTAGATATAGGTTGGTTTTCCTCACATAAGCAAAGGTCAGTTAACATTGGCATAATCACAAGAGGAGGTAAGCGCTGGCTTGAGTTCTTGTTCATCCAATGAGCTCTTGTTTCATTTATATATGTCTTCCTTTTCTCAAGTATCTAGTTGAGTTCCAGAAAAAAATGAGAGAAGGTAAGTGATAGGTCCAATGTAAGGGGCAAGTTCTTTGGTTTTCTGGAGGCCCCAGTGACTTCCATTTTATTTCTCATTGACCACAATTGGGTCACAGAGCCACTTGCAAGACTCAAGGGAAAACAGCAACCAGAGTGAAATGTCAAATCAAATAGAAAGGTACTAAAACAGAAGTAAAGAATGAATAGGAGAGTGACAACCAGCAGTGCCTGCCAAAGATAACACAAGGAAAGAGGAGAGAATGTTAAAGCTAATACATTTAGAAAAGTTATCTGGCCTCATCAAGAGCCATCCAAATACCCATGAATTAACTGTAAAATAAAAAGCTGAATCCATGTCCTCTCAGAATGAACATGCTCTTGATTAATAAAACTGATGCTCAAAGAGTTCCCTACACTGGAAAATGGAAGCATCTATGTATGCAGTTACTTTGGAGGGAAAATTGAAATATCAAGTCATTTGTTATGCTTTCAGATGCATTCTTGAGAGAAACTCTTAGGTGGGGAGACATGGCCATGTTAATTGAGGCATTGAACACAGAAGGTGTGAAGATGGCAGGGTGGGTACTGGTAGCAGTGAAGGAGAACTGAACTGTTGGATTCATGCCATGGCCAAGGCACCAGCATGGATTGGGCTTAGACTGAGACTCCATGGTTCTGATTCCAGTTCCTGCATCACTGATATGTCTCAGTGATATCTAAAATACCTACACATATTTTAAAGTACCTCTTCAGCCTCCCTATCAGTTTCCACAACAATTCCTTCTCATAAGGATTCTGTAAAGCATGAACAATTTGCTGAAGATTTTTGGAAGTCTTAATTTACTCCTGTTTTACCTTCTCTTCTCATACTTCTTCCATGCTTCCGCATCATCTACAGGATTACTCCACCCCAAGCTCCAAAACCTGAAGCCATATTCAAAGCTTTGCTATGCTGTCATTCTCAATGCCAATACACGCACGCACGCACACACACACACACACCACACACACACACATTTACTTGGAACTCTCACATTACCTGGATTGTAGAGCAACAAGGTCAAGTCTTCAGTAAAGCATTTTAACAGGAAAACTAGCTCCTTCTCTTAGAAGCATTCTTCTTTGTCCCCTTAGTACCAATGCACATAACTTTCATTGAAACAGATCCTTCTTTAGCCTGCATAGATGTTCCAATAGGTATTCCATTGGGTTTTCAATGGTCCAAGAAAACAATGAGCCTTGAAATTAGAGCAAATGAGATTCAATCAAGTAAATGTGGAAAGTAGGATGATGCCATGGTGAAAAAAATTATACTATAATTTTATTTTAAATGATAGTTGTGACAGCGTGAAGTCTCTTTCTTACCTACGTCTCTAGAGGTGAGGAAAGAAATGTTGGGGTGATCTAATCTAGTTGAAAGCAATTGCTTTCCCCATAGTGAAGATATTTAAAAGATATCTTCGCCTTTGGACGTGTTTACTTAAAACACATATTTTGTAAGCAGAACAGAATGTAACAACCATATGGCTAAAATTTACCCAATCTGTAAATCATAGCTGAACCCAGGCATTTACTCTGTGATAAAGAAATATGGCAATTTATGCAATGATTGGGAAGAATTATGTGTTAAAGAGAAGGGAGCTTCGTGTTTTGATTATGTAGGGAAGGAATAAATTGAAGTGGCCTATGCTGATTTATGGCCCAGCATTTTATGACTATAGTCAAACCTAGGAAATGGATGCTTGCTTTATTTACACCAAAGCATTTTGAGAGGAGGTGCCATTACCAACTAAAAGAAGATATACTGGTGATTTTGCTTGTTTCAAATCCAGCTCAGATCAATGGAAACTCTGAATGTGAAACATTTTAAATGATGAATTATGAATGCTGCGTTAGGAGTTTTAAGCTGAGTTCAAAATCCCAAATGGCATATAAAATATTTCATATCATCCAGCTCAAACTAACACTGCTATAAACGCAAGCTCACCTGATAGTTGTCTGTCTGCAATTATACCTATTAATGGTGTCCAGGACACAGGTAACAAGCAGAAGTAGAAACAAAGATGTACCTTTGTAATGTCAAGCACCACCATGGTCATCCTACTAAGGCCAGAACTTAATCACATTTATTATAAACATGGTCAACAAGGAGACCTGTAGAATGCTGTGAGGTTGGGAGCTTCATATCAACATAAATAGGACTAGTGCAAAATTCAACAATATAAAGCTAAATAGCCTCAATATGATCAATCTTTAAATCACTTTTGTAAATCTGATAACCTATCCAGTCATCTCCTAATGGTTGGGAATCAATTTTGTAAGAATTATGATGTTATTTTTAATGACACATTTGCAATTTATATGTCACCTAATTCTAAAAGTAATGGAAGGTAGCAATCATTTGCAATAATAAGTAAGAAAATGAAGGTGCCAATTATTGAGCAATAATAAGTAATCATCTAGACAGCTTAAATTAATATAAGGTACAAAGATGTATGAAATGCTAGAAATTTATAATTTGATCCATATTGTAAACCAATTGTGTCATATAGAATTTTCTAGCATGATGGGAATATTCTGTACATGTTACTGATATCTATGGTAGCTAATAGAGATGTGACTACTGAGTACTTAAATGTGGTTATTGTGACTAAAAGTCCTCATTCAAAAATATTATTTAATTAAATTTAAATAGTCACATGGAGTAAATGACTTCCATATTAAACAGCACAGTTTTTAGATTAAAGATATCTTCCACAACTGAGGACAAAATTTAGTCTGCATGCTGTGGCTCAAGGAAAGAAAGAAAATGTGCTGAGTAGAATTAACTAGTTAAAGAGATTGTTCTTGTTATGTAGAGAAGGCAAACTGTTATCCTTCCTAAATATCTTAGGAATGTATTGCACAAACCTTATCCATGCATTGAGTTATTCCTTGATGCTATGGTTTTATAGAGGACATAGTTCTGTTGTTCAGATTGCCTTTAAAAATGTAAAGCCCTATTCTCACTGTAGAAATAGGACTAATATTGTAATTCAGAAATGACACCTTCATAGGAAATTAAAATACATGATTTGATAATATATCATGAATGAAACAGAAAATCAAGAGGGAAAGGTAGAAACTAGGGACCCTTATATTACCCCTCCCTCTCCCAACACCCCCAAAGCTCTGGAAGAAAAGCTATATTTAGTATTGCTTATTTGTAAATAAAAATTAATATAACTATTACAATTTTGGTTTTGATTAATGATAGTATCATTTAAAACTCACTATAAAATTGTAAGGGAAGAAAGGAATGCATAAACTTATACATGTGCTTAAATGTGTTTCATAGATACTAGAATATATAAAACATAAAAGTTACATATGATACACAAAATTTTACAGGGAACAGTTACATAAACATGTAAAAAGTAGTTATTTATTGGTGGTGAGACTGTGATGGATATTTTTCCTAATACTTTACATATTCTAAGTTAAATGTGTTAAAATGTCATTAGAAAAGATAAATGAATGTAATAATAGCATAATAAATATTCATTGTTTTCATGCTGCAATGTTAAACAATTCACATGAAATTTTTACATTATAAAATAAATGATCTGGTATCAGAAACACTTAGTCAAACATTGAAGGATAAGACTTAGCAGCAATGTCACAAGCATGAATGTATACATTGCTTAAACTCCACCAAGGGTGCCATCTTCCTTCATATGTCATGGGGTCCCACTGGCTTCCTATACTGCAGGGCTCCATGTGAACTGTCCATCCCTACATTATGATGAAACATTTGATGGTAATAACCCCTACCCCATGAGTACCCCATGAGGAAGACAAATGAAATGAGTTAAACAAGGCAATATTAGGAGATTTGTACACATACAGTCTCAACAGGTATCAATCACTCTCGCGCTCCATCAAGAATGTTGAAACAACAAGAATGTTGACACTGATTAAGATTCCTTGTGTTCATATACTGTTTTATTAAATGGCAACTTCTTGGTACAACTACTTGAAGATTGAAAAATTAAATTAAAAAATAAACAAAGCCCTACATCCTAAACTGAAATAAAGGGGAAAATGCAGATCTCAAAATGCCAAGTTTCACTCATTCTGATTTTCCTTTTATATATAAAATATGTAGGAATTTTGTCTGATTTCTTTTGTGTATAGCCAAGTTGATTTTTTTTTATATAGAGTCTGGTGAACAGACAGGAAGTGAGGATATAAAAGAAGCAATAGATAATTAATTCAAAGGCAACCTGTACAGAGCTATGAGCAATATAATCCATGATTTCTTTGTGAAAACTTGAAATCAATTGTTACTAAATTAATGATGGAGAGAGTGAGAAATGCTGTGCTTATCAAAAGAGTTGAGAAATACACCCAAATAAGATGTATGGGAGCTATCTTAGGATTTTAGTTTGAAGCTGGCTGGGCCAGGAAACTCCATGGGATTCTTATCTCTAACCACAAAAAAAGTTGGAAGTGGAGCTAAAGAACTCAAGGACAGTGCCCAGGCAGTGAGTTCAAGCCCCAGTACTGGTACAAAATTAATGAGGAAAAAAAAATGTGTGGACTTTCTCTTCTCATCATTTGTGACACTACTTTTTCATAACAGAGTAATTTCACTATGGCACTCTATATATGCAATGTAATAAGCCATTTGATTTTCCATGATTGTACTTTGAATATGTTGCTGGGTATATCAGAAGCAATCACGACATGGATGAAGAATTAAATGTAGTTATTCCCAATTTTAATAATCATTTAAAACTAAAACCTGACTAAAATAAATATGCGATGAAACAGACAATACTCTTCATAAGATTTAATATTATGGAAAATACCATTTTTCCATATTAATGACTACTCACAAATGAGACGTTGGCTAGCATCACCAACTTAAATGTGTCTATGCTAAACAAAGCTCCTATAAAATTAGCATGAAAACAGAATCTGCCTCGTAGCCACGTGATCACGAATGAAGCTATTAGGCAAATATTTCTGAATCTCCTTCAGAATACCCCTGATAAAGTCTGGCATAGCCTTGTGATTTGCCTTTATCTATAAAACCTGAGCAAAGCTGATGATGTCACTTGCAGATGGATGTTGTAAGATTTGGGTAATTATTGAATCACTTAATTCTTTCTCTATACTATGGACCAGCGATGTGTCAGTGAACTTAATACCTGCAGGTCACAGCAGTGTTAGCTGACAGCCTGCAGATGGGATGAGAATGAGAAGGGAACCTCATTAACAGAGTTATTGCAGCTCAACCTACCCTAGCTTGATTAGCTATACTTTTAACTTCACATGCAGTTATCTTTGTAATGCACAGAGACAACTATTAATTTAAAGAACTGTTCAACTATTAGGGACATATAATTGAACATTTACTCAAGACAAACTTTCAGTTGTGAGCCCTGTTCTGAGCCCCAAAAAGAGATGATGTCAGACAGGACAAATTCTAGGGTGTCATGCGTTTGTATTCTTTTAAGAAGTGATGAAAAATACATGGGTAAATGCTTTTTAATAACCATGCACCAAAGCCTACTACAGTGTCCCACACCTATAAAATTAGCAACCTTGGGAAGCTGAGATTAGGAGAATCACAATTCAATGCCAGCTCAGACAGAAAATCTGTAAGACTTCACCTCAAAATACAGCTGGGCACAGTGGCCCACGTCTCTCTCATCCCATTCTATGTGGACAGCTATATTGGGAATATTCTGGTTCAAGGCCAGCCCAGTCTGAAAAGCTCTTGAGACTCACTCCCACTGAGTGAGGCAGGACTCAGTGGTGCATGCATATAAACAAAAATGAAATGTTCATAACAAGAACAATCTCCCACCTATTACTCGTCTTTTGAGTTTACAGCAGATTTGCCCATTATTCTCCACTCACACCGTTCTGTGCTTTCTCACACAAACTTCTCCAAGTGTTTCTCAATTCCTTCCACAAGTCAGTTGCAAAGTCTTGTTCTCTATCACTTAATCAGGAATAGTCACAGCAGCAACTCCAGTGTCTGGTATCCATGCTCTGTGTGAGTCTTGCATCACTGTGACAAAAGACCTGAGATAAAGAACTCAAAAGGAGCAAAAGTTTTGCTCTTGGTTGCGGAAGTTTCCATTGATGATCAACTGGCTCCATTGCCATGGGCCTTTGCTGACTCAGAATCTGGTGGAAGATGGCCATGGCACAGGGGCTGCTTACCTCTTGGCGGCCAGAGAACAGAGAGAAGGGACTGGGGCAAGTCATACCTTTCAAAATCACACCCTCAGAGACCTTTCTCCTTTCTCCTTTGAGGCCTCATCTGGACAGTTTCTACCATCTACCATGTATTCAAGCATAAACCCATCAATGGGAGCAATAACTCTTCAATTAGAGCAGATCTTTCTTGGTTCAATCACTTCCTAAAAGCCCGATCAAGCCAGGTCCTGGTAGTTCACACCTGTAATCCTAGCTACCCAGTAAGCTGAGATCTGAGGATTGTGGTTGAAAGCCAGCCTGTGTAGAAAAGTCTACCAGACATTAAAACATATTGTAAGGTGATGTGAGGAGGGGTTTCAGTTACATAACTCAGGCAATGAGTACATTCTCTCCCAGTTTGTCTCCCTTCTGATCCTTTTCACCATTAAATTGTATAATTCATTTTCAACATATTGTCTAGTGAGTATCACTGCTAAATTTGTCCCACCATTTCTGTGCCTCCCTTTGCTCTCCCCAAATAAGAAACACTTACATATATTATCTCCAATAAACTACTCAGGAAGAAGCTGGAAGTGGCACTGTGGCTCAAATGGTTCAGTGCTAGCCATGAGCAAAAGAATCACTGTGACAATGCCCACGTCCTTAGTTCAAGCCCCAGGACTAGCAAAAAACAAAAACAAAAGCTCAAAAGACCCATCAGATGGCAATCAAGTCTTGAACACCAGAGCCTTCAGGGAACATTTCAGATTCCATCCATAACACCAAATTAAAGTGGGTTTCCAAGAGTTTGTTGTATGCAAATAGCAAAGAAAGTTGTATTTGTTTCTGAGAAGAAATTAGCACAGTCCTTTCTCTCTAAGCAAAATATATGATTTTCAGACACCCTCCCAAATAAGAAATACATTCAAAATATTAAGCCCAACTTGCAAAGGTTGTAGGTAATCTATTTTCTTTGACATGGGGGAAATGAAATGTTGAAAATTATGGGAGTGAATGCACATAGGCAAAATGGTTCTTAGAAAAAGCAGCTTGACTTTAAAAGTAGTGATTCTCTATCAGCAAGGTATCAGGAAATCAATGAAGCAGGTGGGAGCTGAGGTACAGTGATTGACAGGAGAGTATTTGCCCCTTCAAGAGGTAATGGCTACTCAATTCCAGATGATTGAGGGTTAGGTGTGGCCAGATGTTCTCAATTTTTTTTCAAAAGAAGCCAGATGCCCAAGTTTATGTGGTGAATATTCCAAAATCAAAAATATAGAAGAGAAAAATCAAAGAAATTTTAAATCCTAGGCAGTACAAATTGCACAATTATGGACTAGGTTAGAACTGCAGGTGATCAATTTGTTACTTCTGCAGAAGGTCAGAAAGTACATGAGGAAATTCAGGCTGAAACGAGTTGGATGGGTGAAATAGATTTACTATTCCTCTAAGAAGTAACAGTTTAAAATTTTATTTTTAGATGTCATGGTTTTCTGTCTTTTCTCTCTCTCTCCCCCCACCCCCCGCCTCTGTCCTCTCTACTTTTCTGTACATTGTCAGATTATACCTGCATCTTTACAACCATCCAGTCTGTCGGTCCTTCCTCTCTTTCTATCCTTTCTGTGTATCTGTGTGTATGGTGGGTCTATGTCTGTGTGTCTATGGGTATATTCCAGGACAGCCTCAAACTCACAATCCTCTTTCCTGGGTCTCCTAAATGCTGGGATTATAGGCATATGCCTCACTGTTCTTGCTTGGGTTCTCTTTCTCAACCTTCTCTCCTTAGAATTCTAAGTCACAGCTCTATAAAGTGAGCTTATTCATGGGCAAAAGGAGTTCATGTGCAATTAGAGGCTTCCCTGCCCCCACAACTCAGCACCAGAAGGAAAGGTTTATAATTAGTCATGCAAATCAAGATTTCATCTTTAAGAGAGAAAAAGTATAAACATATGTCCACACTGAGGTATAAGGTCTTTGCTCAAGAGCATAGTAGAAGTTAGAAGAGAAAGTAGGAAGCCTGAATTTTAGTGCACGTAAGGATGGACATTATATATTTCTATTATATTTTATAAATTTTAGAGCATATTCATCTGCTCTTTTATCTCATTTCATCTCAGAATATTTATCAACTACATGTGGGGTTTTAATATCTTCTTTACAGAAACACCTTCAACATGCAACTCACAAGCAGAAATAACTCAGGACTGAGGATGTACTTGCCTAGCATGCATAAGATTGTGGGCTCAATCTTCAGCACAATAAAACAAAAATCATTCTTTTATTGCTTGGTGATTGTCTTACTATTTGGTAGTTATTCTTACATATGAATATGCTGTAGAATGAGGACAATAATGTACTGTATTATTACTTCCCAGTGAAAATATTTGCATTGGAAACTCTAGCAACTGTATATTGTGATAAATATTCTAATGAGATAATTAAGGCTAAGATGATAAGAGTCAGGCCCTAAGCCAAGATAACTGGTGTCATTCTAAGAAGAGAGAGTACCACAGTTGCATAACACAGAAGAAAGACCATACTCCATCACAGCAAAGACAGATACAAGCCAAGGAGAGACATAAGAAAAACCCAAACAAGCCAACACCTACATCCACGTCTTTCAAAGCACCGGAGTCAGGGAAGGATACATTTAGTTATTTAAACCACCTAGTCGGTAACATTTTGTTACGGAAACCCTATCCAACTCATACAAATATATTAGATGTTATCTTGATATTTTTATGTTTTCTTAGTTTTGGGGTTGAATCACTTTTCAGGGCATGAGTGATTATTGTAAGAGCATAAATTAATACCATTGATTTACAGCATCTCAAATTTAGTATTAGGATTATCTAAAATGACATAATAGCAGATCTGTACTGCATTTTGTGATCTATGTCTTTTGTTGATGTAGATGATCTTTAATCAGCCTTATGTCCTTTTTCCGAAATAAAGCCTAAATTATTAGGTCTGCACAGAGAAGAATTAATTATATTCTATGGAAATTTAACAATAAATCCTGTTAGAGCTTCATAAAATTAGAAATTGTAAAATATATTTTATTAAGGTACTTTTCCCGGAAAGTTTTTATCATCATCGTTGTTCTGTGAAAGCATTAAAATCCTAATGAGTTCTCCACGCAGTCCCTAATGCACTCATCAAAATAGAATGAACAATCAAGTTCTCAAAATCCTGAACGCAGAGGCAAAGCAAGTTCACAGAGACAGTCATTGTGAAAGGGAGTCATTTGCAAAAGAATTAAAGCATCTATGGAAAATCTGAAATAAAAAAGAGAACAAAATTCACAGATGTCACTTAAAGTTGGCTTGTAGTGAAAGACAATCCTCAAGTTATATCAGAATGAGTAATAGGAAAAGGGTAAGAAATTTCCATAGTTTGCTTCTCTCATAAGCAAATGTACATATATTTTCCCTAAAAGCACACATTAGCATATTTCTGATTCTGGCTTAGACAAAGGAGTGGTTATTACACTTAACTTTCACTATAAATACTTACAAGACTGAGCAAAACACATGAGTTAATTCAGTTTCTACATTTGAAAAATAGAGAAGCAAGTCTGTGATCCTGAAGAGAAAGTACATACAGAAGGTTTGCTCTACATTTCTGAACTTTCTGCCCTGGATTACAGCCAAACCCTGATACTGCAAAGTAGAGCCAAGCAAGTAGCAGTCATACCACCGCTCACAGAGAGAGCTGACAGCAATTTCAAGACAATCAAAGCATTTAACATGTATGCAGTAGGGTAAGAGATGAAAAGGCTATACAGAAATATCTTCCAAATAGACAAATACAAGTTCTCCTTACCTTTGGTCAAATACTAAGTTGAGCTTGCAATATATGAGAATCTACAAGACATTACTGATAGCTGAGAGCAGAATGGAGATTTTAAAGCTCATGTGGTATAGTGAAATAGATTTCTGCCAGTCTACAGTAAAGTAACCATATTAAGATAATCATTCAGATAAACATCCAAAAACCAATCCTTGGGAGTAAAAACTATACCCTAGTATAGATGATCTAAAGAACCAATCTAATAAAGCATAAAATCAGGTCTTCCTTTTTAAAATGAATGAGAAAGGGAAGGGAAGGGAAGGGAAAGGCCAAGGGAAGAAGAAGGAGGGAGGAGAGAAGAGAGAGGGATGGATGAAGTAAGAGGGAGAGTGGGGCAGGAAGGAAGGAGAGAAGGAGGGAAGCAAAGAAGGGAAGGAGGGAGGAAAGGGTTGGGAAGGGAAGGGGAGAGAGAGGAAGGAAGGAAGGAATACTGTCACGTGCAAGGTCTCAGATGTGCCAGAACTCTTAAAAGCTTGACTAAATAAAACCAAGCCTTTGAGGGACCCAGTCTATATCACATAGTAAATGCAAGGGCTGAGAAAATAAAATTTAATGTCATCAAAGGGAAACAACACTTAAAACTGTAGTTAACTGCCATCAATTAGTTTCAGTAGATAATCGAAAAAGCATAAAAGAAGTGCGAATCTGTGTTCACAGTTGGGACAAAGATGCATGTATGTATTTGTATATGTGTGTGTGCTTTACAATACATTTTATTATTAGTATGACAAGTCCAACATATTAGGATGTGACTACCACAGAAAATAAAACATGTCTTCACATGCTTATACATTCCAAGGAAAGGGAGTCAGCCACCATGTCAAGGGGGCAGGACCATAGGGCAATACAACAGGGTCAATCATGAGTGAAAGGCAGCAGGAGACAAAACCAGAGAAAGGACCTTACCATGGCTTTGTACAGCACAACACAAAGGCAGGGGAAGCAGGCTTAAGATTGGCTGGTTCAAGAAACTGCAATGGGTTTCAGAGCACAGGGACTATCTCTAGTTTCCTGGCACTTGGTTTAAGAATGTGCAGGGTAGATGAACAGTGGCCCAGAGTAGCAGAGCCCAGGAATGGAACTAGTTGGAAGTGTGGCCTCTAATTGATTGATTTGCATATGAAAGTTATGCTCATGGGCAAGTCATTTAATATCTGCAGAAACTTCTAGTCCAGAGAGACATATTGCCTCTAGGGTCAGCAAAGCTCTTAAAACAGAAGATTAATGTTAAAAACATGATTAACCTGCTATGTTCAAGGAGTTAAAGGTAATAAATACCACAATGTGTGAGCAAAAACAAATTGCAGCCATGAAATGGAGAATACAAAAAAAAAAAATCCTGCATGACTTATCTTCTGAAAAATACAACAATTAAAATTAAAAGGTCAGTAAATGGAGTTATGATCTTATTAACATTTCTTATAAAGCACCAGTATAATAGTCCTGAAGAAAGAGCAATAGAAAGCATCAGCAATCAAGCAAGAAAGAAAATACTAAAATAAAGAGAAAAAAAGAGCCTCTGGCATTATATTAAATAGTTCATCTGGTTTATTACTGGAATAGTAGAAGGAAAGAAGAAAGAACAGCCAAGAAAACAGTATTTGAAGAAATGATATATTAAAAAAAAAACCTACAAATCTGGGAAGTTCAACAAAACGTGAGAAAGAGAGATACAAAGAAAATGACATCCTGATGTCATAGTTAAATCTTTTGGGCTTTAAAGTCAGTAAGAAAAAATAATCTTAAAGCAAGCAAGGAAAAAGGCAATATAAGTAAGAGGAAAGTAACACAAAATAAAGACATCCCAAACATTATGGAACACCAGTCTTGTGTAAAACAATAGCAAACCATTAAAATAAAATTCTATATTCTCCAAAAATACAATGAAGGCAAGCTAAGGACTTGTCCAGGTAAACAAAATATGAGCACACTATGTATAGGGAGAAAATATACTCAGATTTCTCTCTGAAGACAGTGATAAGGCATGGTGAACATTGCCCGCACTACACACTGTGCTAAAAGACCTCAGAAATAAAGGAAAAGAAAGTTTAAAAAGGAAAAGTATTGGAAAAGGATGAATGAAACTATACTTACTCGCAGAGAACATGATAATTGATGCAGAAAATTATGAATAGCTTTAAAATTGATCTAACTAAGAAGTGGATTTGAATAGGTCAGAGGACACAAGTCCTAGCAACTCAAAAATAATATGGTAAATAAACATTGACTGTAGGACATTAAACAAAATTATGTTTGGTGATATGCAAGTTTATACAAACGTATGAACTGATTCAAGTGATAACTCGAATCATATAATTCCTTAGAAAGGCATAGTCAAAGTTCAACAAAGTAAGTACCAGGAGGGGCGACTTGAAAGGGGTGGTATAAGGCCAAGGGGAAAAGGGCAGCTAAATGAAGAGAAGACGGTGAGAATGCAGTCAGGAATCCTATGTACATCCTACAACACTAAGTGAAGTGAGGGAAGGGGTAGACGGGGAGGGATAGGTGAGAAGGTTAAAGGGGGTGATGTTGCTCAAGATGTATTATATTCATAAACTTCCCTGTTAAATGATAACTTTTCTACATCTACTCAGATACAATTTTTAGAGAAACTAGCAAAACAATGTACGGACAAATTGTACAAAAGCCTGGAGGCCTGTGCACTGTAAACCATAAACGGTTCCTGAAGAAATGATAAACCTAATAAAAAGGAAACATGTCATATATAGCATGGTATTGTTAAGAGTTCATTCGAAACAAACTGTTCTCAAGGCTGAACACATTTCTAGTCAAAATCACAGCCAATCATTTTAATTGAATTGATTCATCGATTTTAAAGCATAAAGATTCTGAAGTTTTAATAATAAAGAAAACTAGTCAGCTATGGTGGTTTTACCGGTACTCTCATCTGCTTTGGTGACAGAAATCAGGGAAGGTCAAGAGTTAAGCCCGACCCAGGCCCCAAATTCATAAGACCTAAGTTCAACCAATAACGCTGGATGTGTTGGTGAGTGCTTGTCATCTCAGCTATATCAAAAGTGTAAATAAGAAGACCATGATCTGGCCAGACATTATACTCTAGACCTATTCAAAAAATAACTCAAGCAAAAAGAGCTAGGGACATGGCTCAAGTAGCAGAGTGCCTGTTCTAGCAAGCATAAGCCTCCTGAGTTCAATTCCCAGAAAAGATCCAAATAACAAAAACCCCAAAAAGCATAAAATGGCCAAAACCTTTTGTTATCTGATTTAAATAGTGCTTATAGATCTATGGAAATTTAGAGGATTAAAATTGGACATAAATACAAACAAAATTAATTAAACAGAATTTCTAAAGTGAGTCAATAAGTACATTGAAATAATTAATAGACATCTAATCAAAGAAATAAACTTCCAAAGAAATCACAGTTAATGTCTGTTAGTTTATATTACAAAGAACATGACTGTATTACAAAGTCAAGAATGTATATACAATTCAATAACAAACAGCCCCCAAAGGTTCAAAGATTCAAACAGATATTTACAAAGGAAGACATACAAATGACCAAAACGCAAATCAAAATAAAAAAGAACAAGTGGAGAGCTGATTTCCATTAAAACAGTTAAAACTGAAAGGAATATTAATTATTTGCAAAAGCATAGATCACTAGAAATCTTGTTGGGAGTACAGAGTGCCATAATATTACTAAAGCTGGTACCTGTGGCTCACACTTATAATCCTAGCTACTCTGGAGGCTGAAATCTGAGGACTGCAGTTCAAAGCCAGCCTGAGTAGGAAAGTCCATATGACTCTTATCTCCAATTAACCACCAGAAAACTGGAAGTGGTGCTGTGGCTCAAGTGGTAGAGTGCTAGCCTTGAGCTGAAGAGCTCAAGGACAGTATTGAGGCCCAGAGTTCAAGACCCATGACCAAAAAAAGTCATAATATTACTGGAAAACTGTTTGGTAATATTTTTAAATGATGTTAAATATACCCCTATTCTATAGTTAAGCAATTCTACTCCTAGATACTTATCTAGTAACAATTAACTTGTATTCTCACCAAAAGCTTGTGGAATAATGTCCCTAAAAGATTGATTCTAAATAATATAAACAAAAAAGGGAAGCAAATCATATCTTGATATCAATCAGAATTGAGAGAAAGCATAGCTTTATTCATACAATGCCAAATGGCCACAGGCATGCCAGAGCTGGCGCATGCATGCTATGTCACAAGAAGTACCCACCAACTATGGTAGTATACACCTATAACCCCAAGCTTGTAACATTTAAGTTGAATTTTGAGTTGGATGGCAGCCTTGGTTCTATCATGAGAACTTCTCTCAAAGAAATAAGAAGACTATGAATTAAGCTGTCTAATAACTATATGTGATTATATGTGAAAATATGAGAAGAAAATAAAGTCAGAGAATTTACATCTTGGAAACTGACAAAAAACTGCCATTTGGAATTTTGTTTGAGGTCAGGTGTTAAGATATTTGTCAGCATATCACCAAGTGCAACTCAAACATAAAAAGAACTACTAGTATCTAAAAACATGGATGAATCTCTAAAGAATTATGTTAAACAAAAGAAATCAGAGGCAAATGTCTATGTCCATACTTTATGCTGAATCCATAGAGATACTGTAAAACAAGAAAATCAAATCTGTGGGTGTAAGAATATATTCTAGCTGTCTACAGGGATGGCTTCGGAACATTCTAGGATAATGGAAATTTAGTATTTTTTAATTTAAACAAAAGTTTTATTCACAATCCATTTGTCAAAGCCCTTTGGACAGTGTATGCTTGCTATCTATATATTTTACTAGATTTAAGATGCATCTCAATATACATGCAATTCTAACAAGAATGCATTTTGGTTCGATTAATACAATGGAAGCAATCCATTGTTGACATAGCCAACTGACAGAACAAAGGCAGTGACTTCCACACAAAATAGTGCTCTGCTCCTTTCTCATGTACTGTTATTTCACTTCTCATTAATATCACTAGCCTGCCATACAGGAAATGCAAAGACACTTTCTCATAGATTTTCTCTATGTCAACAAACTTATGAACAAGTATATCTGCTGAAAAGCATAACTTTTTATTTTATTTTATTTATTTTGGCCAGTCCTGGGCCTTGTACTCCAGGCCTGAGCACTGTCCCTGGCTTCTTTTTGCTCAAGGCTAGCACTCTGCCATGTGAGCCACAGCACCACTTCTGGCCATTTTCTATATATGTGGTACTGAGGAATCAAGCCCAGGGCTTCATGTATACAAGGCAAGCACTCTTGCCGCTAGGCTATATTCCCAGCCCCAAAACATAACTTTTTTAAACAACATATTAACTTATGTTTAGAAAGTGGTCCCTCTTTCTTTCTTTTTCTGAGTGCTAACCACAACTTGGAACATTATATAATATATACGTGTTCATTAGACTCCCAAGTCACATGCCACAAGGATGCAGAATCATGAAAAAAATTCAGCCACTTCTCACCATGTTACTTGTCAATTTTTTGGAGTACCTCTCTTTCTGAAATTCAAATGGAAAGCAGGTTTCCTTTCTCCTGTCTCAGAGCACACTGTTTATATCTCAACATAGCATTTATTTTATTCTACTAGGTTTTATGGGTGCTTTATAGCTTATTTTATATCTCCATCAAATTAGTTTTACCTTAAGGGCAAGAACCAGCCCTGTTCATCGTTGTTTCTCCAAGCACACCCATAATATGCAGGTTTATACAGGATTCGGGGGCCACTAAATATTCGATAAATTGTCTTGGGTCTTTTCCAGGATAACTTTATATGGCATGAGCAACATTCCTACATAACAGAGCCTGTAGTCGTCAATTTATATGGGCTCACCTCATGTAGGCATATCAAATACGTCATAAACTTCTATTCTTTCCCAACTGCATCTACTGAACTTTCGCCCACCCTGAGTATCAACAGTAACAACAACAACGAAAATGGAGATAGCGTGTTCTCTCAGCAGAATCAGAAAAAAGAAAAGTAACAAAATTAATGGCATGATAAGAAAGACCCATGTGCCACACAATATGTTTGTTGACATTTTCTCATTTAATAAAAGCCCTTCGGTGGTTTCATCTGAACATTGAATAAACTGATTTTTGCTCTGAACTAAGAAGCTGGCATGTCACAAAGCCAGCTCTCATTCTAAACCCATATTTTTTTTTCCTTTTGAATAATGAGCCTTACAGAAAGGTATAGACAAAAATCAATTTGTGCATGCTGTAATAAAATGGGCTGGTGCTATAAATATAATATCTACTTTTTTGGCTGTTGTGGGGCTTGAACTCTGGACCTAGGCACTGTCCCTGAGCTATTCAGCTCAAGGCTAGCACTCTACCACTTTGAGCCACAGCGCCACCTGCAGTTTTCTGGTGCTTAATTGGAGATAAGAATCTCACAGACTTTCCTGTCCAGGGTGACTCTGACCCACAATGCTCAGATCTCATACTCCAGAGTAGCTAGGATAAGAAGATAAGAGTCTCCTGGAGCCAGGCACCAGTGTGTCACACCCGTCATCCTAACTACTTGGGAGGCTGAGATTTGGGGATTGGAGGTCAAACCCAACTCAGACAGAAAAGTCCCCATGAAACTCTTTATCTCCAATTAACCACTCAAAAGCTGGAAGTGGCACTGTGGCTCAAGTGGTAGAACATTCGCCTTGAATGCATAGAGGTTCAGGAACAGCGCCCAGACCTTGAGTTCAAGCCCCACAACCTACAGATAAACAAACTATGAGACTCGTGGAATTTCCTGCCCCAGCTGGCTTCAACCTGCAAACTTCAAGATCTCAGCCTTCTGAGCAGTGGGATTATAGATATTGGTCACCAGTACCCAGCTGGCATTTTCTTTCACTCTTTTAATGTTTTGGTTGTAGAGTACAGTCAATACCTTAAGCCACATTATGAAAAGCCCCTATGTCTAAGCTAAAAGAAAAAAAAGTTGCAACTACAAAGTGAATGCTGAAAGTCCATATTTCACATCCTATTCATGCAAGTGGATAAGAAATAAACAAATAAAATAGCCACAGTAAAATATAGACAAGAGTGAGTTCAGAAGACATATCAGCATGCAATAATTGCATTCTTTGTCCTTGGAAATTTTGGAATCCCAGGACTTGGTAGATTGACAACTCCTTTCTAAATTCTTATGTGTCCTTAGTTACTTAAAGCCATCATCAAAGTTGTATTAGAATAAAAGAATCAACAAGATTTTGTTTAACCATTGAATTACAAACAGAAGAAAATAAAATAGACATATAAGCATTGAAAAGTGAACCAAAAGGAGAGATTTACACAGAGTAAAAGATCAGCTTTCAAAATAGAATAAATTTTCACAAGCAAATTGAACAAATGTCTAAATAAAATATTCTTTTATATGACAGCTATGATTGTAGATAAATGTAATTGGTAAACCTAAGTGATATATTTTATCAGACATTTGTTTCTAATGCTAGAAAGTAAGACATATTTTATTTTTATGCAATAGAAGTATACACTGTTTTTTATTTTTAGGGATATATCAAACCATCTGGAAATTCTGAAATGTTGAATGAAAATTATTACTAAAGCACATTTGATCCTGTTGATAATAGCCTTTATTTTTACAGTTTAAGCACAGAAGTGTTTGCTATTTATGTATCTTGGCTTGATCATTTCTAGTCTATGAACATTCTGTACATCCACCAGGAAATGATGTTGATACCTGAACTAAGTTCTTAGCATCACTGAAATTTCTCCTTATGTGTGTCCAATGCCTGTCTGTCTCAGAAATGACATCACTCTCCCATTCAAGTGTGAGATATTCTGCATCCTTTCTCTTTCAGAAATCTACCCCCTTACTTGGAAATAAAAAGTGCCGTGTTTGGTTTGTCGCAGAGCTCATTTCAATTTCCATCAACATATGTTTATGGTTTTGCTGAACATATTCTGTCTGCTCCATCACAGCCGCAGAGGGATGTATAAGAAATCCTAAACTGGGTTGTTGTCCTCCAATGCAAGTTCTCATTCTTGGCCAGCCCTGTGTAGAATTTCACGCTCTGTCCTAAATTACTTTACAGTTGAACAGTTCTAATCATCTATTCCCATATGTCTTTCTCTTGTCACATGATGATATCTCTAAGGGAAGGGAATCGTGTGGACTAAAATGCTGTTCATAAACTGAAAACACAAAATAAAGTTTTATCTGATGATTTCAACACTACACCTCCCAGCAGTCGGACTGCCAGGTGAACTCCCAATAGGGACACTTATAGAATAAGAGTCACAGTTGTCAGGTGTAGATGTGACGTTTTATTCATGTTTTAAACTTGACTTCCAAGAGAGTTTGGTCCACGTCTCACTTAAACCAAAAGCCTTGACTTCCATTTCAGCCTGTGCTTAGAGAGTATGGCTAAACTAGGACATCTTGAATTTTTGAAAAGAAGTATCACTTTTTTTTCTACATCTACAAGTTAAGAGAAGAAAGAGAGAGAAAGAGAGAGAATGAAGAGGGTGGCAGAGAGAAGTAAAAAGAGAAAGGGAAGGAGAGAGGAGAACGAAAGGGGAAAGGAAGGAAAGGAAGGAAGGCATGGAGGAACAAAGTGAGAAATGAAGGACAAAGGCGAAAGAGTATGTCCTTTGGCTAAAATATTGAAAGCTTCTGCATTGCCATGTTTTCTTGTAAAATCACTAAGGATTCTCGACCACCACAAATATTCCTCTACATTTTACTTTTTCCCTACACTGAGAGAAGGCTGTTATTTCCAGAGAACACAATCCTCTCAAAGATTTCTTGACTTCTTAAGACAAAACTTGAGACACAAAAATAAAGTCAGATGTGGTAGTTCATACTCATGATCCCACACTAGGAAGGCTGACTCATGAATTTAAACTCAATCTGGATTTGACAGTGAGTTCCAGGCCTTCTATACTACATACTTAAGACTTTGTATCAATTTTTAATTAAAATCAATAAGCTCAATCATGTGACAAACCTTGTAGGGTTTTTTTTCCCCATTGAGTTACCTTTACTAATAAATTTAAACAAGCACCAGTGGCTCACATCTATAATCATAGGTACTCAGGAGGCTGAGTTCTGAGGATGGTGGTTAGAAGCCAGCTCAGACAGGAAAGTCCAAGAAACTTTTAGCTCCAATGCGCTACTCAGAAAAAGCTAGAAGTGGTGCTGTGGCTAAAGTGGTAGAGTTCTAGCTTAAGCAAAAGGAACTTAGGGACAGTGCCCAAGTCTGATTTAAGCCCCAGAACTGGCAAGGAGGGAAGGAAGGAAGGAAGGACAGAAGGAAGGAAGGAAGGAAGGAAGGAAGGAAGGAAGGAAGGAAGGAAGGAAGGAAGGAAGGAAAGAAGGAAGGAAGGAAGGAAGGAGAGAAAAAGAGAGAGAGAGAAAGAAAGAAAGAGGGAGGGAGGGAGAAAGGGAGGAAGAAAGGAAGGAAAAGAAAAAAAGAAAAAGTTTAATACATACACAGAAATTTTTATCACGAAACAAACCTATCAAGGCTAGCTACTTGTGGACAAGAGAAGGATTATTTTGAAAGTTACATGTAGAGATGCCAGTTTTAGCAAATACAAGCATACCATACCCACTTAAATTTGAATCTCAGATAGCCAAGAAATCATTTTAAAATAGATGTTCCAAATTTTGCATGTACATGCATGCAGTCATTTCCACTGGAATTAAAATTGAGCTTTAGGAAATAGAAGGTTTTAATAGTAGCTAACAAGAATTTCTTGCCCAGAGGGAACATCTTTTTTTTTTTAATTCTAAATATTTGCTGTCTCCAATACTGGCAAGGAAAGGGCACCTATGTCAACAAGCATAGTTTAGAAAGGGCAGCATCCTTTATACCAAGGTGACACTAAGTGTGTGTCTTCCTTTGGTGAAGCATCAAGAGTCTCCTTCTACTCTGAAGTTGACTTGGAGCAACTTATCAATTTAAAAGAACATAAGCTATTATATAGAGGCCTGTAAGTTAGATTTCTCTAATTCTCCATCCTGAGTCATATTCTTCAAAAACTAGAAAGACACAAGGGTAACACACGTGAGAACCCTAGTGCCACTGAGAGTGTATCCACAAGGCACAATCAATAGTAAACTATCTGATACAAACCTTCACAGTTATTCAAGTGCCCCCTGCATCAGCTGGTTTACAGGGCCTCAGAGAAGAGCGAGGAGCAATATAGGTATCGTTCACCCTCAATGACTCAGAGATGTGCAGACAATGCATGTAATGTGTACTTAGAGACATAAAGAGATGTGCCATTACACACACAATAAACACTAAGGCAGAATACAATGCTTGGCTTGTGCTAACACATTCATTTGTCCTAAGACATTAATTGATTAATAAAAGATTCACATAAAAAAACTAATTTTAATAGTCACTTTTATCTAAGAGAAAAAAGTTACCATACTTGAAGCAATACTTGTTTGATCCATTCCATTGAGTTCTTTGATAAAGCTCGACCACAGCCAGAAATAGAGGCAGAAAAGCTAAGGCAGCATTTTTAGGGAAAGGCAGCATTTTCATAAATGTAGTAAGAAAGGCGAGGAGTGTGAAAGGATCATGATTGTGTTGGGTCTGTAACAAATGTTATCTTCCAATATTCCAGGTCTGACTCCTGCCAAACTCATGCCCTTTCTTCATTGACTGTGTCACACATTATACATTCGCCCATGCATTCATCTGCATATCCATTCAATAGTGTGTAAGACATCCTAATTTTCAAACCGCCTTGACTGTTCCCAGCACAGCTACACATGCGCACAAAGCATCCTCTGGCTTTTATACTTCCAGTGCCTGACAACAGTCACTGGTTGTAATGGTGAGAATAAGCATCATAAGGACTGTTATGATTATTTTTCTGGTTGTACCATAACTACTTATTCTTTCTTGGGGGAATCATTTGTACATGGGCTGAGGGATGTTTGTCAAGAGATGATTTTGAAATTTCTGGTTTCACCTCTTAAAACAATGCACCCATTTCTCTGTACTACAGGGTAGCCTTGAATTTGCTCTATGAAATACTAACTCTGCTCACCTTCAAAGGTATTAAGGGAGATGCATCCAATTTTACCAGTTGCTAATTTATTCTGTTACATGAGACTATGCATTTTATTAATTATAATGAGAAAATGAAATTTGGAGAGAGTAATATACTATAGCAGTAGATTCCTTCAAAGCAGAGTAAAGGGACAATTACTTTTCTCTTTTCCTTTCTTTTATTAGTCCTTTTCTTTTCTCTTCTTTTTCCCTACCTTGCCAAGTACAATGGTGGGAAATAGCTTTCCCCTTGGCTACATAATTAGTTTTCTCATTCTGCTATGACAAAGTACCTCAAACGAGGTGGTTTATATAACAAGAATCTGTTGTACCAGAGCACTGGAGTCTAGAAGTCCAAGGTCAAAGTGGGTTTTTTTTTTTTTCTGAAGACAGGAGGAAGATTCTGCTCCATCTTTCTCTTATAGCTGTTAGTTGTTTTCTAGTCATTTATATCCTTTGACTCTTGGATCTCAGCCTTCATCTTCACAGTGGTGGTCTCTCTAGATTTCCCTCTGTTTATCAGGAAGTCACCTGTATTTGACTAGGGTTTACCAAATTGTCATACTCTTAACTTGATTGCCACTATGAGGAACATATCATCAAACAAAATGCCATCTTCATGTACTAAGGGTTAAGGCTTCAACACATGACATTTTAAGAGCTACAAATCAGCTCATAACAGCTGCTGACACTGACTTGTGGGAGGGCTGCATAGAAAACTAAGTGCAGAAGGCCTGCCCCGCTTTGCCTGGCATCCACAGTGCAGAGTGCTGCTTGTGTGGATGGTGATACCCGTAATACAGAGGGAGTTGTTTTGGTGAGTGTGGCATTATGGAATGTCTCAGCTATAACCAACAGGAAGTATAGCAAAGTTATTAATATGGGAAGTTAATCCACTTTGTTCATTTTAGTGGTGACCACATACATCCAGGAATAATAAAGATGCATGTGTTCATGTGTAATAAATATAAACTTACCTCTTTGGTTCCAGGACTCCTTGATAGATATGTAAAACCGGTTTTATAAAGAAGAATGCCACTTGCCCTTGGGATGGATCAAAAGGTACATTGGAATCAGTTTTATCTAGGAATTATGCCTTTACAAGAGATTAGCTCTAAGGCTTGGAGAATATTACTGTATTTCTTACCTGTGGAAAATATCTAGGATCAGGGGCTCAATGCAATGCCATAGTCTACTTGTAGTTGTTGGTGCACATGCTCAAAAATGGATAAACTGCTCAGATTTTATCCCATTAAACACATCCTTAGTTTCAATACTGTTCACCTGACTCATTCTCTAACTGTGTGAGTCACTCCACATTGTATTTACCTGCTTGCTTGTCCATCACATACTCTGAAATTACAGCAGAAACAAAATTAATTACACTGGGAAAGTATTTATAATAACAATCACCAATCAGCTTTTCCCTTAAAATGAGCAACAAAAGATTAACCAGTAGCAATAACTGAGCTCTCTTAAAAGAGCTGTTGCTCACTGTGGATGCTGAGGTTTGACTTGTTGCTTGAACTAAGCATAGAAGCAATGGGAATTAGACAAAAAATCCACAAGATGGATGACTCACAGAGGAAAGTACAGCCCTGAAGAATGAGTCAGCTGGATAGAAGTTTGTCATAATGAAGAAGGAATGGTCCAGGATCAAAGGAGTGTAGGATAAAGCATGCAACACCCTGATGAGAAGTTCCCCTACAAGAGTTCTTGCAATTAGGAGAACACAACGCAGTTATTTTTTTACAAAGTTAAATCAAACTTAAAATATAGTCCAGCCCCAGATGTTTTTCCTTGCACAAAAGCAGAAGGATAAAGACCTGACAGCCCGGGAGGGAGCAGGAAGACTCTGCACAGCCCTCTACATCAAGACAGTTGCAGAATGACTACTTCTCGTCTTTCTAATCATTCCCGATCCAGTCCCCTTTTCTTTGTTGAAACCCCTGGTTCATGCCACAAATGAAGGACATATCTCCTCTACTGTAGATATGTGAACATTTGATGAATAGTTCAACCACAGCATCTCCTCATTCTACCCTGATTCTCCTGGTGCTTTGGGATAGAGAGAATGGCCCTTGGTAGATTAAGGGTATTCTTCTGCTGAAGGTCAGATGTGTAATTCTGGGGTGTTCAACCTGGCCCCTTTGCTATGTAAACTTTCTTTAACTACAGTGTAGGTTGTCACTGTTGAAAATACATTCCTCATGGATAGAGGATGCAGAAACTTCCCGTGTAAATTTCCCTATAGCTTCAAGTGTTGAAACTATAGCTCAGTTTATCAAAAACACAGCTGCTTTCCTTGGGGTTTCACAAGGCTCCAAACAGTGCTTCTTTCCTTTATGAACTTGTGAGAACACCCTAAGGAACACAGCTGCATGATTGCAGAGACGAAGAAACCTTAGAGGAGTGTGAAGTATTGTAATTTAAATAAGAGCGCTATTACAGGCCTTTTCATTTTAAGATCATTTCATTATTTTATTTTATTTTGTTCCCTAAGTAAGTTGTCTTGGAAAATAAGAGAGCAATTATGCTAGGGACTGCAGGCTTTATAGCAGACAAATTAGAGGTTTTAATGGAGAATATCAAATGTTGTAGTACATGATTAATAGAGATGTGATAGCAGTGTTTACATATGTGGGGTATTTGCAATATTCACTTTGTTCTCTTTCTGTATGTAGCCAAAGCCAGTGGGAAATGACAGATTCTATTCATTTTCTTTCTTTTTCTCCAGTGTGGTGGCTATTCTAAACCTTTTGTTAAATGTGGGATTTTTTTTCTTTACACTACTGTTTATTTATTTAATTAACCTTTTTATTTTATTGTCCAAGTGTGGTACAGAGGGGTTATAGAAGGCATTGAGTACATTTCTTTTTCAATTTGTTTACCTCCTCCCTCATTTCCCTCCTCCCCCTCCCCCTTCCCTCTCCCCACAAGAGTTGTGCAGTTGGTTTACACCAAATGGTTTTGTAAGTATTGCTTTTGGAATAGTTTGTCTTTTTGTCCTTTGTCTATCAATTTTGATATTCCCTTTCCCTTCCCCAGTTTTAATACCCATATAAACAGTATCCAGGGTATTCGGATGAGATATAGTGGTAGCTGGGGTACAACCACAGGAAGAGAAACATGAGAAACAAAGCTAAACAAATCAAACAAACAGACAAGAAAAAAAAAGTCATGGTTTCACATGTCATGTTGAAAATAATTACAACATTGTTATAAATCTTGCTTTCAAAATGTGGAGCTCATTTCACTTGGCATCATCTTATGTGATAATACAGGTGCAGTTATTGGGGTATTTTGATCTTCTACCATGACTAGCCTAAGCATATACTAGCTATTCCCTATGAGGGACACCATAGAGTTTATATTTCTTTGGGTCTGGGTCACTCCACTTAATATGATTTTTTTTTCAAGTCCTTCCATTTCCTTACGAATGTTTATAAAACAGAAACATCTATACAAAATGATAAGCATATTCCTGTTCACATAATAAGGAATATAGCAATAAAAACCCTTCATATTCAATGGCTTTAAAGAATCTTTATCTCAAATTGAGTCATCCATTGCCCACAATTTACTTGGACAAGCGAGAAAGTTTGTTTCTAATTATTCATGCCTAAGAACTGACTGCCTATGTCTCAAACTAACTACTTAAGTATCCATGTATAATAAGAGTACACTGGAACGATGTCATGTTTTGTGACATTGTTAATTATGCACTGGGGTACAAGAACTTATCCTTTGTATCTTGCTAATTCATTTAAATTTTCATTCAATAAATATGTGGGGTGTGAATAACATAAACCGAACTCGAACTGGTCTAATTTTTAAATGAGTCTTCTATGTAACATATTTATATGAAGATATGGTTCAGGAAATTTTGAATGGCGATATAAAAAGGCATTATGAAATGTCTCCACAATTAATTCTGCCCCCTTTCTCTTCTTGTACCTCTCTCCTTGGTTGTGTTTGTGAAACCAGGTATCTGCCTGGATCTTTATCTATGGCTAGAGGGAGGAGAGAGAAGGGAAGATCATACCTCTCTAAACCATGTAAAAAGTGGGAAATAAAGACTCAGAAAAAGAGGAAATGGCACTAGAAAAACAAAAGAAACCATGATCTGCTGTTGATGTTGGTAATGGTGAGGAGATGGAATTGAACAGTAGTGACACTGTCTAGGATTTGGGTTCATTCTCTCACTAAGTAAAGAATCAAGGGGCAACAATGAAGTAATCAAAGTAGGCGAAGGGTGAAGCAGACTCACGGAGAAATATGTGTCTACAGTCCTTCTCTTTCCCTCTTCCTTCTTTCCCTTCTTCCTCCCTGTCCCCATCCCTTCCCTTCCTCTCCTCTCTACACTAGGTACATGTACCAGTTCTCCCAATAAGGGCACACGTTTGGTATGTGCATTCACGGTGAGAAGTCTTGTGATTGGTTTCTTTGCTCTGAGCCTGAGCAAAGAAGCCATCCTGTACTTGGGTCTCTCATCTGGGCACACAGACCCAGATTGGACTCTTGATTGGGTGGAATTTGGGGAACATGTCTGGCCATAGTCATGAAGGCTACTTGCACTACAGCTTGAAGTCTGATAGGAAGGAGATGTGTATTTCTTGTGTCACTCCTCCCTGCCATATTAGAACTGGTCCCAGACTCCCACCGCTTGTCCCTAACTACCTAGCTGGGGAGGCCTAATTCTCTCTCAAAAAATAAAATAAACTAAAAGGAGGAAGTTGAAGAGGCAGAAAGAAGAAGTTGGAAGAGAAAAGCAGAGAGGGGGAAATAATGAGGATGATAAATTGCTACTGAAATAGTACTGGTTAATTTTTCCAATCTTCATTCACATCTCAAAAGCAAGTCTGTATCAAAGGAGAGGAAAAACAGAAACAAACAAAAATAGATGTAAAATTTTGTTGGCGGTGACTAAGGTGTCTCATACACTAAGTGAATCAAGGGTTTTTGCAATGGAGTCTCCCTGATAGATACCATTAATGCTTCCGGGTACTGCACAGTCCTGGCACAAATGCATCATAGTTATGGGAACCTGGTACGTTTATCTGGAAGTAGTCATACTCAAACAAATTTAACTAGAGAGACAAATTTAAAACATCATAGGGCTCATTACAAAAGAACACTAGAATGCCAAGTCTCCTCGCAACCATTTCCCTCTCCTCTTGCTCTGTTGCCGTCATCATCATCAGACTCTCTAACATTTTCTGGGTAATTACTATGTACCAGGTATTATACTACTGCTGCACTTGCACTATCTCAGTTCATCCTGGCAATGATATGTGCTATATTCCTTCCACGTTACATTTAAGGAAACTGGCAGGTGGAAAAGTGAGGTAGACAAATATATGTTTAATAAACCATCCACCCTCCAGAGAAACAAAATACAAACAAACCATATAATAACTAAAAAAGAACTTCTTATGGACATCCTTAGTATGTTTTAGATCTAGTACCTGAAAAGAAACTGCTTTTATCTTTAACCCTGTTTCTCATACCAAGGGAAAACAATTCAGCTTACTGAACTTCTTTATCTGTATTATTAGCCATTGTCTATTTTCTACTTTCTGTTTCACAATCTGCAAAATTATGATCTTTGTCAGTAAACCTAGAGAAAGGAAAACCCTCTTAGTCTAGCAAAAATTAGACTCACCCAAATTTCAAGATTATTATGACTTTTGTGAAAACATGAGTCAGACTGCATGAAGACTTGTGGGGCACACCTGGAAGTCAACTAGCTGGTCCCGCCTGTTTCTCAGTCTTGGGGCCACGTGTGGCTAAGATGGCGGCACCTAACAACAACGCGCAGCTGCTACAACTGTCTTTGGTTCTAACCCGGAGGCGGTTCTGTGGGCTGTGATGCCCCAGCTCTTCTGCCCTTGATGGACAGCTCATCCCTCCCCTTCCTGCCCATCTTAGACCTGATTGGCTCCTGTGCCTTATATTAGTGGCACGCACTTCCCCAATAAATGAGATCTTGCGCTGACTTGACTCCCAGGCCGTCTGATTGTCCTCCGGTGAGGGAGGGCTGGGTGTGGGTGGCCTGCCAACCCTTCTCCTTTCTTGGCTCTGGTTGGGGCATGCCTTTCCCCATCTCTCCCGCGGGTGGGTCGGGGGAGCGTGGGGGGCTAGAGACCCCAACATAGACTAGCCAGAAGCTTATAGAATCTGAATCTAAGAGGCAAAAAATCAGGAAGGTGGAGTTTAGAAAGCAACGTGCATATGAATACACATAAATATTGTGCATAATAAACATAACTGAAATGCTAGAAGTGGAGGTATGGCTCAAGTGGTAGAGTACTAAACTTGAACAAAAAGGCTCAGAGACAGCCTGAGTTCAAACTCCAGCAACAGTCAAAAAAAAGAAAGGGGGCTGGGGATATAGCCTAGTGGCAAGAGTGCCTGCCTCGGATACACGAGGCCCTAGGTTCGATTCCCCAGCACCACATATACAGAAAACGGCCAGAAGCGGCGCTGTGGCTCAAGTGGCAGAGTGCTAGCCTTGAGCAGGAAGAAGCCAGGGACAGTGCTCAGCCCTGAGTCCAAGGCCCAGGACTGGCCAAAAAAAAAAAAAAAGAAAGAAAAGTATATACCTTCTCCTTGCCCCTTCCTCCTTATAATAGTTTAGATTTACATATGCATTGACCAGAATATAATCCCAACAAGCATTGCAAAGGAACTTGAGCTTCTGAGCACTGAAATCTCAGATTTTTCTATATCAACCTAAATTTTCAAGATAGCAAGACATTAACCCTTACCCTACTTAAATTATTATTAACTTGATTTTCCCCCAAGAGTGTGCACTCTTTCTTTTCTTAATTTTTCACATTTTTCTGTTTTATTAGCATATTTGTCTTGCACAAAAGAGTTTCACAGTAACATTTCTATATATGCATACACAATGTACCCCCCAAACAAATCCATCCTTCCACCACTCCCTCTTATTTTCCATTTCCCTCTTCTTGAACCATTTCAGCAGGTTTTGTGGTCCTGTTCATACCTATGTGAAAATTTCCATCATATAGCCATAGTCGTCCTCCAGTGTTACATCCTAATACAGGCTATCAGAGACCATGCTACAGATAATTTTCCTTGAACAAAAGCCTGTGATTATATGCATTGAAAGTAGGACTGCTAGTAGGACTGCTCCTGGGGCCTCTTTTTCCTTCAGTGTCTTTAATGTGACATTGTCAACCTTTGAGGGAAAGAGCCCTTTCATCCTCCAATCAGTTCCAGAAGGAGCAAATTTTCTTATCATGAATCTTGGGTATTCGATTACAAAAAGTCACTTGAAAAAATAAACAGTGACCTTTGTACTGTAATTCCTTTAGTTTGAAGCTATTAAGGATTCATTTATGATTAGAACCAATCCACTCAGTGGAGGGGGGGAAGCCATTAATAAATAGGAAGTAGAATTCACAAACTGTGAAGATTGTATTTGGGTGAATAACCACAGCTGTGATATGGAGGTATTATTTTGTAATTGCATCTGAATTCTTCAAGATTAAACTATTTTCACTACTCCCCCCTACCCTCCCCACTTTCCACCATTTCTTTTTCTCAACTCTCATTTCCCAGTTGCATATCAAGTTTAACAGCTAACACATTGGTAGTTTCAATCCCACCACCCTCCTCTCACAGGGGAAGGGTATTGGGGTGCTCATCCTGGACATACAGAGGACAAGAGGAGCAAGTTGATGCTTCCGTGTCACCATGCCTGGGATGGAAGAAGCTAGCCATCCTTCCTCTGTTAAAGCTAAAAGAGAGAAATCAATGTAGCATGTTAAATAAAAGGACTAGACTTCAGATCAAACCAGGAAAGCCTCTACTCAGGGTGCATGACTAAGACCACCCTACCCATTGGCCACACTCAGGATGGTTGTGATTGACTGACTTCAATAAGAGTGGTGTGATATTTAGTAAATTTGGTTAGATAAACCAAAGGAAACCAAGTTTTCCTCCCCCATGACCTGATTAAGATTAAAGCATAGTATTCCCATTACACCAGGCAGACAATCACCCACCCGCATCCTTGACCCAAATATAACCCCACATTTAACAAGCCCTCCAGCAGTGATCTATGCCAGGAATGCAGTGATAAGAAACACTCAGATTTGCTGAGCAATTCCAATACCCCAGGGAGGCCATTTCCACCAGCTCAAGATGACCCTCTAAGATGACCATTATTCTTTCCCTAGGTTCAGATGGGAGAACTTGAGGCTGAGAACTTGAGGCATCTAAGAAGGGCTGAGCTCACATTTGACTCAAATAGTCTGGCAACAGCAAAGAGGTAATGAAACACCGGATTGTCTAGTACAATATATTTGTTCATTTTTATTTACTCAGTGCATATAAGAGGTCCTCAATGTGCTGATCACTCTTCTAAGTGCTTGTGCATTTAATTTATTTAAGTCATGCCCTGTGGTGAGGAAACAGAGACCAAGAGATGTTAAGCAGCTTTCCCTCTACAGGAATTGAAGAGCAGCTGGGTCTTGAGCTCTTTATGATCTAGAAAAGGGAGAATTACGTGCATGAAGAAAGAGGCCTCATAGACACAGAACTCTGCTCCACGGTGATGCCAGCCACCATTTCCAAAAGACGGAAAAGCACACAGAATGAAGTGTGTCCTCCACATGAAGCATATTGGAGGTACCTGTGGGTGAGGGCATAATTCCTGGCATTTGGGTGGAAGATTATTTCAGCAGGCCATGGATGTTTTGAGGGGAATGAAATAACGTTGTTGTTTTTTTCTTTTGAGAACTCACTGTCAGACATTCTCTTGGTGTTTTCCTAACTTCTGAGTTAGAAATTGGGGTCACCTCATGTTAGAGAGGCTTAGAAAGGATCTTACCCTATATTCTGCAGTTCTTCAGTGGTGCTGGACTAAAGGCCACACCTCCTGTACGGTCCTGCTCTTACACCATTGTGCCTCAATCTCTTATATTCATGGTAGAAAATCTCTTTCTGAGGAAGGACTCATGCTTAGAGAAGGAGGCTTCCCATTCTGATTACCATGTTTGCTTTTACATTTTGTTAGGTAACTTCCTGGTCCTAGATATCCAGTCAATTGTCCCTGGCTTTGGCTACACCCATATTCTGCTCTCTTAGCCTGGCTAGACTGGCTGATAACCCCATGGTGGGTGGGGCTGACATAACTATGCTGACACTGCTTGGTAAGGTAAGGCACATAGCCTCAGTTACGCACACCCAGCACCAAGTTCAGACCTCACTCTCTTCTTGCTGTTCTGCTCCAGTTTCCTATAGCTTGTCGGGGTGAACCTCAAACACCACCCCCTATGTCCCCTTCTGATTTAATCTTGCGTCCTACTCATGACAATCCATCATCTCTTGTCATCAGCGTGTGTTTCGTGACGTTTATCACTACTGCCTGTGAAGAGGAATCACACTATCTTTCGTCAATTGGATGGCGTGTGAATGTGGGGTGAGGGGGGAGTCTCTTCGTGTCTCTTAGATGATATACAAAGGATTAAAGTATAGCATTCCCGTTATATGGATTTAAAATAGATGTAATTTGCCAGAAGGAAAAAAAAGAATAAAAATTAAATAGACCAATATTTTTCAAGCTGTTCTAAAAACTACAAAGGAAAAAGAGAAAGTGAAGACTAGCTTACCCATTTAAAGAGGGCAAATAGGTGTACCACCAGACTCCAGAGTGGATAAGGCACAAATTGGTTATTTATATCATAACTCATACCAATTTTATATCCTATTATGCAAGTAAAACCAAAAATTGACTAAGGTCCTTACTGTAAAAAGTGAAGCTTTACAATTTTTAGAAAAAAACATAAGATTATCATGCTAACATCTTTAAGACATATTTAAGATAAGAAAATAAAATCTTAAGAAAATAAAAGTGCAAACCTTGAGGAAGGAACTTGTACATATGACTATGACTATATCAAATTAAAAGCCTCTCAGAACCACATGAAAAGACAAAAGAAATAAACCAGAAAATGATGTGCAATCCACATAAATAATAAATAATGAATTATTCTTTATTAGACTACTTAATATTTAATTAGTATTAGAATATTTAAGATTTTAATGAATCAATAAAAACAACTATTTTAATATTTTTATTATTTTTAAAGGGTTGAACAGAGCAGTTACAATTTCATCAGTCAGGTAATAAATACATTTCCTTTGTGGACAATGTCACCCCTTCCTTCATTTTTCCCCATTTTCCCCTTATTGTCCCTGTATACCAGTTGCATAGTTAATTTCCTATGTAATGTATGCTGAATACCATGACTGAATTTGTTCATGCTTCCTCCCTGCTTTCTGTGATCCTGCATTGTCCCCATAAAAACAGAATAAAAAAATTCCAAAACATAAACAAAGAACAGCACCACCATCAACAAAAATAAAACCTTTATTTCCATTTCCTGGAATTTGTTTCAACAAAACAACTTCTTAGAAAATTTGGACAAGGAAAATGGTTAGAAAGTCACAGATGAGGAAATTGGGATTGCTTCTAAGTATAAGGAAATGGATACAACTCCATTAATGCAGTAATAACTAGAACAAAAAGAAAGCATTTCATACTTGTTAGGATGGCAAAAATTAAAGTGTAAAAATTCCAGGTGCTACAAACCTGGTAAAAATGAAACATTTAAAGCATTCAACAATGGGAATACAAATTGAAATTGCCATTTTTAGAACAATTACTCCCATCAAGTGATATGGAGGTGTGTACACCTGAGCACTTTGTAGTTTCATTCCCAAGTTACTTAGTTTCAAGAAAAAGCTATGGACCACATAAATGACTATCAAGAGAATAGAGAAACAGTACTATATCCACACTTGAATTAATTCAAAAAAGTAGATATAAAAATAAAGATGTTTGGCTAGATTTATCAGCTTGCTCCAGAAAAAAAAATAAGGTAGATATAAATGGACCACAGCTGCATGCATCAACAGTAATAAATCCTGAAAATATACTGAGTGAAGAAAATGTAAATTACAGGATGCTGTATTCTTTTTATTTGAGTTAAAATATTCAAAGTAATATAATATTTGAAGATATGCTTTGGGATATAATAAAATATTGATATTGTGTAGAAACATGCATGATAAGCAGGAGAGAGGTTACTCGCAGAAAAAAATTTAAAAAAAGAACAATCAAAATTTTGAAGTAGTGAATAGTTAAAATGTCTTTCTTTTTCCTTTTTACTGGTGCTGGGCTTGAACTCGAGGCCCCAGGCTCTCCTTTCCACTCAAGTTGGTGCTCTATCACTTGAACATCTCTACTTTAGACTTTTTGCTCATTTATTGGAGATTTAAAAAAATCTTTTGGCATTGTCTACCTGGGCTGTCTTCAAAGATGAATCCTCAGATCTCAGCCTCCTGAGTACTTACGGACATGAGCTGCCAGTCTTTAAAACTGTACTGCCTTAATTTGTAGACAGATACAAAGATGGAAATGGTAGTATTGCTAAGCTCTGGGAGATTGATATCAGCAAATTATTATCTGGAGACACTATGCAGTCAGCAATCTTGATTTGGATCATTCTCTTTACCTACTCTGTCTATATTATCTTGGCAAATTATTACATACGCAATGACCAAAATTCTTTTCTTCAACAATATATATTTCAAAGGTTTGTACTAAAGGTTAGATTAAAATATATACAATATAAAATATTTTTAGCATATAACTGCAATACCTGGCACAGAGTAGACATCAATAAAATGCTATTATTTTTATTCCTTCAATAAATATCTATGCATGTATTGCCAAGCTTGTAAAAATAAATTACTTGGAGTCAAATTATAAGATTTCATCAATAACTTTAACTTCATATGCAATAGAATTGAATGGCACTCTTGACCATTTATAGATATTATTCCAAAGTGCCTTGAGGTAACTGTTATCTGAAAATTCCTCTCTCTCTCTCTCTCTTTCTCTCTCTCTCTCTCTCTCTGTGTGTGTGTGTGTGTGTGTGTGTGTGTGTGTGTGTGTGTGTGCGCGCGTACCAGTCCTGGGGATTGACCACAGAGCCTGTACACTGTCCTTGACCTTGTGTACTCAAGGCCAGCACTCTACCACTTGAGCCACCTCTCCATTTCTGGCTTTATTCTTTTTTTTTGGTAGTCAGTTGGAGATAAGATTTTTGTAGGCTTTCTTACCACTTCTGGCTTTGAACCATGACCTGAGATCTCAGCTTCCTGAGTAGCTAGGATTATAGGTGTGAGCCACCAGTGCCCTACTAAGGAATCCATATGTCAGAGGACACCTGCTCATTTTTCCAATGCCCAATACCTAGACTTTACATGGCCAATTGTGTGTGTGTGTGTGTGTGTGTGTGTGTGTGTGTGTTGTGTGTGTCCCTACTAGGGCTTAAACTCAGGGCCTGGGTGCCTTCCCTTAGTAATTTTGCTAAAGGCTGGTGATCTACCACTTTAGCCACAGATTCACTTCTTCAGAAATTCTTTAAGGGAAAGGGGGAGGAGAGAGGGGGAATGAGGGACGAGGTAACAAACAGTACAAGTAATGTATCCAATGCCTAATGTATGAAACTGTAACCTCTCTGTACATCAGTTTGATAATAAAATTTTGAAAAAAAAAGTGTTTTAAAACAGTGGTGACATGAAGAACCTGCTTTGATCATGAAAATGTTCTCTGTATTGTTCAAAACTGTTGCTAGTTGCCACATGTGAGCTATTAAACACTTGGAGTGTGGCAAATGGAATTGAGAAATGGAATTTTCATCTACCTTTACATTAAATAATTTAAATGTAAATGGCTGCATGTGGCTATTGGCTATTGTAATGGAGAATTCAGGTTCAAGGTAAGCAAATGTCTCCCAAGGTAATTGGCCTATAATCCTACCCCTTAGAGGCAGAGGCAGGAGAACCAAGTGCTCAAGGACAACCTGCCCAACTTATCTCAAAAAACATACAATAAAACTCAAGGTAACAAGGATATGTTTTGACAAATCCATGTTGGGTACCAAGTCTACGGGCAGCAGGATTTGAATGATGTAAGAGACACCTTGTGTGCTTTGTAATCTCAAATTTACCATTCGTGAAAGGAAAATAAACACACTTGAAACCTTGAAGTGACAGGAAGCAGCAGGGACTGAGCTAATGTGAGAGTAACCTAAGGGTACAAGGCAAATATTTATTTGTTACATCACACTGGACAGATCTAATGTAGGAGGACTCCCAGGCTATGGCAGGCTGTAATCAGGATTGAAGAGACATATGTTCTACTGAAATTGGCAGTAGAGAGGGGATATTCCTGACACCTTGCTCAGCCTGAACAGAGTAAAAGCTGCAGTGGACTGAGCTGCCAGAATCGTGCGTGGCATGGGAGATACACCTATGCAAGAAGTTGGGCTTAAATGATCTTGTCTTTCCTGACCACAACTCCAGCCTTCTTTCTCACCTACCTCTTCCCTTCCCTTCCACAATATGAACTGCATTTAGTTCACTTACATGCCTCACCTATGGGCTGGTCTGCTACGATGGCCCTCTAGCAACTCCTACTCAGCCAGAACTCAGCTCAGGCATGGCTTTCCCTGAGTTGAACTTTTCTGACCTCCTGAACTATATGTGATGCCTCCTCTGCATTTTCAACAGGCCAGAGGCACATGTCTATCTATCCATTATCAGATTACGCCTTCATGCTGAAGTCAGTCTTCTGTATTTGATCCAGAACTCCTTGAATGAACTCCATGGCATCCATCTTGGTATGCTCACTCATTACAGTCTTCACAAATCAGTGAATGACTTTGTCATACAGCTAACAAAGATTCCCCAAAGATGTCGTCACATAGTTATGATCTGATCTTTGTGGCATTTAAGAATCTGTTAATGATATTTAAAATGGATATATTGGCCCCAAATGAAGCACCATCATTTGAGATCAGAGATGGCAAGATCACAAGGGTATTTTGAAAATAAAATATTAACATGTTCTTCTATTTTTACTTTTTATATGACCATATGTAGTATAACTTTTTCCAGATGATCTGCATTGGAACATGGAAAGTGGTTTGTTCTCTCGCTCCTAGCAGGTCTCATTCAGATGCTGCTCTTCAGGCCAAGCCCAGATCTGTATCACTTATTAATATCCTTTCATTGTTATGTATTCCTCCATACCATGTGTCACCACCTCAAATATTTATTTTTGTTGTTCTTACTCGTTTATTAGCTGTCAGTCTCTCTCTAGGAAAACCCTTTGGGAGTAACAGTCTCATTTATTTCTTTTACTGCTGTGTCCTAGCTTCTAGGAAGTTAAGATGGCCTCTGATACCCCATTTGTGTGCACAGACGAGGGAGAGGATTAATCTGTTAAAATCCAAAAAAGAAGGAAGTAGCTACTTTTCCATCCCTGGTATTAAAAGTAATAATAAGTTTGCAGTAGGACCATAGCTCTGAAGCCTACCTTTGTGGAGAAATACTTCTCTGAAAATTAAACAACTTTGCATACAAATAAGTAAACCTAAAGGAATTCAGACCTCAATGTGTGCTCCAAAGTGTGTCCAGGATTTATTTTCTATCCAGGGCACTGGACCAGAGGTTTAGCTTCTAGAATAGGAGAATGTTATATGGACTAAAGACAAGTTCATTCAGCATTTTCGTGCTTTCAGGGTCAGGCAGTGGATATGTCATGAAGGCCCAAATCTCCTCTCTCTAGACTTTCACTCAAAGATGGAGATATTTTTTATATGAATAGATGGAAAGGCAAAAGCAAAAAGCTCTGGACCCGATTATAATATTTCTAAATTTTTTTCACTGTATCATCTTGGTGAGGGATAGGTGAGAGAGATGGTAACATCTAAGATACTCAGTCAACCAACTGGCCATTAGAGGATGCCCCTGTTTAACTTCATGGAGCCACTTCTGGTTTGGAGACCCTATGGTAAGGACTTAGCATCTCCTTCCAGCAAATAGAGAATGGCTTTGATGCAAGAAACAGCAGACCTCTCCAATAATGAGAGGACAGAATACCTATAGCATTACTCTACCAGAAGAAATAGGGACAATAGTTGAAACTCAATGAGGACAGCAAGAATCTAGGTGTAGCCAAGTTGCAAAGGAAGTCTACTAAACTCAATAGAGCGTAACAACCACCACAGGCTCTACAGACTGCGAATGCCCACAGGGACCAGATAGACAAGAACATGGCCCAAAAAGCAGAGACAGCTGATGGTCCAGCCTAAACAGCATTCATCACTCTACTGCTTCAAAATCACATAAGCCATTTTGGACGGCAGCTGGTGAGCACATCATGGAAGTTGGAAGGCTTGGTGTTTTACATACAGGGCTGAGAAACCTAAGGAAATACTTGCCATGATTGTACCAAACTCGTGATCACATAACCATTGGGTCATCATAAAGAAAAACAAAACAAAAACAGATACTTGGAGGTGAGACAGAGAAACTGCTGAGTAGGTCCCAGTTACCAATTGTCAGAGACCCCAGCCTGAGTCCCACGGAGGTGAGGTCTATGGTAGAATGAGCAAAAGGCAGGTGGTTTTTCTTTTCTTCACAATATCAGGTTCTTCTTGGCCTTCAGCACACACATCCATCCCCTAAGTAGACCATGTTGTGAAGCATCTCTTGTACTTCGTGCTAGTAATGAAGGGGAAAAAAAAATGAGGTGATTTCTACAGGGATTTTAGATTATCACACTATAATTTACATGTATATTCCATGATCTAATTTACCAGCAGCTTCTCTCTGTATGATTTCATTTTGTCGTTACAGAACAGTTGTGGTTATTACCAACCCCATTTGACAGATAAAACTTAACCACAAGCTCTTAAATTTCAGCACCCTGGGTCTGGGCCCCAGACGGCACAGATTCCCCCAGATAACTTGCCGATGGTTCTCATTTCAGAAATCAAGGACTTCGGCAAACCTCCCCACAAAGAATTCTTCTCCAGTGACAGATTGGGGGGGAACCTCATATTTCTGCTGAGTCGGGTCAAATGAGCAGGTAACAGCACAACCCACCCCCAGCAGGCAAATGAATGGCAGCACTCACTGCCACTTAATGAGGAGACTCATGCTGCCACAGTTACATGTTCTGGTTTGAATTTTTAATTCCATCTCATAAAAGAGTGCCGTAAATCATCCTGCGCTCCATTTAGAGTTGCATTTTCCAAAACCATCTCTGAAGTAATTAAGGAGAAACTGTACCGGCCTCTAAATCAGTTCCCCAAGATATGTGAAAGCACTGAAAATTCCGTAGCTCACTCTCCTTTTCTTCTATCTCCTGCCTCCATCCATTCTGGCTGTGACAAACCATCGTCCCCAAGCTTTCATTCACAAAATATTTATGAGCCATTGGTGAACCTTTAGCCATGGAGAAATATAATGCTGCATGACAAAAAAAAAATGAGTTATAGGAAAATGTACAAAGTCTCACTTTAATATAATCCATCCGGCCCCAGGTCTATGGATTAATAACCCAAACCTGACTCCAATATGAGATCTAGGACCAAATGCAATAATCCAAAATCTTGTGAGGGCACCCAGAGACCTGACAGCCTAACCTAATTCGCCTATTGCCAACATTTTCAAAATCAAATAAATACATAAATAACAAGTAAGCCCAAAAGAGATTTCTCTGGACTCCAGGGAGCACATTTATTGCATATACAAAGCACAGCAATGTTTCCCCAAACATGCAGGTGCTAAATACTCATGTTTGGCAGGAATCATTATTTTCTGTATTCCCCGGATCTTCTATTTTGCTGAATTTAATTTGTTTTTGATACTTAGAAAGAGTAAAGATATAAAAGTAAACCAAAACAGTTGAAAAACTGTGACAGCAAATGAGAGATTTACCACTGTGCTTTTTATGAATATATTTTAGGCAGCATAGAATTTTTTTTAAAAAGTAACAAGACAATATCCATCTCTGTTATTTACTTCCCACTCTGTGCTTGGTAGAAAAACAGAAACCAGAAATAATGGAGCGTTGGATACCACTACTATGAATCATACATGCACCGAAGTCATAATGTTCTCTAGGAAATAAGCAATCTATAACTTCTTCTTTACCCTTAATTATCAAAGAAGGTTGTGGATTGATGACAAACTCAAACATTGCTTTAGAAGGGTCTCTAGAGGTGCTGGGGACCTTGGGATTCTTGATACCAGGTAGGTATACCAGGTAGGGTTGAATGGATCTGTTTGCCTGATGCAACAAATTTCAAACATGGCTGTGCCCCAGGATGAACTATGGGCATTTGAAAGCTACTTGGGTCAGAAACCAGCCCAAGACTGATTAAGTCAGAATTTGTGCAGATGGGGCCCCAGCTCTGTTTATTGTAAAATACTCACCAGATAAGACCAACTTTTGAGTGGGCTTAGAATCACGAGTTCCATAGTGATTTCTGTTGGTTTGATTGTGCTTGATGATGATTGCCTACTCACACACTTGGACTTGGGATCTACTCATGGGTTCAATAAGAAGTTGCAAATTTGAAGACTAGAGGCTTTATTTAGAATAAAGACATAGTTTGGATTGCATTGTGCTTAAAATTTAAATGATTTGTTGAAAAGCAAATGCAAAAATGGGAAATTTCACATTAACGTACAGATTTCTCACTCTTTCTCACATGCAGCAATGGGGCGCATTAATTGGACCCCCATGATATTTGTCATTCTGTTAGAGACTAGGTCCTTCCAGTTTACCCAGTCTTCCTCACTCAGACTTTCATGTCAAATCCTTTCTATCATCAACATAACAACCATGGCTCCTATGAGCACCAGGATAAATGGAAGAAATTACAAGGAAAGCATTTCTAACAGTCACTTTCATAAATAAAGAAATAGAGACTGAGAAAATGTGAACTGCTTTTTAGTTCTATTATTTCTTAAGCTATGTCATACTTTCTCTAGCCCTTTTTACCTAAGCCAAAGTTCTGGCGAAATTTGTTTTTACAGATTGGTCAATTAATATTTAATGTTGTTTCTCTTTGAATTTTAAAGTAGTAATTAAATTGAACTGTTCAGAAAGAGCATATTAATTCCAATTTTTAAAATATGAAAGACTAAATCTTGTTCAAAACAAGAGCACAGTAAAAAGCATACATTAATTCTGTAGGGTGAGAGGGGTATCTTTTATTAAATATTTATTTCAGAAAGAAAAACAGGGTGTAAGATATCACAAGAAATGTACACACTGCCCTACTATGTAACTGTACCCTTTTTGCACAACACCTTGTCAAAAAATTTGTGTTCAATTAATAAATAAACTAAATAATAAAAGAAAGAAATTGAGACAACAACTATCAGAAAAACACAAAATATATACTGAGAATAAACATTTCTGTAGTCAAACTTCCTTAGCAATCTGGCTAGCTCTCCTCAATTTTTGATTTACTTCCAATGTGTTTGTGTTCCTCTACTACGTTGTCACTTCCAGACAGGATAAAGACACTGCTTATTACCTTATACAATAGCACCTAGCATATAGAACTTTAAAAATAATCCATACAGAGGGACTATGGGTAGATCTTAAATAAAATATCCAAAATGGAGACCAGAAGTAAGAAGTCAATATTCACAGGTAAACATGGCTAATAAAGAAAGGCAAACCGTATAGTACTGCTTTGCTCTCTACATAACATTCACGAGAAACGTAAAAGCTAGGTCAGTGCCTAGGATACTCAGTACTCTGTGGAGCACAATCCTGTCCTTGGCAGCTAGAGAAGCAGACCCAATCATCTGTGTGACCCATTGCTCATTTAATCTTTGCTACTATGACACAAGGAATGAATCATGAAATGAAGAGGAAGCATTTCAGTGGTTGTTGCAACAACCTTTAGTTATGACTGGCTCCACTTTATAGATATAGATGTTGGTCTACATTTAGGCAAATAGTCACAGAGCTACCCAAATTTCTCAACCATGTGGATTCCACATGATAAATGCAGATTTTGATTTAGTAAATCCATGATCTTGAGAGTCTCCTTTGCTAATATAGTCCCTGGGACTTTGAAGCTACTAGACTTATTTTATCATTGAAATAGAAGAATGCAGACAGAAATGAAGAATCATAAAAGTCAGAGGCCATATTACCTGAGGTTTTCCTAATACCATGAATTTTGACATGATTACTCAACGTACCATTAGATAGCATTATACTATACTTTTCCCTTCACTCATCTAGACTCCTTTACTCCTGTACAAAAACAAAGACAGAAAACAATTTTGATATTCCAGGCCATCAAAATGGACCATTGTTCACTTGAACAACTGGCAAGGGAAATATCTGTACTATTTCTTCTGCAGTGGACATTAAGCCAGAACTTATTATGTAGTCATAAACAGAAGAGACTACTCTCTAAACCAAACCAAGTTACAATCTAAAATTAAAGAACTAAGATAGGAACAAAGAATTTGCTCAAAGAATGCACTGAACAAAAAGTTAATCATGGCCATAAGAACTTAGATCCTATATCCGGGAACAGACAACCAGCTTAAATGTAAGAGGAAGAGATGCGTGAAAAGAGATCTAAATTGAAATGAAGGCTAATTCAATGTAGCAGCTTCACGAGACCATGGGATGTCCATATATTCAGTCAAATAGTAGTCTAAGTATGTCTGTAAGGATGGATAAGTATAAATGCACATTTTTATCAGTAGACTGGATAAAGCAGATTGCTTTCTTTAGCATGAGTTGTCTTCATTCTATGAAAGGCTTTTAGAAAACAAGAAGACTGATCCAGGAGAAAGAGTATGAGGAATTCCACCCCTCTGAATTGGTCTTTAGCATTGGTCTTTTCCTACTTTGGACTCCAGCTGAGTCATTGGTCCTTCTTTTATCTCCTCTACTAGCTTTTAAACTTATATGCACACCATTGTTTCTCCTAATTCTCTATTCTTTCAGCTCAAGATCTGCCTTGGACTCATCTGGATTTCCATTTTCATATAGCAGCTAGAGCTTCTCAGACACCATAATTGCTATGATAACTCTTTGTAACAAATCCTTTCTCTCTCTAATGCTCTTGTTTTCTCTCTCTGTGTGTCACACACAAATACACACATACATGGTGGTTCGTTTTTCTCTTGGTTCTGTTTTTCTGGAGTACCCTAACTAACATACTACACATAAAGACTAGAGGTCAACAATAGCTCAATCGTTATGCACATATAATCACATAAGATGATGCTAAGTGAAATGAACTCCGAGTTATGGAAACAAGCAGTTTATCACCATTGTTGTTATTTTTAACATACTACGTGAAATTATTTCTTTTGTTCATCTTCCCTATGGTTTAGCCCTTGTTGTCACTGTCTTTGGTTTTGGTACCCTGGATATTCTATATATGTTTATCTGAATTAGGGAAGGGAATGGGGAACATTAAAATGGCAAGACAATGGCTAAAGGTAAACCAATGCAACAGTAAAACTTACAAGACAATATGTTGTAAACTAACTGCACAACTGGGTGGGGGGGGGTATACAGGAAGAGGAAAGGTGGGAGAAAAATGAGGGAGGAGGTAACAAGTTTGACAAGAAATGTACTCACTACCTTATGTATGTGACTGTAACCCCTCTGTACATCACCTTGACAATAAAAATAAATAAAAAATTTTAAAAGAAAGTGTAAGGATCAGAAAAAGGAGCACATTACATTGGTTCAAGAATCGTCCAATTGGGCTGGGGATATAGCCTAGCGGCAAGAGTGCCAGCCTCGGATACACGAGGCCCTAGGTTCGATTCCCAAGCACCACATATACAGAAAACAGCCAGAAGCGGCTCTGTGGCTCAAGTGGCAGAGTGCTAGCCTTGAGCGGGAAGAAGCCAGGGACAGTGCTCAGGCCCTGAGTCCAAGGCCCAGGACTGGCAAAAAAAAAAAAAAAAAAGAATCGTCCAATCAGTTTTCTTCCATCCTTCTGACTCTAGAATGGTTAAGTGAAGACAGGCAATAATCTGGAAATACAAACAAAATACAGCAGGCAGAAGTAGAGGCCATTAGGCTCAGCACCTCTGACTCAGTCTTTCCATGTACTGCTACTTCCAATGTAAAGAAAAGATTTTTTTTTTCAAAATAGGCTAAAAAAATAGGCTAATGTCAGATCTGAATTGTAATTATTCATTTCACTATTTTGTTAATTCAGTTACTTTTAATCCATTTCATTAATTATTCAATTGGGTTACAAACAGAAGCACTGATACTTCTTCAAATACTTATTCAACAAATATTTATCCAGAGTCTGTTGTCAGCCAGGCAGTATTCTACCTAAAGGGAGACCCCAGTGGACAAAGTCCCTGATGTCAAGGCTCCTGGTAGAGAGAATAATGTAGATAATAACCAACTAAACCAAACAAGATGTTAGATTTGCCAGATTAGCGTTATTTTTCTATATAAAAATAAAATAATATAGAAAATTCTGGGATTGAAGTTGTTTAATATTTCATAGTAGATGTCAAGAAGTCCTTGGTGATGAAAAAATGAGAGTAGTTCAGGGCTCTGAAAGAAGTGAGGAAGAAGGCAGGGATTTGAAAATAAAATTGCCTTAGGGAGTGAGCATATTAGGTATGTTCATGAGCTATAAAGAAACAAGTACTGGAAAGAGAAAAGAGGCAGAAAGAAGGGAGAAGAGTACCCAGGAGACCATCATGGGGAGTCCCACAAACCAGTATAAAGAGTTCAGATGTTGTTCTGAAAGGGATGGGAGACTCCTCTGGGTAGGAATGCTGTGATTTCAATGTCTTGATGTTGACAGAGCCATGCTAGCCAAGTGACAGGGAGAATTTATTAGAAGGGAGCTCTAATAGTTAAGCCACAAGGAGGTGATTGCAATAATCCTTGTTAGACATGATGGGGACTGAGGCATAGATGGTTCTAGAAATGAGAGTATGACAAGGGAAACTACCAGACAGGTGTGTGTGTGTGTGTGTGTGTGTGTGTGTGTGTGTGTGTGTGTGTATGTGTGTGTGTGTGACTAGTGATGAATCATATGTAATGCCATTTTTTGGTGTGTGCCAGTCCTGGGGCCTGAAATCAGGGCCTGGATACTGTCCCTGAGCTTCCTTTGCTTAAGGATAGTGTTTCACCACTTGAGCCTCAGCGCCACTTCCAGCTTTTGCTGAGATTACTGGAGATAAGAGTCTCAGGTACTTTCCTCCCCTGGATTGGCTTTGAACCACAATCCTCAGATGCCAAGCTCATAATATCACATTAACCATTCACAGACATGCAATAGGGTGGGATTAAAAACATTTTCAATGCTATGTACTTATTATCTCTATGCATACTCCAATTTTTGTCATCCTCAACCAAACAAAGTTCTATGTCCATTTAAAAGAAATTTTCCTCTGTACCTTCCCCTTCATCCCTGGCAACTACCACCTACTCTTTGTCTCTATGAAATTCCCTATTCTAGATATATCACATGGGTGGAATCATGCTTATCTTTCTGCATCTGGCTTATTTCACTAAACAAAATGTTCTGGAAGATTCGTTTGCATTGCAGGATGCAACCGGATTTAATTCCTTTTCACAGCTGGAAAATATTCCATTGTGTATATGTGTCCCATTTGTTTACCCATGCCTCCATTGGTGAACACAGGTCATATGGAATGGAACCCCCTAAACAAAGCTAAGGGGTATCCCGATAGTCCCAGCAAGATCTAGGACTTAAAGAGGCAACTCAAGGAGACAGAAAAGGAGGCTATAGGATAGTCAAGACTATCAGACACCTAGACTCCACCCTGAAAACCATTTCTCAGTTAAAAAAACTGTTGCCTTGAAGCAATTCCCCAGCACCTGAAGACACTAATTTGAAGCATATGAAGTCCCTCAGGTAGACCACAGGCACCCATTGGTGAGTTTAGACACCTTAAATTGTATGATATCAAAAGCCTGCGTATATTAACTACTTATGAATATTTCCAGTGTAACTTGACTCTCTGTCACAGTAGCCACCAAATAAAAATTAAATAGGTATTAAGGATTGCCAACAAGTATGTAATCCCAAAGGGTTAATTTTGTACTAAGTTGCGTGTGTGTGTGTGTGTGTGTGTGTGTGTGTGTGTTTAAAATGAATACAGTGAAGTCATGAAGAACAAAGAAGCATGTTCATGGAGAACTCTTGATGACCTCAGAAGCAAGAAGATTCAACCATTCGTTCTGTCTTCCTAGACTCAGGGAAAGAGGAGAGGAGAAGTTTCTAGAGGGAGAAAAGCTCTCTCAGTATTCCTGATTAAAACTGAGTAATTAACATAGTTCATGGCTAAACAGAATGAGTTGCATATTTTTGGTAGTGGCCAACTCAAAGCAGGTGGAGAAGTTTCCACTAGACATTATTCTGGATTCTTCAGAGACCCCAGAGAGAGCAAGGGTAGGCTGGATGTGGGTAAATGGGCTGCATTTTGCCATTGTGTGAGGAGGCATTAGGCCCAGGCAGCTGAGGGTCACCATCTGGGCAAAGAGCCCAAACTGGAGGGTGTTCAACTGATGCATAAAGCTACAAACAGAGTCAGCAGGCAGTCTGAGGGCAAACATAGACGTCATGGTGTCAGGTCAAAGAGAGTGTAGAGACAAGAAGGCCACAGGGCACACACGCTATGCGTTGGGGCCCACAAGAGGTCAATGAGAGGGTGGACAGACAGGCAGCAACAGCAGGAAGCCCAGCCAAGCTCAGCCAGGTGTGGAGGTCAAGCATAAGCCCCTTGGGAAATATCAGCCCTCACTGAAAGATTGGGGCTCTGGAGGAACAACCTATGGTAATTGCAAACACATGCTTTTGTCCAGGAGGCAACCACTCTAGCAGTCTCCTGCCCGTGCTTTCTAGACTTTCTCTGCTGTGAGGAGTGTCCAGTGCTATTTCCACATGGCCTCTTCTGAGCCAGCAGGTGGCAACTTGCAAGCCAGCTGACTTGCTGCAGCAGTGTATCCTGGCCACACCACGCCTGCACTTGAGGGCAATCCCAGGCAGGAATGATTTGGTGCCACTAATTCAATCTCGGATTCCTGCTTACACAACAGTGACTGTCACAATTATTAGTTTCTTCAGTGCTTACTACACAGCGTGAGATACTTTGCTCCTGGCAAACTTTGTCTTATCTATTACTCCCAAGGAAGGCATGCTTACTATCATTTTTATAAGTAAAGATTGTGTATTCCAAGAGTCGGGGGTGGGGGGAAGTTTCTCAAAGTTACACAAATGGTAAAAAGCAGAGGCAGGATTTCAGCCCATTGCTATTCTTTTTTAAATTACTGTACTCTAGACTAGAGTGGGCTCCATTAGTCACACTGGACAAGCCCCGTTTAATAATCCTGCAATCAAGGCATCGAAATTGTGAATAATTATTGACAAAGAGCCACATTCCATTTTTCATAGGCTTCACAGTTTAAAACACTCTTCTCCTTTACTGTTCTTCAGGACCCTTCCACAGTCACCCTTTCTCATTGACAGAAAATCTTGGAGGGCTAATTTTCCAAGACAATGGCTAACAATATGATGAAAGGTGATTTCTTTTTTCCTGAGAGAAAGTGTAAGAAGATACTAGCAGGAGAATCAGGCTAGAGGCAGAAGGTAATGATGGATTTGCACAAGCACTATTGGAAAGTTGAAGGCCCAGGTATAAGGAAGATGAGTGACAGCTTCACCCAAACTTCTTCTATTTCAGGATGTATCTATCTGATATCCCTACAAAGGTTAGAAAGTTACCCATCTATCCAATTACCTGGATGTTCTGTCTGCATGATTAGAGAGGAGACTGAGCCATTAAATGGGGAAGAGAAGGCATATAAGAATTTCACCAAAATTAATATGGTTTTCTTTACTTAAAAAAATATTTTAACGATAGTAGATCTGCAGGCCTCCAGTATAAAATCCTCAAAATCAAAGCCATCCTCCTGCCTAAGCTCTTTGACCTCAACATTAATTTGCTGATCTGGGCCACCCTGGCAGGCAGACAGACTAAAACTTTCTCCCACACCACTGTGTATTAACAGAATTTAGATGATGCTCTCTGAGCACAATGTAGAATCACAAATACAAAGTTATGTTCACATTTAAGAGTAGGGTCATTTGAGAATTACAAGCAAACGTTCCAGCTGCCTTATCAAGTGTTAATGTCAGCAGTTCCTGCCTGAACCAAAACAGTTATTTCCCAGGAAATAAGTCACTAGAAATGGCACAGCAAGAGAGCCAACCAGAGTTCATTAGCATGCTGTGGTTTCTGAGCACCTGCACCTATGTTGTTTCCTTGCTAACCTGAAACAACCAGACATCTCTCTCTCTCTACCTGTACTCATCAAAACAGCTTGGTGCTCATCCTTCTCTCATTTCACTTATGATTTCCCAAAATACTAAAGCAGAATTCAAAGCATTTTAGCACATCTAGAGTATTTGATAACTGCTGAGTCAGCAGGCCCTTGAGCTAAAAGAGAAATATTTTTCTCTCATGACCAGGATGCCTCTGTGCTAAACAAAGACTAAATGTACAGTAAAGGCACAAAGCTGCTTCCATTAAAAGCAATCTGACTGTGAGAAATACCTTTATTATGGAAAGTTTTCATACAAAGTGGCAGAAAACAGGTGATTTTTGAGTTAATTTGTGACGTTCACTCATTTAGTATAGCTATACAGCTACTGCAGGAAAAGATGCATCTTGGTTAAGAAAGAACAGGAAGCCAGGAGGAGAATGCAGTGATGATATTCAATGCATAACCTATCAAACTAGGAAAATGGAGGGGAAGGGTGGGCTTCGGAAGGATGGGGAGGAATGATGGAAGGGATGATAGAGATCAAGATACACTAAACATACAGAGTGACATTCAGTGTGTTACTTTGAAATATTACTTAACCACTTTGGAATATTACTTAAAGATAACAAAAAATAAATCAAATAAAAATGATGAAAGGGAAAAAAAGAAGTATCATTTCCTTGTATAATTCAAGAAATCCTTATTTTACTCATTTCATTTGCCTTGTTCCTATTTTAACAGTAATTTACTCTATTATTTCTCTGTATCAATATGTACTCATAGATAGGTATTTTATAATTGAAATTCTAATATAATGCTACTTACATCATTGTTGGTCAATTATTCCAGCTCCCCATCACTGGAAGCTAGGTTTCTTCTGACAGCCCTGTGACACTCAGCAAGTATATGTGGTAGCTCTTAGTACATGCTCTAGACTAATCTGTGTCTTCTGTACTATCCTGAAATCAGCCATTTTTCCAAAGAGCCTGGATTTCTTTTTCTAGAGGCTAATGTTAGAAAAGAACATCTGGATACTGGCTCATTGATAGTAGGCCATCTTTCTTTATGCCTTGCAAGCTAACAGAGGAAAAAAAAACATATGCTTACATATGAATCTGTGTACATACACACATCTATAAATATTTCTCTATATAACCATCTGTAACTGTATTAGTCATTTTTGTCTCTTGTATCTCTACATGAAGAAAGGGTTTTGTATAGGTTCTTCCATTTCTTAAAATGTCTTGTAAAACCTTGTGAGAAGCAACAACCTGTACAGGAATTCTTGCCCTGCAATGGTCATGGAGTATAGAGGAAGCTAGATCAATATGCACAGAATTTTAGGGAAGTGCAGCAATCGAATCTTCTTGAAGGAAATTAAAGGTTGCTGAAAAAGTGCCTGGAAGGGCAACTTGGATTAATCTGAAAGTTTGGAAGATAAACTTGCTAAATTAATCTACCAAGTATTTTTAAAGATAAGGACTCACAAGAAGATGATAGGACATTATGTTTGTAACAGAGGGAACAACAGTATACCAAAGCATGAAAGTTGGAAGCAGGAAAAAAATAGGTAATTTTGCATTTTTAAAGAATAAATGCTGAGCCTGGGGATATGAATGGAAGCTGGTCACTGGGAACAGCTGCACATGTGTACCTGAAGCAAAATGGATGGAAAATCCTCCAAGATTTTCATGAGATGACTGACATCCTGATGTCAAACTGAGTCACTATTTGGCCAAAGCAAAGAGATAATACCAGGCTCCAAGGCACCGGAGATCCTGGATAAAATGGAGTACTGTAAGTCTAACAATCCTAAACTGCCTATTCCTATTGATTGCTAGTAACTCCCAGTGCTAGTGTTCATGCCAGTGTTCATGATGAAGATAATGCTAATGGACAGTAATAATTATTTATTCAGCACTTACTATATGGACAGTGTTATCTCACAAGACCCCGGAAGACAGGAATTACAACTAATGTCCTGTAGGGATGAACACCTGTAACCTGGAGGCTGAGTATTGTGCATGGAGTCATGTAGTTTGGAAATGGTTGATGGTACTTTAGACTACATCTGCCTAATGCTTGGTTATTGCTCAGTTTAGCCATCCCTTGGAATCAGGATGTGTCAGCCTTCCCCAAACCCAAACAAATAATTCCTTAAATAAAGCAGGGTTTTTGAAAGTTTAACTTTTTATTTCTTAAGAAAAAATGTCTGTCAATGGCAGCCTAGGAACTGTATACCGATTTTTTAAGTGACTTTTATAGCGCAATAATAAAGACAGGAGTCTCTTTTCCATTAAACAGGTTCACCCTGACTAAAAGTCTCCATGAAATCTCTGAGCTAAACCATTTCCTTTCTTCATAATGAGGAGAAATGGGCAGATAAATCAGTTAGGATCCTGTAACCCAGTCCACAGGGGTGATGTGTCAGCCTGGTCTCTGTTTCCTGATTCCCTGAGATTTATGATAGGCCAGCAGAACTGATCATTAATCATGTGTCTCTTCTGTGAGTTCTGGGTAAAAATCAGAGAAGTTTCCAGTAGTCACAGATACAGTGTCACTATTTTTTATAGTATTAAGGTAAGCCAAGAAAACATGGCGTATAAGAGTTGAAAAACCAACTAACCTCATCAACCTGGCAATGGTATGGTAGGATCATAAAGTATTTGTTGAGTTGATTCATTGTGTGTGTGTGTGTGTGTGTGCTTGTGTGCAGTACTTGGACTTGAACTCAGAACTTTTCATTCCTGAGCTTTTCTGCTCAAGGCTTACACTCTACCACTTGAGACACACCTCTACTTCTTGTTTTTAGGTGATTAATTGAAGATGAAAGTCTTTTGGATTTATCTTCCCAAGCTGGGTTCAGAGATCCTCAGATCTCAGCTTCATGGCTAGCTAGACATAAGCCATCAGTACCTAGCTTTATAGTGTCAATTTTTGTTCTTACCTAGAACCATGCGGCATCCTTCAGACTGATTCAGAAAGACTACCATTACTCTATTCTTCAGTGAATTGGGTTAGTTTGAGGATTCACAAGGACTGCTTTTTTGAATTCAATTACTCTGAGCAGCCGTAGGTAGAAGATTATAAAATATTTGCAGAATGCAGTTGATAAATGTAGATGCAGAGAATGCATTTTTTGTGCATTTTGGCTAGTTGAGCATATTTTTCCTTTGAAATAAATAAAAGCAAAATTTCAATCCCATGGCCCTTAGCCCATGTCCTGTGTCACGTAGAGTCCCGATTCAAGAAGAATGTTCATGGCTTTCAAATCATATATATACATATATATGTATATATGTATATGTATATGTATATGTATATATAATCATTCTTACCCCATTCCCCCTTATAAAATAACTGAAGATGAGTGTGACGGCTGTAATTTTCCTCTAGGCCACCATGACAAAGCAGATCTCCTTCCCTTGACAAGTACCACCCAGAACGGTTGGATATAAAGCACGCACAGGGTTTTGTGTGCTCATCATACACAAATGCTGAATAGCTTAAGTGACCACTTATCTTCAATTCACTTGTTCTTAAGGAGGAAGACTCTATGAACTCCAGGGAAGTGATGTTTCTTTCTAAATGGACAATGGGCTAGCAATCTAGAGAGAGTAAGCAAATTAAATGCTTTCCCATATAAACAAACCAAGGAAACCTAGTGAAGTTTTTAAACATTACATTGGCTCCAATAGACAAAATATTATTATCATTTATGTTTTTAATTTGCATATAATGGGATGGGTCATAAAGCAAGTTCAGGGTCAGGGATCTGAGTAAGTTGGCTGTCAGAAATGTAGGCATAAGTTACTTTGTCGCTCCTAACTTGACTGGCCCTGATTTAATAAGGCCCCAGATCCATCCTCCCATGCACTCAACTTGCAATTGCCTGCTTTAGAGACAAGGCAATTAGTGATAAGGAGAGGTTGGGAGAATTACTGCATTCCAAACACATCTGGGGAAGGGGAAAGGTCTTACAGCCCAGGATGTAGCCAGACAGAGGGATGCCCTCCCTAGTGAAGAATAAAAAATGGCTTTGATTTATAGACTTGTGGTAAACTAATTTAGGAAGTTAAGGCATGTCATCCTGAAAAGCTTTGCACAGCCTCATGTCTGAAGGGAAGATGGAAGTTTTAAGGGCAGACATTTCTGGCAGTTTTCACCGAATTTAATCAGAAGGTGTTTCATAATTCCGTGTCCATCAATTGTGCAACTGAAGGTCTTTTACTTTTCTAAAACATATAAAAGCTCCTATCTCAGAGCTGTGATGTGTCTATCAGTTCTGCAGCTAGCATGAAACACCAAGTGTCCAGATAAGTCCCTAGGACCCCCTAGTTATTAATATTTGTATTTCTTCGAAAAGAACTCAGACCATGAATGTACTTCAGAGCACAAGATTTAAAAAAGTGATCCAGGATGCTATTGTCTGAAATCTCTCTTTCATGTCAACATATTCTGCAATAGCAATGCTCTACAGAACCAATTGCATTACTGGACTGGCACAGTTTTCCTTGGCTCTCTTACAGCTACATATTTGTTTACCATGTTCAGGGCCATATGCATCTAATGACAGGAGGTGATGTTGATTATTTTTTCACAGTTGATATAGAGTGAATATTTGTGTCCCCCCAAATTCATATGTTGAAAATCCAGTCCCCAACATGATGGTACTAGAAAGTAGGCCTTTGGGAGGAGAAGATCATGAGGAAGGAGCCCTAGAAATGGGATTTGTGCTCTTCTAAAAAGACCCCCAGGAAATGTCCTCCTCCCACCTGCCATAGTGTAAAGATAGAAGTCCTTGAGCCAGGAAGTGGATCCTCACTGAAACTGAATGTGTCAGAGCTTTGATGGTGGACTTTCTAGCTACAGCATATAAGAAAGAAATGTCTACTGTTTGTAACTCACACCATCTATGGCCATTTGTTACACCATTGCTAATGAGCTCACAGATCAGTGATAAGAAGGTTTCACCTTACTGTTTCCTGTTATATTTGTTTCACACCATGATCTACATTCAGTTTCTCACTCTTGATCTTTCTTTTCTTTTCTTTCTTATTTTCCATTCTTCTTCTTTCCTGCTGGTAGAACCAGCAGGACTCGAGCTTCAGAGGCCTCAAACTCACTCAGCTTTCTGGCTCAAGGCCCTTTACCACTTGAGCCACACCTCAGCTGTCTTGTTATTTCTCTATGCCTTTAAGGAAGACCTTGCATGGATCCTGGATCAGAATCTTCAGGCCATCAGTATTTGACAATAAACCCCTTCTTCCTACACAGGGGCTATTTCTTCATATTTGCCTTCTGAATCACCTATTCCAGATGCTTTGCTTCATTCAGATCAGATAGACCGCCTTCATTCTGACTCTTTCAAGGTACGTTTAAGCACTGTCACCACTTGTCCTTTGTTCTATACTCTGCTATAGGATAATTTTTACCAAAGACAAGCTGGCTCAGGCCTCCTGGCTACAAAAATGAGTCAGGATCATATAGTGGCTTGGCCACAAATGACACATAGACAAGCTCAAGCAGAAAGTGAAATAATACATTGGCTAATAGAATGCGAAATAAGGAGGAAAATAGACCAGGACAGATAATCAACTGTGGCTTTGCTGTTAAAAGGTTACTTATTTCCACTGTTGGTTTCTGATTGTTATGGAGGTCAAGATCGCTTTCTCTCTCAGTCTTTCACTAATTTATAGGGAATATAGCAATACACAGGCCCCTGAATTTTATTCCTATGGTTTTACCCTCTACATGGGATGCACCAAATTCAGAAATTTTATGAGCCAGGTATAATGTCACATGTCTCTAGCCTCAACTTCCAAACACACAGAGGGGAGATTACTTGAACCAGGATTCCAAGACCAGCCTGAGCAATATCTCAAGATCTTGTCTCAATGAAACAGAAAAAAAGAAACAGGAATCATCGTTAAAATTATTCATTAATGTAATCAGTTTGTAATGTAACATCAACCTAAAAGTTTGGTTTTGTAAGAAGAAAGATTACCCCAGGGGAAAGGGGAAAGGTTGGAAAATACAGACTTTTTATTGGCCCACTGTAGAGTTCAGATACTAATCTTGATTGTTTCTAGAATATTTGGTTTATAAAATAACAACTTTCATTCTTTTCAGTTCTTTTTTTAACCACTCTCTCACTATGTTGTACATGCTGATCTCAAATAATGGGGCTCAAATGATCTTCCTGACTCAGCCTCCTGAGTAGCTAGGACTCAAGGTATGTGTCACCATGCTCAATATATTTCAAGTTTATACGTATGGAATCTCCAAATGCTTGTCACATGTTATATATTCTTATTACCCATAAAATTACAGTTCTGTTTTTAAAATGGTATATGGAATTATGAGTTCAATAAATTAAGGATTTATTAAAGAAAATAAAAGTGTTTATAAAAATACATGTGAAAGAAGAGAAGCTGTAATGGCTCATAATTGTTTCAACTCTTTGGATAGACAGCACTATCCATCATAGTCAAGGAATGGAACCACCCCAGATGCCCTCCAATGGACAAATGGATCAAGAAAATGAGATGTATAGGCTCAATGGAATTTTACTCGTACATTAGAAAGAATGATGTTGAACTATTTGAAATGGAAAGACTTGGAAAAAAATTACATTAAGTAACTCAGTCCCTGAGAGACAAAAAATGCATTTTCCCTTATATGTAGAAGCTAGCATTGGCTTATAAACTTTTAAGTAAGTACACTGAGTGTGATGCAAGTGTATATGAATGTATTAAGTGAAGTATGATAGATTCAAGGGCAAAGTCAAATAGTATAATACCTTAAAGAGTCAAAGCCAAAGTTCAACAAAATAAACACTAGGAGGATGGTACTTGAGAAGGGTGGGGGTGGGAGGTCATGTAGAAAGAGGAAGAAGAATAAAGATAAGAGAGAGATAATACAGTCAATAATTTAATGTGTGTTCTACAAAAGTAAGAAAAGTGATGGAATGAGTTAGGAGGAGGATGGGTGAGAATGTTGAAAGGGGTAACATTGACCAAGATGCACTGTGTTCATAAACTGTCTTGTTAAATGATAAGGCCTCTGTACAACTATGTAAAGATAACAATAACAACAAGAGTAGTAGCAGTTGTAATAACAATAATAATATAAAAACTACAAAAGAAAGAAAAGGAAAAAAGCACAACTGAGTAAACCTTAACCAAATTGACAAGGAAGAAGAGGAGTAATAAATTTATTTTTGAACATAATAGTGTGTGTGTGTGTGTGTGTGTGTGTGTGTGTGTGATATTCCAACATGGTGGCTCCTATTGCAACCATATGGCTGATTATGACAATATTTTAGTCCAATTTAAGCCATATTTATTAAACTCCATTTTTATTTGTAAAACATCACACCACTTCACTTTTAAGGTTTCTCCATGTACATACTCCATCATAACTCCAAAATGAATTAACTCCTTTCAAATTCGTCTTGGCATAGCACTGAAAAATATACTGACACATATTAAGTTTGATTTGTAGCACACTCTACTATCATAAAACAAAATGTTGAGTTATAAAAATTGTTGAAATAAGCACATCTTTCCCCACAATTTTCAGTAACCATCAATTACAATCAGTAAAGGGAGAGGTCTGTAGTTCAGAGAATAACTATTACTTACTCAGTGATAGAGTTGCCCCACATAATATTAACAAAGTAAATCTAACATTGTGAGTCAGTTTAAACCATATACATGAGAGAAGTCTATCTTGTGGAAATTTATCTGTGAGTCTTCTAAGTGAGGGCTTAGATACATTCATGAATGGCACATCTACTGGAACTAGTTTGGACACTGTGTTATACATATAACTCTGATCTCATTTGCCTCTAGAATATGGCTTGACAACTTAAGGCTACCTTAACCTAAAATGTCTTTGTTTATAGTCTATTCACATCTCTGATCATTCTGCCAAAGTTCAACTGAAATTCTATCATCTCCTAGATCAAACCCCCAGAATGAGACTTTTTTTTACATTTCATTGACAACATGTCTGTACATATTATTTTTGCTCTATCAGATAAATTCTGCACTATTGCATCTGGATATTTGTGGGAATATATATATTTATAAACACAAAAATGCACACATGCATACCACAGACATGCACACATTATATATAAATATACATACATACATACACACACTTATATGTACATACACACTAGTTGTTAAGCTTGTAGAAGATGAACATTTTGAACACTGTCACTTGTTTTCATTTGTTTCCTCAGTCATTAAATATTTTTTGACTTTCCATACTCCCTGTGCTCAGCATTATGGAAATATAAAAGTTAATCAGACTGTATTTTATTCTCCAAGAAGTTACAGGATAGAGAATAAAACAAAGGCAGAAAAATATAATGTATCTTTGTTAAAATTTGAGTTAATTTTCAGCCCTCAATGCCAGAAATATCTCTATTGTACACTTCAATTATAATGATTCTTTTTATGAACATTTATTTGTGGTGTTAGGGATCAAACCCTGATCTGTGACACTTGTACTCTACCAATGAACTACAGGAACCATTGAGCTCTTTATAAGGGAATAAGAAAAAAATCTCTATTTACTATATGTTTATATATGCTACACACACACACACACACACATCAAAGAAACAATGGTAAGTATGGTAAAGATGAAATGCTATAAAAGTTCTGAGAGGCAGAGATTGTTTCAACAAGCATAGAGTAGCTAGGGTACTGAAGAAGAGAGAGAAAGGTGTGGCAAGGTATCATGTACCAGTGTGTCCCCCAAAGATGGGCAGGATTTGCTGGCATGATATGAGGTTCACCTGAGTAAAGGCATGAAGAGCAAGAATGTCAGCCTGTTTGAAACTTCGGATATATCAGGAGACACAGAAAGGTAGCTTGGAAAACAATGGCACTCTGAGGAATCTGAACAGCATTCAGCTAATAATGGAGATCCTGTTGAACGCAGATGATAGGGAAGGAGCTTGGTTGTAGTGGTGTGGCAGGATGGTCTGTTAAGCCTGCAAACAAAAAATGGTGTAGCCCATCCTGAGATAGTGCAATAGGGGCAGAAGTCTCACATAGAAACTCAGCAAGACTCTCTGCTACTTCATCATGCAAGGAGAGCAAGGAAGAGGAAGAAAGAGGCTGTGGACAACAGCGAGACAGTGGTGCCTTTAGGGAATATGAGAAACATGGAATATATTACACAGACTGAAGGAGGAAAACACTGTCACAAGTATCAACATTAAGTGCATGTTTTGTTCTTTAGTTTTACCCTGTCTAACTCATGACAGAGTCATACACAAAATAAGCCAACAAATGCTTACTAAATTGTTATGAATCTACAATAGTCATTAAAGCTAAATATAGTGACAGAAGTGAACATAGGATGTTATAGAGACATTGCTAAAACTAGGGACTGACATCCAAGCAAACAACTATGCAGGTGTTTAAGCCAGCCACTATCATGGTATAGTCTCATCACTTAAAAAGCAATTATCTTACACCAGTTAATTACAGTGTATAAAGCACTGAAATATTTCATAAATTATGTTTCATAACCAGGTACCAGTGGGATCATGCCTTTAGTCCTAGCTAATGAGGAGGTTGAGATCTGAGAATTGTATGGTTTGAAGCCAGCCCAGATAGGGAAGTCTGTGAGACTTTTACCTCCAATTAAACACCTAGAAGCTGAAAATGGATCTGTGGCTCAAATGACAGAGTACTAGCCTTGAGCAAAAAAGCTCTGAATTAAAGCCCCAGGATTGGCACAATATACAACTGACACTATATACATAGTGGAATTTTACCATTTAAGATTTTTAAAAGTTAGGTAGCAGCAAATCTCACCATCCCAGGCAATGTTTCAAATATTTCTCAAATTCCCGCTCCATATAAAGTGTAAGGAAACTTTGGCATAAAATGTTAAATGATCAGAGCAAGTTCACAGTACAAGGGAGAGTCAGAGTGCAGACTTACATGAAATAAGAATAGAGCTGATTTCCTTGAACTGCAACCTTGGAGACCTCAGAAGGAAAACCTGATGGGGACTCATTTTCTGCTAGTAATGAACTACATAGTTTTCTCCCACTTTCACCCAGAGAAGATCTGTCTCAAATTTCCTCCAGAAAAGACAAATAACTATTGAATAATTGGACCAGGATAAAATGGAAATTAGTATTGATGTGCGAAACTTATTATTTTTACATTCAGTTTAGGCTTCTAACCAGTAGTTCATATTGTCTTTCTACCAAAGGGTTAACAGTGAGCAGAATAGAATCAGGATGTACTCTTTATATTAGGAATGTCTTTCAAAACTACAAATATATATTTTAGTTATTTCTAATAAAAGAAAACATTATACTTCAAAAGCCTTAGGGCAAAGGTAAATACTTGATAAATATAATTAGTGATTTTCCATCATTTAGAGAATTCAAATTTTCATGATAAATTTCTCACAAAGGTAATTTTACTTATTCACATTCAGATTTGTAGGTGCAGTATATTACCATGAATCCCCCAATCATCCTTTAGAAACACTACAATATAGGGTTTTATTGTAGCTGTCTTTTGAGGTTGCAAATTGTTAACATCTGTCTCTTAGTATTTTTTTTACAATACTCTAATCTCTGGTTATCCTGCTAATAACTGTAATTTTCTAGTCAGCTGCTATATCTCAAGGTAGTTTAAAGGTCATTTTTTGCAATACATAAAGAATCTTGGGAGGAAAGTGGACGTGGTTTTTTTTTTTTATCAAAGAAGGACTCAGATTTGGTTTTGCATCCTCTGCCTATTTTCTTCTTCTGTTTTGATTAATTCTAGTCTGTCTCCTTTTATTTTACTTTTGTTATCTGATCTTAGTTCCAGTAGATAGGAAAAATGATGTTTATTTACCAAAGAACAATTTAAAGATGCATTTATGTTTTACTTTTTATAATTAATATGTTAGATAACTTACATGTTACCCCTACAATGTTAAAACTAAGATATCCTATTCCATGAAGAATTAAGTTCCTTAATACTTTCTTCATCAAGATTTGGAAAGTGACATCTAATTCATTTTACCAAAAACAAGCACAGAACATCTGCTACAAAAATCATATCTATATAACTGCATCAATTTTCACTTATTGAAGGTGTAGATCAAGAATCTTAAGTTATAAACTAAAGTGATCATATGGCAAGTTATTTATCCTCTCAGCACTCCTAATTTTTCGGTAAAATAAATAAGAAATAAATAAAAGCTTTGATTTTTTTGGGATAAAACTCATTCACCCTATATATGTTGCCTGGAATTTCACTATGCCCAAACAACTATAGTTATTGTATAGTAAATTTAACCCATGCGTGGACAGCAAGCCACTGAATCAGGAGTCTGCCACAGCCCTTTGGGAAAGGATTATGCAGTTTGTTGCCAAAAGTACTGCCCCATATGATATCAATATGGGCTTGCTATGCCAAAATTGCTACATGAGGGAAATTTTGTTGGGACTTCAAAACAGGCACGAATTATACCAAGAGAAAGGAAGAGATGATGTTCTGCTGCCATTCTTTCACACCTTTCATCCAATCATATCTGTGTTTATAACGAAGTGAGGTTCTTTTACTTGAAAACCAACGGCACGCAACTGGTCCATAAGTACAATCAGTGCTTTTATAGGACAGTAAGTATCTTCTTTTGTTATAGAAAATACTATGGAGGAAATCTTAGTAGCATTTTAAAAATAAAATGAACCAAATACAGTTAAGAAAGACTTTTGGTAAGCTATTATAAATCCTGTTTTAACTAACTAAGGTAATTATAAAGAGTTGGTTACTATATTATCACAAACTAGGAGTTTATGTGAGGCTTTGTAATGAAGTAAGTTCTATCCTCAAAATTCATACGTTGAAGTCTAGAAAGACTTCCTAATAGCTCAGGAAGTGCTCTGTGTGGAATTAAGACAATGGCATTTAACAACTTGAGATGTAGCCATACTGGAATAAGACAAGCCCTAATCTAAGATGACTGGTGCCTTTTCAAAGAAAAGGGGAAAGGGATCTGAAAACAGATATATGCAGTTAAAATGTCATGTGGAGATGAAGACAGAGAAGGGTGATTTTTCTGCAAGCAAGAGATATTGCAGATGGCCAAAACACCATCGCAAGTATAGGAAGAGCCATTGGACATGTTTGTCCTTACAGCCCTTGAAAAACCCAACCCTGCCCAAACCCTAATCTCACACTTGTATGCTCAAGAACTATAAGATCCATTTCTAATGTTTGTGTGCTTTCCCTAAGAGTAATACAGGGCTCAAGGATAAGGAAAACAAAATTTAGATCCCCCCAAACAGCAAAAAGTCAAAATTAGATAGGAGATTAACACCCAAGATCTAAAAAGCAGAAGATAAGCTTATCTATTTGGATCATTGATAACTTAAAACTTTAGTGGAGATAATGAATAAAAATTATGCAGAATATTAAATCTCAAAATTATATAAATGTGTAGTTTTACCTAAAGTAAGTTTTATAACAAGTAACTCCAAGAGAAAGCAAAAGGCAAGTACTATATTCAGTGATAGAATACCCTCAGGAAGACCTAATTTCATTAATTGGTATCTAACTTCACTAATGGATAGATCCTAAAAGGGAACATAAAGCATAGAAGAGGGTGTGACTAAGCCTTTGTTCAATGAATTTTGAAGGGCTAAATTAAGATCTTTATAACCATGAAAAAGAAATATAACTAAGAAATAGTACAAAGTAAGAAACTCTGCAATTAGCAAAATGATGTGTTTTGAGTGTTTAAGTTGAATGAAAGGATTTTCTTGTTTATTTGTTTTGTTTTAATGACTTCAAAACTGTCTCTGGAGAATTAAAAATTGATGAATATAGGAGAAAAATGTGGAATAGGAGAAAAATGTGGAATAGAAGAATCACTTAATGCATATCACACTCCAGGGTGATATAATATTGTAGACAACTCAATCAATGGACAAAATTCAATAACACCAACAGAGGCATGGCTGACGTATACTGGTAGAGCACAGTGAGAAGTTTGTACTCATCTAAAGTTTTTAACATACATTCGATATGGAGATTACAAATGCAAACTGAGGGAACTTTGCAAAACCACTTGCCTGGGTGTTTTAAAACTATAAATTTCATAAAAGACAAATAGTATTGGTTGAATTAGTCTAACAGAGTTTAAAGAGACATAACAACGAAATTAAATGTGAGCTCCTGATTAGATCTTCGATCACAAGAATAGATCTAAAAGAGGTTATTAGGATAAGTCAGAATTTGACATTTTATAAGATTGATATTAGATCAATATTAAATTTCCTGAATTTGAACTAATAATGATGACTGTTAGTTACTTAAGAGATAAATGCAAAATATCAAGTATGTCTGGATATGCTCTCTTAAACGGCTCAGCCAGAACTAGAGTATACATAAGAACATAAGTACATATTTAAATATACCCCAAAACACAACACAGACTGGGAATATGGCCTAGTAGTAGAGTGCTTGCCTTGTATACATGAAGCCCTGGTTCGATTCCTCAGCACCACATATACAGAAAAAGCCGGAAGTGGTGCTGTGACTCAAGTGGCAGAGTGCTAGCCTTGAGCAAAAAGAAGCCAGGGACAGTGCTCAAGCCCTGAGTCCAAGCCCCAGGACTGGCAAAAAAAACAACAACAAAAAAACACAACACGCACACATATACATACATACACACCTTGGGAGAAAATGGAGATCAACCAATATAAGATGTTATCAAGAATAACTGTAGGCAAGTTGATTTTGCTGTCCATCCAAATTTTGTATTGACATTGAGGAGGAAGTCTGGAATCCTTCCCAGGGAAGGGAAGGTTCTGCAGCCTATCCCTTGCTGATCTGCTGAATATGCCATGTGTATTTCCTAGAAAGTGATCATGTCTTTGGAATCATCTTAGCAGGAGGTTCCTGGTTTAGTGATACTGAAAGGACAAAACCTAGAATCCATGGCTACATGCGACATGACTTCTTAGAAATTGTCACATAAAGTGATCACCATATAAGGAGATGTTTCACAGGCAAAACGCCCTCTGCAGTACAAGGCAACCTAATTACTCAGTTATAGATAGACCTCATCTCTGTGTGTGTGTGTGTGTGTGTGTGTGTGTGTGTGTGTGTGTGTGTGTGTGTGTGTGCTGGAAAGTAATCATCAATCTCCCAGACCTTCTCTATTTCTCACTTGTGTCTTTTGATTGTTTATGTCTTTGATCTAATCATTAAAGGTGACTACCTTAAAAAAAGTTTCTGATTTATAAGAGTCTGATTTGGCACACTGATGGTTTGCACTAACTTTGCAATTCTTCAAACTAAAAATCTCATCAGACAGCACGGGATGCCAGTTTAAATTTTCAGGCACAGGATTTGCACTAGAGCTGAAGATTCCTGTTCTAAATTTATATTGCCTAGTACGCAAACACCCTGGGTTGGATCTGCAATGGAGGCATCGTGTTCACTCTGAAGCCTGGTGTGCTGTTACTGTTGACTGACAGGTGAGAGACACAGGACTTGTTCCCATGTTGTGCTGACATGGTGGCAGCTGGAGCAGTGCCTTGGGTCAGTAACTAAGCTGCATCTTTGGTGTATCATTGCTGGTTCTTGAGAGCTACTCCTCCAGGTGACCCAGCAACTCAACTAAGCCAATAACTTCCTATACTGAATCTCTTTCTGTTTAAAAGACCTGAAGGTGTTTCTTGTACCAAACACCAAATGATATAATTATTTACAAAAAACAAACAAGTTTTTAATTCTCACCGACTAAAGACATGTGTCATTGTTGAGATTTTTTTTTTAAATAGAAGTTTCAATATCTGATCTCTTTTAAAGAAATGTAACAAATATATTGGGAAATCTTCCTGGACATGCAAAAAATAGTTCAAAGATAATTTGAATCTATTCTATTTTTTTTTTTGAGCAGCCACTATCACTGAAAACGAATCCAAAGTCTAAAATTGTTAATACCATATGTGCCACTGATTTCTATCTTGCCAATTAAATAAAGGTTACCGCCTGGGAGCCTCAAAGATTGCTTGTCTCCTTAGGCACCATCTCAGTTATTTAGCTCAGCCAGGGCACTCCTACTGGCATCCCTAAATCCCCTCTGCAGGGAAGAAATGGTGGAATGACTTACTGGAAAACCTGATTCAGTGAATGGCAAAAACTACAGCTAACTACGATTCCAGTGTGCTCATTTGAAAGGCTTATCTCTTCTGTTTACTCAAAGGAGCAATCCTTAATTCAACAAATATTTACTGAGCACCTATGATAGACCAGGTACTAGGTCAGATACCTGAGATACTAGGAAAAGTCAGATATGAAGTTACATCCTTGTCCTCTGTAAGGTTCTAGTTTGAGGTGATGTCTTCATATCCGTATCTGGTTTAAACAGAATGTGATCGGTTCTATAAATTGATGCTATCAGGTTGCAGAGAAAGGTATAGCTTAATCTGACTATGGGAAGGAAAATCATTGAAATGCTAAGTAGAGAAGGAAGTGATCTTTGAACTCAGTTGTGTAGAGTATATAGTCCAGAGCACAGGAAGGAAGTACAGAAAGGATTAATAGATCTAACAACTAACAGCAGCAACAAGATATGAGCGATGACAGGAATGCTACAGATGGTTAGCTCTGTCCAGAGAACTGCCAACATTTGCTGAGCCTGCACAGAGGTTGGGTAGGAAGGTAGAATGGTTAACGTTAAGTATTAAAATGACTGAGTTACAGGATGCCCATTTATTCTTAGTGTAACTCATTGTTCCTATCCTCTCTTTTATGTGAGCATTTACTATACCTCTACTCCTCTCTCACCCCCGTGTGTATATATGTGTGTGTGTGTGTGTATGTGTCTGTGTATATATGCCATTTTGAACATAGGACCTTAGCCCTGTCTCATAGCTTGTTCACTCAAGGCTGGCTCTTGACCACCTGAGCCACAGATCCACTTCTGCATTTTGGTGGTTCAGTGGAGATAAGAGTCTCAAGGACTTTCCTGCCTGGTTGTCTTTAAACCCCGATCCTCAGATCTCAGCCCCCTGAGGAGGTAGCATTCAGGGGTGAGGCACCAGCACCTGGCTTCTCTAGTTTTTATAAGGACATTTGTGGTGGGACGTGAGACTCAACTTGATTAGCAAAGATAAACTCCTCATCTCAATGTCCCTAAATTAATCATATCTGCTAAGACCAATTTCCAAAATAAGATAATATTTACTGATTCCTAGGGCTGGGTATGATGAACTTGCTTGGTCATGATTCAGCCTATTACAGCAGTCATCAGACTATAATTTATTAGTAAGAAAAATCACCAAGGGTAAAAGAAGAAAGATATCGGGACAGAGATTTAGGAGTTCAAATCTTACTTAATCACTGAAAATGTGTACCTAATCAAAGCTCAGCATTTTGAACAGCTATTTTCTCTGCTGTCAGATGATGGAGCTTGACAACAAACATTTTTCTCTTTAGTGGAAAGTATTAAGTGTGCATCACATCTAAGTAAATGTACATCTAAATAAGCCACGTAAGTCTATTTATACAGCTATACAACTATAATCTAAAATATTTAATACTAAATGTAATTTAATAAAAATTTTCTGATTGTTTAAATTACTTAAATAGCAACATTCGAACAAAATGCTAAACCCAAGGGAAAAAAATTACTCATAATCCTGTTTGAACCATGTCTGTGGTTCACAGTCTCCAGTCACTGAGCAAGCACGCCTTTTGATTTTAACAGAGAGGCCACCATTTCATAGGTAGAACTTTCGAGTCTGAACTTAATTTTCAATATCATGATTATGTTCCATTCTGCTCCAGGCTTTTCTGCCAATCTTCCCACTCCCTACCCTATCCAAGCTGCCTCACTGTGCACTTGCAGGAGATTTGTTCCATGTGAATGGGGTCCTTCACAGCTGAATAATGGCACCCATTGGGAGGACAGAGGAAACTTGCCTCATGGAATTATGCGTTATGGCAGCCTGAGACTCACTTCTAGTCATACCACCCTGATCGGTTTCTAGTACATTTACTATCCAATCGCAACTCGTCCTATTCCTACCAAGAAGAAAACAGATCAGTAGACAGTACATAAAATAACTTCTCATAAAGCTTTTATTTTTGGTAAAGCTTGAAATAATACTTTGGAGCATTAAAATGTGTTCCATATTCAACTTGCTTAACTTCGCTTAGGTGATAATACCACCACTTCTTCCCAGAGGATGAAATCCCACATCTGCTGTAAGCAACATCGACATCGTTTTCTCTGGCATAAAATAACTGCTGTGATGAAGCTTTAGTGTCAGTCAGCCTCTACTCTATGTGGAAGTGCCTGAACATAATGGAGGGCTGCCCCACTTTTCTGCAATAAATAGCAATCCGAATATAGCCAGAAAACTTTGGAGACATTCTTGGAAATCTATTTATTCTACTTGGTCTCTGTATTTTTCTTAAACATACTCTCTTCCCTTAAATAACCTCACGGTCTATGGTGCATGCTTATACCACACTTTTTACCCTCTCTGCTGTCTCTTTGTCATACACATACACACACATACACATGCACCCATAAATCACAAATCATGCCATAATCAATTTCTGGTCAGTTCATATTGAAATTTAATCCATCAAATGAAGGATAAATCCCCCATCACTCTCATTACCCTGCTTCCCCTCTAGGAAGCTAACTGGAAATATTTATTCTTGATTCATTTCTATCGAAGAGAAAGCATACATTGTAGGTACTGGCTGAAATCCAGAACATGGAATGCTTGCTCTGGAAGAGTAAGCTGTCCTCTGTGGAGGATTCAACGGCATCGACTGTGCTCCTGTTCACGTAGGTGTACATCTAGAAGTGAGAACATGCATGGCGACAAAGCAACGCTAACCCAGTTAAACTTTAGGTCTGTAATTGTAGACAGACATCCATGTCTATGTAGCTATGGGCAACTTACTTCCCCTCTCTCTGACTCAGTTCTATCATTCGTTGATGAGAAAGAAGCTAATAGTGCTTTCCTCCAACAGATGTTGTGAGGATAAAATCAAATGGTGCATGTGAAATGCAGGAGAGTGTATTTAGCACAGTAAGTACACAATGTATTTAAGCTGCACTGTGCAGCTTCTTGTTTTATGAAACAGCTTATTCACCCATCCTAATAGCCATCATACTAGGAGATCCATGAACGACTTGCCCTGAGCCCCCTGTCAATCTGTGAGGACGTCAACATATTTCCTGATCTGGCTCACAGGTGCCCTACTGCACTATGCTGTATCAGTGTAAAAATGTCATAGCCACTGAAAAGGCCTCCATTATCACACAAAGGTACTTGAGGGACTGGAAGTCTGATTATACCCCAGAGGGGCAGAGGCTGGTTTGCCAATTCACTGTTAAGCATGAAGAGCCCTGGATGGCATGGAAGGCCTTAAGGGAGACAAGCGAACCCAATGGTTTCTGAGCCCCCAGACTCGCCTGTGAGTGAAAACTAGCTGGCACCAGGGTATTTCCCAGCTCCCCCAAGGACACCTTGACCTTCGTGCTTTCATTTTCTATTTATCTACTACTGAATATCACTGAACACTGTGATGCCAACGTCATCGATGTCCGTGTCAGCCTCAGAAAGATCAAATGGTGAAAGTAAAGCTCTAAGAAAGTGTCTTTCTTCCAAATAACCTAGATGACAAATTCCTTTAAAATATAGTCTTTATCTGCCTCACACTCAGCACTGGAAACGTTCTCAATAGTTTCCTTTTCCAAATGAGGAAAATAGACCTAGAAAGTCAAAAGGGGTTAATCCAGGGGGACTTTTAATTATCCTACTCAGAGTAATTCTTTGAGGACTTGATTATATGACTTGCTATTTTCATTAATTCAATTAGCTACATCATTGATCATGCTAATGATGCAATCTATGCAAATGGCCCATCCTTACCAAATTATAATCAGGATTTAAATTATATGATGCTTTACAGTTTTGATATGTCATCTGAATTAGTCTCCAACATAATCCTCTGATACAAGTAATACCGTAATTGTGTATTATAAGATGAGCAACTATATTAAGATATTAAGATAAAAGACATTATGATAAAAGCATTCAGATTCAGAAAACAAAATTATTTTTCACTTAGTTGCAGAGTTAACTGGCAATGGCAGATGAGTGTTGAACATAAGACTTCCAGTTGCTTATACTCTACTTTTCCTGAGCAAATATCCCAGAAACATCAGGCTTTAAAATGAGGGTGGGTAGAAAGCGTTAGGCAATAAACAAATTTTAAGCTCTTAAAAGTATTTTTTAAGACTTTGTTCTGTTATATAAAATTTTGCAAAATAAAATTTGAAATTCACTGTGTTTTCTTGGGTCCAACCTTATTTCTCCAAACTAGCTCATGTGGACAAAGAAACACCTAAATTGTATCTAATCCAACTACAAAAGCCCATTCCTCAAAAAGGTAGAGTTTTGATGCTCCCAAGGATTCTAGTCTTACATGTATTTAAAGATTTGTCTTTATTCCAGAAGCCAAAAATACAAACTGTAGAGGAGGAAATCTATGAGAAGAGCTAATCACTCTTCACCATTTCTTAAAATAATGCCTATCATTTTTTTCTGTTTTTGTTTGTTGTTGTTTTGTTTTGATCTTTGTTTTGGTACTGGGGCTTAAACTCCAGGCCCCAGGGTCTCCTGGGGGTATAACATTCAGTGCTGGTGCTACCATTCCCGTCACATTTGTAATCTTATCTTTTTTTCTGCTGGTTAATTGGAGATGAGAGCCTAGCACATTTTTCTACCTAAGTTGACTCAGAACAGAGATCTTAAGACCTCAGCCTCCTGAGTAGCTGTGATTATAGGGATGAGTCACTTGTGTAGTCTGATATTTATCTTTTAATACCGATGTTATAAAATAAATGAAACAACAGAGGTTTGATGGAGTAGTATGATCCAGTACCAAATTAAATTGACTGTGTAGCCTCCCTGTGATACTATCCTTACTGCAACAGCTATAAAAAGTAATCACATGTCCCTAGTAGAAACTGATCAGTTAGGAAGCTAAATGTTGTGATAAGTATCAGCCATGTAATATCACACTGACAAAGATGCTGAAAGGGCTCCAATTCCTGGAACATCTCATTTAGAATCTTGAATTTTCAAGTACATTAATCAGACTCTGGAGCCATAGAGACAACATACCTCTACTGTGCAGGAGCATTTTTTTTCTTAAGTCTCTTAAGTTCAGAAAAGCATTGACAAAAGTTAAATCACTTTAATTAGCATTTCATTGATTATTATATAGGTTGACTATTTTTCATATATATGAAGAATATATATAAGACTGTGTATATGAAGAGTAGATATAACAAATATACATGAAGAATATTTATGTACATATGTCTATAAACACACATGTATTCACATATTAATGTACATATATGTACATATAATTCCATTTATTATAGTATTATGCAAATTGCTCAAGACCTATTTTAATGGGTAAAATCAACTCAAAACTATACTTTTATTGGCCCAGGTGCTCTCATTAAATCATTCAAGTGACATGCATTGAGTACTTAATAGGATGAACTTCATATCCACACCTGATCATTTAGCCTTCTGATTGGTTGCTGTCCACACCTGACCTTACAGACTTCTAATTGGTGGTTGTGTCCCTAATGAACTAGTAATTAAAATGTTTAAATAGCACCCTGGTATCTACTAACTGCCAAGTTCCATCAGACACTGGAGCTACAGTAGTGAACCAGACCTCACTTCCCTGCACTTATAATACACTCTGGCCTACAGATATATATTCCCTGCACTTATAATGCACTCTGGCCTACAGATATATATGTATTTACAATTTGTAATATTTTTGATGAGTATATAAAGGTACGAAAGACTTTTACTCTTGACCGCTCACACAGAGACATAGAGCTTCAATGTGTGCAACAACCAGAAGAAAAAAAAACATACTCAGCTTTAGTTAGTTTCATTCTAAGGATGTGAATAGGTTGCTCAATCTAGGCAGCACCTTGCCCAGATTTGCCATACTTTCCATTTCTCCTGTTCTCCACCTGCAGGCTGACATGACATATTTTCTTTCTTTGGAAGCACATCTTTCCCAGTGAGTTTTTGGGCAGCACATTATGCCACCCCCAGATCTGCTGGCAGCAGAGGAAGACATAGCATCTCCAATCTGCTCTTTTCTTTCAGGCATTCTAATTGGAAGTCCTGCCTAGAACACATGGCCAGAGTTGGGAGCCAAGAGAAGAACAAAGGAGAGATTCTCACATATGTTTCATCACAATCTGGTCCAGACTCTCCAGCTCAGCAGGGCAAGTCCAAGTGCAAAACACTAAAATGGAGAAGGGTCAGCAGGTAGTGAATGCCAGGGCCCCGACGAATGCTGGACATGAGAGGAGAAAGGCTGACTGGAAGGATTTTAGAAAGGAAGTAATATGGAAGTGAGAACCTATGATAAATCAGGCAGGGTAACCTAGTGGGAAATTCATATCTTTCCACTTCTTTCCTAGCCCTTCTAGAGTGTAAAAATCTTAAGAGAAGACAAAGTTTGTCTTTCCTTGAAAACAGCAACAAAGTAAGTCTATTAAAGAGACACACATCTGATGTTACCATAAGAAAATTGACACATAAATTTATTTAACTCTAACTTTAATTTACTGTGTGCTCTTAAGGGTAAATTGTCACATATAGAGGCCTCCTTTTTCCTATGTATAAAATGGACTACATCCAATGGACTTTCTCAAGGGCATCTTCTTCATCAAGTAACTAAGGACACCTTTCACTATTTTTTTATTGGTCATAGAGCTTGAACTCTGGGCCTGGGCATGGTCCTTGAGCTCTTCAGCTCAGGCTAGTGCTCTGCCACCATGAACCACAGTGCCACTTTCAGCAGGTAGTTGGAGCCTTACAGCCTTTCCTGCCCAGGATGACTTTGAACCATGATCCTCAGATCTCAGCCTTCTGATGAGCTAGGATTAACTCTATTTTTTTTAAGATATCATGTAAAATTTATGGTAGAATACTGTTTCTTTATTTCCAAAGGGTGATGAGGTTGTATTTCCAGAGGAACCTTTATGCTTACGGAGGAGTATATGGATTGGATAGAAACTGTCCTTCTGGCCTAAAAGAGGCTTCTATACTGACTTGTAGGTCTCTATTGGGAAATCAGAATTGTAGCCAAGTAAGTTGCCTATAATTGTTAGGCACAGCCTCAAGCCAGTGAAATTTTTTTCTCCAATACAAAATCTACCACATGTCCAGAAAGGGGAGAAAATTGACACAAAGCCACAGCTTACAATGCTGAGAATCTGAGCTGCTCTCACTTCCCCTCTGTGAAGTGCATTCTCTAGGTATCTCACTAACCTCAATCTTTTCCATTCTTTCTGACCACTAAGAAGTACTAGTCCCAGGGAACAACATATCATGTTACATACCGAATCTTCCATGGGCAACACAAGAGAAGTTGGGAGAGGTATGATGTTAAGTTTGGTCTAGAAATGTTATTATTTTTCATTTAAGAGTGAAAGTAGTTAAGCAAGAACATTTTGACATCTTGCTTTCCAATTTGGAATACTCTTTATGCCTTATTTTTGTATAATTCGTATGGCTGTGAGTTCTAGTAGTACCTTTGATAAAAATGGCAAAAGTAGGCATACTTACTTATCTTGTTCCAGCTTGTAGAGGAATAGATTTTAAACTACTCTGTATATGAGCAGTGATATATGGCTTTACTTGGAGATATACTTCTATATCTACTTTATTGAGAAATTTTATGATAAAGGAATGTTGAATTTTACCAAATGTTCTTTCATTATCTATCAACGTAATCACATGGTTGGTCTTAATTCCATATGTGTTGATATGCATATATTGAAACATTCTTGCGTGCCTTGGGTGACTCACACTTGATTATTGGAATTGGCCCTTTTAATGTAATGTTGAGTTTGATTTACTGGTATATGTTGAGGAATTTTATTTCTACACTCACCAAGAATATTTGTCTATAATTTTCTTTTTTTTTTTTAAATATTTTTCTGATTTAAGTACCAGGGTAAGTCTGATCTCTTAGAATAGGTCCAGTAGGACTCCTTCCATTTTAATTTTTTTTGAATAATTTTAAGAACAATGGCATTAGCTCTTCCTAAAATTTTTGTTAAGGAGTTCACTGGTGAAGCTATCATGTTCTAGGCTTTCATGGGAAGAATTTTATCATTGATTAAATCTTGCTGCTCATCATTGGTCTGTTTCTTTATGATTTAATTTCGATAGTTACATATGTCCATGGGTATATCTATTTATTCTAGATACCTTTATGGTCTTTGGTGTTTCTGTGGTATTAGCCTATAGATTCAGTATATATTCAGTGCAATCTTCACCAATGTCATTTCTCAGATAAATAGAAAAACAACCTAAAACTTACATGAAACTACACTACAAAAGGCTCTAAATAGCCAAAGTAATCTTGAGCAAAAACAACAAAATGAGGAAGAAGTGACCTGGTATCCATAACTAAATGCTATCTATAATAACAAAAATACTTATGGAGAAGAACTCTCATGTCCACCCCCCCGACCCTCCCCCCCAAAAAATTTTCACTTACTTATAGCCCACTGAATGTTGCCTTTGATTTTCCAGTTTTGGGTTTCTGGAGGTAGAGTCCTGATATAGAGCCCAGGTTCATAACAAACTCTAGATCTTCCTGTCTCAGTTTCCTTAGTATTAAAATAACATATGTGCAAACATGTGTGGCTCACGCAACTGGCTAACAATTGTGCAAAAACAAATGATAAAAAGAACAATTTCTTCAATAAGTCATACTGGAAATATTAAATATCCACATGCAGAGGAATGGAACTCAACCTTCATTTCACCAGTTACAAATATGCTCAAAGTAAATTATATACTTAAATGTAAGACTCAATGCTAAGAAACATAAGGGGGAAAGCACTTCAAGACATTAGTCTGAACAAAGAATTGGTTGGGAGGTATAAAATAGTACCACAGGCAAAGTACCCAGCAAAGTAAACAATTGACAGAACGAAGAGGCAGTATGCAGAATGAGAAAAAAAAAAGTAAAACTATGCTTGTGTCGAGGACTAGTATCCAGAAATTTAAGAAACTCAAACAATCTAACGATTTTTAAAAAATCAATCTAAAAATGGTCAAGTGATCTACTCAAAATAACTCTCAAAATATGCATGCAAATAGCCAGAAGATATATGAATATAAAGCTCAATATTGTTAACTATCCAGAATTGCAAATTGAAATCACAAGATACCACCTCACTCCAGTAAGAATGTCTATTATCAACAAAACAGAACAAGTAACAAATGCTAGTAAGGATACAGAAAAAAGGGACTTCAATTCTCCTGCTCATAGTGTGAATTAATAGAGCCATTATGGAAAGCAGCTTGGAGATTCTTCAAGAAAAATTAAAAGCAGAACTACCATATGATACAGCAATTCAAAGAAAACAGAATCAGCATATCAAAGAGACCATCGGCACCCCTATGTTTATGCAAGATGTGGAATTCTTCTACATGTCTATCAGCTGATGAATGGACAATAAAATGATTTGTCTATACACAGAGGAGTACTATTCAGACATAAAGAGATCAAAATTCCATAATTTGCAACAATAGGAAGACTTGAAGGAATTTATGATAAGTGAAGGAATTCAGGCCCAGGAACTCAAACACTATGTGTTCTCATTCACATGTGGAATATAAAAAAAGTGGCCTCAGAATAGTGGTTCCCAGAGAAAAACGGTGGGAAAGAATAGGACATGGGAGAGGTTAAATATGGTGTAATGGTGCCATTATTTTGAAAGAATTTGTTCTGGTGCTTTATGAACAGTAGGCTGAATATAGTTAAAACTAATACATGATATTATTAGCAAAGGTAGATTTGTTTTAGCATAAATGGAGAAAATTCAAGGTATGCTAATTACTTCACGTTTATCACTATCCAGTAGATGTATGAATCAAAACAGCCAGCAACCATGACAGTAGCCATCTGTATTCCCAGCAAATCTGGATGTAGAAGATCATGGTTCAAGGCCAGCTATGCAAAAATGCAAGATTTCATCTGTAAAATAATGGAAGTAAAACAGGACTAGAGGTGTGGCTCAAATGTTAGAAAACTGGCCTTGCATCATGAAGCTCTGATTTCAAATGCCAAGCCTGGCAAAACTTAAATTGTATCTCATAAATATGTACAGGTATCAATTGCAAATAAAATCAAGTGATTTTAAAAAGGAATGAGAGCCATCACTGCAAATAATCCACATATACAATATTGCTACATAGGAGTTGAAACGAATCTACTTACAAATATTTTGTGAAGAAGCAAACTTCTCCAACGGTTATCCATCATCAGATAATTCGTTATACCCTGTCTTGCCATTTAGCGCTCCTGGAGCTCAGCGAAGTTCTACCTTCTCACCATGCAGAACACATGGGCATGAACGTGGACACACACATTCCTTTTTTCTTTTTTTTTTGCTAAACTGAATATACTTTTACATTTTAGTTTTATGTGAATTCCTTTTATTGATGACATAAGACTTGCATCCACGGATCAGTAACAAACTGGGACAACTGATCAAACACGTAAAAATTAGATTCCATCTTGTCAGTAATGAAATCTTGGTGTTGTACAGAGGGGGTTACAGTTACCTCAGTAAGGTAAGGAGTATATTTCTTTTTGAACCTTGTTATCCCCTCCCTCATTTTCTCCCCCCCCCCTTCCTCCCAAATTGTAAAGGTCATTTCCAACATAATGTCTAGTGGATATCACTGTTGCATTGGTTCAACCTTTGTCCCACTGTTTCTCTGATTCCCCTTCCCTTCTCCAAATCAGATAAACTTATAAACAAGACATCCTACTTTTCAAATAAGAAAAGAGAAGACTGGAGAGAGAAGGAGTAATAATACATAGTTGAAATTCCTGGAGCCAGTTTTTTGTTTTTGTTTCTTTTTAGAATGCAGAATTACTGAAAGTTTTAGGACAATAATATAATGCATATGCTATGAAAGATACATAGTGCCTTTATAATTATATACTTTACAGACAATATCTGTAAAAATGTTCATTTTATGAAAGTGCAGTGCAGGTCAAGTTTTACCAAACAAGTATCAGTCACTAACTGAGTTACATTTCTTTTCATCATTAGAGCTGTTTAGACTTCAGAAACATTGCTACAGTTCTGAGGCTCCCTGATCATTTCCTATTTGTTCAGTTCTACTCATGATTAGGATCTTAACCAAGTTCTAGTATAATTCTCACCACCTAGAAATATTTACTGATTGCCAATTACAGAAGATGAGGCAATTGATTAAAATGACATTAAAATTTTCTCATTGTTTACTGTCTGTAGACAATGTATAAATTACAAAACTAAGCCCTATGTAAGGTTGGAAAGTTTTCTTTTTACTTGAAATTTTCAGGAGAGGATTAATTTTACCTGTCTAGTTATCACTCTTCCATCCTCTCTTTTATTTTTCCTTCTCTTGTTTTCTTCTGTCTTTCCATGCTCTGTCATCATTTCTTCAGATTAGTCATCAATTAACTAGGTACACTCACTCTATTAAAAGTTTTCAGGGTATCTCTCTCTGTCTCTTACACACATACGTGCACATGCATGCGCACATGCACACACACACACACACACACACACACACACACACCATCAGAATTGTGCAATTATAGCCAAGCATTGATGTTTTACTCCTGTAATCCTAGCTCGGGTATGCTGGGTCAAAATTTGAGGCCTGTAGGTAAGGACCAGGAATTCAAAACAGGACTGGAGACATGGTTCAAATCATAGAGTGCCAGCCTAGCAAGCACAAGGCCCTGAGACTAAACTCCAGTACCACTAAAGAAAGAAATTATTTATGTGATAAAAAAGACACATATTTTACTTTTTAATAGACACTAGACTTCCTGCAGCAGATACCACATCTCCTTTTCCATCCTTATTTTATGAAAATTAGCATGAATCAGGTACAGAGAAGGTATTACATGTACTAAGTAGGTAGGTAAATGGATGGATATTGAATGAGTGATTGGCTTACTACAGGGAGGACATTGGGATAAGATACAGGTAAAAGTGAGAAAAAGATTTTCCTCTCATTACTCCTCAAAAGCAAATATAGTAGAACAAAATTATATGAGATAAGAAGTTCTAAAATATTCTAGCACCTACAACATGCACCAACATTCAAGTTTCAAAGTATGCTGACAATAACCATTTGTAAATATCAACCTTCTATGTGGACAAAATTAGTTAGGACTCTAAAAAGGAAGGAATCTAAAACTTAAAATTAAAAAAATGGGATTAATACAGGAAGACCCTCTTTAATCTTAAGCACTAGGTTCATGAAAATGTAATAATAATAAAAAAAGCTTGAGAGAATTTATTTGAAACTGATGATGGGTAAAGTGGTATCTTAATTGAATCATTCAACAGCTATGATAGAAAAGATAGAAGAGGAGAACAGAGAGAGAGGAGTGGAGGAGAGGGAAGTGAAGAAGAGGGGAGGGGAGGAAAGGAGAAGATAGGATAGAAGAAGGGAGGACCAAAGAGAGGAGAGGTGAGGTGGAGGGAAAGAAGGTAAGCAGGGAGAGAAAGGAAAGGGGGAAGGAAGGAGGAAAACAGGGAAGGAGAAAAGGAAGGAAAGATGGAAATGAAGGTTGGGAGATTATGAAGAAGGGAGAGAGGGAGTAAGAAAGATAATCTCTCAAACAGATTTTCTATTCCTTCTGCTCTGGCCAACATCACAAAAATAATTAATTGCATACAAATAGGAAAGAAAAGCAAAGAACTTATAACTAATAGGAGTCATCCTGAGGGTATGAACAAAAAGAAGCAGAGGAAAGGAGGGGATGGAATCCATTAAACTGTCCAAAAAAAAAAAAAAAAGGAAAAGGAAAACCTTACCTTTTTGAAGTTCATCCATTACTAATTGAAAGGTAAGAAGAAGACTGGTTCTCCTGCTGTAGGAAATAAAGACTTAACAGATGTCTTTATTGAAGACTCTGCAGTTCTTAGGGGAAAGAAGATAGATAGCTCTCCCTAAGCCGCTTTGTCATGTCACAGCCAAGCTCTGCTATCTGAACCTGATGCACAATTAAACAACTGGCTAGGGTATTTTCCTGACAGATTATTTGCCATGCTGGAAATGAAGAGATATTTGCTCCACCATTCACCTCTTTTCCTGGGTATATTTCTAATGAGCAACATTACTAGCAGAAATATTTCTTGTGTCTGGGAAAATCTCTCTGAACCATAAGCAGGAAAGTAAAGTTTAAAGCTAAACAATACAAATTAAAGGGGAGGAAAGGTATGCCAAAATAAAAGGACACTAAAAGTAGGAGCTTAAATGGCTTTGTCTTTCATCTGAAAACAATTTTAGATTCATCGGATCTCTTTAAAGTCCATTAGAAAGTAATTTTCTATTAGTAATATTTGAATATGTTTGCTCATTTAGGTTGTTAAGGTATTCTACTCTGTGCCCATATTTTCAACTTTTTATTCAAAGCAACCATCTTTAGAAGGGGGTACTTCTTTGATGTTATGAAGGACTTCATCAACACATACTAATGAGACTTCCAGCCTGCAAGAAATAATGTTTGCCTCCCCTGTCTCCATCAGCAGAGGTGAATGTCATAGGATAATTTCTGCTTCGTTCCATGTCAAAACATATTTATGCATGGTTGTGGAAACAGCTATAATCAAATGAGCCTTGGAATATACTCATCATGATGATAAAGAGCTGCCACAAAGTATTTTGTACATCTATAGGCATACTCCAGGGAATCCATATGTACACATAGTCATTTGCATAAGAATAAAATTCTATGCATATGGATGTCTCAGCACATGGAATTGTGCCTCTGGATGCTATTAGACAACATGAATGTGTTAGCTAGTGAGGTGCCATTTGGTATTTTCATCTCTAGTCCTGTCTCAACCTCTAGAAACCAGACATAACTACCATCCAACTTTACTTGCCACAACTGAAAGGGAAGAAATTAGAGAAAGAACTATATAACTATTATAAATTGAGTTGTAAAACTTTGTTGTCTATACCATCCATCGGGAGTACTCTAGCCCTTCTCAGAAAGTTTGCCAGCCTTTACCCACAAGCCCATCCCTTTCTCCCAGTAGCCTTTATGAATGTCTAGGGCATACTACCTCACCTCCTTTATCCTCACCTTCTTCTTGAAGGAAGCGGCTTGGTTTTCTTCACTTATAAAATAAATACTACAACATCTACTGAAAAAAAAATCATTGTGGAGGCCAGGCATGGTAGTATATACTTGTAATGTGAATTACTCCTGAAATAGAGATAGGAAGATCATGGCTTAAGACAAATCTTGGTCAGAGCTAGTGAGTCTCGAAAACTAGCCTAGCAATTCACAGCTGTAATTCTAGCTGATCAGGAGGCAGAGGTAGGAAAATCAGGGTCTGAGATTAGGCCAGGGAAAAGCATGAGACCTTATATGCATATGAAAAACAAAATGGACACAAAAGAAATAAAGGGGTACCTCAAGTAGTAGAGTGTTTGCCTAAGAAATTCAAGGCTTTAAATATATGTAAACATAATATATACTATATTATATAGTATATATAACTAATATATATTATATACATGAATATGTGTATATGCATATACATATATTATATGTATACATTTTGGACTTACATAAAATACACATATCTAAATAAGCAATTTAGGGGAATGGGTTCTGATACTTGAAAGAGGACTAGACTATTTTTAACAGCTAACATAATTGCTAACAATTTGTGTTAACAGCTAGTACAATTTTTTTTTTAGATCTCTCCTCTGAGTTATCTCTCCAAATAGGGGAAAGCTATTCCTTCAAGGGATTCCTTTTCTAAGAGTTAAATTGTGCTATATCTTATTTTAATCTTAAAAAAAAAGCTCCACAGGACCTTTTTATTTGATTGTAAGGTTGTAGTTGGTCTAATATAAAGTGATACTTATTATCCACTGAAGAATTCACATTAGTCTTTCCCTTAAATGCAGTGAATGTTCCAGTAAGATGTACCCTACCATTTGGCCTGTTGGGCATGATTATAGTAGTGATGTTCATGATGATGGTGAAGAACATAATAGCTAAATGTACTGGACATAATGCACATGAGATCCTATGCAAAGTATGTTAAATGGTTTTCTTATGTGGTCCTTACAACATCTTTGTTTTGTTAAATGCAAACAAGGAAACAACCTCTGAGCTTTGGGGGAAGTTCTGACTCCACAGGACTAGGATCTCAAGAGTATTTTATAAATCATTACTTAGTTTTGACACTCTGAAAGGATTCGGGACACTTACAAAGCACCCCCCTTAAAATATATATATATATATGTATATATACATATATATATATTTATACATAGAGAGAGAGAAAGAAACAGAGAGAGAGAGAGAGAGGCACCTGGGCTCACACCTATAATCCTATCTATTCAGGAGGCTGACACCTGAGGATCTCAATTCATAGCCATCCTAGGTAGAAACATCCACGAGAATCCATCTGCAATTAACCAACAAAATGCTGGCCCAGTGGTAGAGTGCTAGCCATGAGTCAATTCAAGACTCTGAGCTCTAGTCACAATATTATTGCAAAAAATGTTTTTTTTAATTAATGAAATAGTAGCTATAATATTTACATTACAGAAAAATGAAAAAACATAATCACATCTAAAATGAACCTCGGATTTTTAAGCTAAGTAAAGTGGGAGTTTTTCTCTAAAGGATGCCAAAAAAAAAAAATCATGTAGGCAGATGGGAAAACAAACTGAAAGGATGTATTCGAAGGAAAGAAAAAAGTCAAGGTGAAAGAAGCCTATTATGCCCTTAAAATGGGTATGTCTTATTTTACCTGTTTACTCCTCTCCTCAGTTGCAGCCTGTAGATCTTTCCAACTAGTAATGATATAAAAAAAAAACAACAACAAATACTTTTCAACATGGAGCCATAAAAAGAGAGGCAACCATCCCATCTACCTAAGAAATGAAAAACATGGGTGTTGTCTGGGACAGTTCTGCAACTACAACCCTGGGTTCCAGAAGTTAAGGCCAAAGCTAACATGGAAGAATGGAAATGAACCACCCTAGCATCCTAAACCAGCCTCCTCCAGCTGCCCTGGGGACATCTACAGAGCCAATGAAAGCAGACTTCCTCCTTCACAGGACTTGTTCATGACCTCCTTCCACATAATTTATGTACTAACTCACCACCCTCCCCAAGCACCCACCACTAGTCTGGAACACTGGATAGAATTCATAAACTCAACTGAGGAAATCATCATGACACCCAGCATAGCGCTCTGCTCCTAGAAAGCATGTTCAGTAAATGTGTTAATCACAGATGACTACACTTCTCACCACTGACAATCCAGGGAGGCAAAAATTACCCAAACTGAAACTACAAACAAAGAAATGAGCGAAAGGGTGTTGAAAAACCCTTGCAGTCTGAGAGAATATGCTTTTAGAGTGCCAGGGTTGCTGAGCACTTCAGGTTGATTTAATTCAAAAGCATTCGATGTTTAAAAACACGAGGTTGTTGTTTTTCTTTGCCACTCTGATCATCCCCAGGGAATGGAAATCAGAGTTTTATTTGTCAGTATGACTCAAAGACTGTCCTCTGAGAGTCAAAAAGAAAGAAAAGAAAAGAAAGACTACAAGACAATAACAGTTCTGCCTTGATCTAGAACAAAATTTCAATTAAGAATCAGTGAGTTTACATAAAAACATTGTAGTATATTTTTTACCAACTAAATTCAGGTCATGGTGAACTCTGCTAACACCTCCCAATTTATTTTTTGTATTGAAATTCTCCAACCCAACATTATAATAGCATTACCTGTTATTTTTCTTGATCCTATGATATTACTTGATCCGTGATATTACTCTATGCTCAGACTGAGTCTCACAGTGGACACTAAGTCTTTCCGCTTACTTTCCCTGAAAATTCCTTTGTGCTTTTTTTTTTAAAAAAAAAAAAAAAGTTCTTTCTATATTGGTTAGATGCAGCCACACAAAGTGGTTTCAAATGTAATTTGTAATTTGAGTATGTTCACAATAGTCTCTTGTAATGGATGGTTCACTCTACCTAGAATGTCCTTTCTCTGTTTCTGAGTATTCAAGTATTGTCCCTCATTTCTGAGCTTACAAACCACCTCCATGAGGTCTTCAGTACATCTTGTCACCAGATCTGCTCTTAGCTACCATCATGACGGCTACTATTCCCAGTTTTACCCCTGGATTCAGTTTTACCTCTGTTTCAACTGAAACAGTTGCCTGTGTACTTGAGCCCACATCTCTTCCTCTCTCCTTGCAACAACTCCCGCCACTGGTTCTTGGCCCAATCTGATTCGAAAGTAGGGGACACCCTGCTGCTACTATCTAGGCCTGTTGCCATTCCATGGTCATGTGAATTCATTGTTCCAGGTAGAGATTTTAGCAGTTAGCACTGCTGCCTTGATTCTATTTCCTTCCTCCTTTTCAGATTCTTCAATACATTTCAGGTCAAGGCCAGCATAAAATCTGACTTGGCCAACTGATAAATTAAATTCTGAGGAGACAGGGCTGGGGATATAGCCTAGTGGCAAGAGTGCCTGCCTCGGATACACGAGGCCCTAGGTTCGATTCCCCAGCACCACATACACAGAAAAACGGCCAGAAGCGGCGCTGTGGCTCAAGTGGCAGAGTGCTAGCCTTGAGCGGGAAGAAGCCAGGGACAGTGCTCAGGCCCTGAGTCCAAGGCCCAGGACTGGCCAAAAAAAAAAAAAATTCTGAGGAGACAATTTATAACTAAGACCTAAATGTCAGATTAATAGACCTGCAAAGAATCACCTTTAAGCTTTATAAAGATAATTCAGATTAGCTAACTACAGTTTACTTATAATTACAGTGTTTGTCAAACATGCAACTAAAATTCCTTTACCAACATCACTCTACACCTAAGTCACTCCTAAGGAATATGATGAATGGGAATGAAAGAAGATATTTCTGCTTCTTTCATTACAAAGCAAAGAGTATCTTATTAGATCATCCTAATGATGAGGATAACAAATTATATCCTAGGAAACCTACTCTTTGAACAACTCAGATTGCTTCCTACAAGATATTTTTTTCAAATTTTTATTATCAAACTGATGTACAGAGAGGTTACAGTTTCATACCTTAGGCATTGGATACATTTCTTGTACTGTTTGTTACCTCGTCCCTCATTCCCCCCTCCCCCCTCCCCCCTTTCCCTTTCCCCCCATGAGTTGTTCAGTTCATTTACACCAAACAGTTTTGCAAGTATTGCTTTTTCCTACAAGATTTTTTGAGGAATAGCTTTCTATAGTAACAAAAGAGCTCCATATTAAATAACAAAACCTTCATATTAAAGAGAAAAATAGAACAAATTATTACATCATAAGCTATAAAAGTTTTGGAGGCAGGAGGAGAAAGATAAATGAGAAGAAACACAAAGAATACCAATTGTAAAGTCCTGGATCACCAAGTTCCAGACTTTCTTTTCTCTTTCCTTGGTTCTAGGGTTGAATTGAGGGCCTTCTATGTACCAATTATGTGCTTTGCCATGCAGGTCTACATCTCTGCCCAGTATCTAGCCATTTCATCTTGACTCAACTCCATCATCAATGTGACCATCAACACAGTAAAAGTTCATTTTGGGACATGACTTTTTTTGTCTATGTGTGCAAGTACTGTGGCTTGAACTCATGGTCTGGGCACTGTCTCTTAGCCTTTTTGCTCTACCACTTGGATCATAACTCTACTTTCAGCTTTTGGTAGTTTGATGGAGATAAGAATCCCACAAATTTTCTGTCCTTCAATCTAGGTCTTCAGTTCTCCTTCTTTTTAGTACCTAGGATTACAGATGTGAGATACTGGCATCTGATGGGAACATGACTAGTTTACTGAGGAAATAGTTCTAATCAATAAAATGTTCTGGATAGCTCATAAACTTTCATTTATCTTACTTAAAAACTTCTCATATAAACTGTAAGCTGGTGAATAAACATACTATAAGGAATATAAGCTTTGATCACAGTGATTCCATTTTCCTACTAGATTTTATTTTAAGCTCCTTGAAAATAAGTGTATCCCATTTATCTTACCACCCTTAGGAAACTGTATCTGTAAGTCATTGGTGTGTAAAATCACTTACCTATTCCATGGTTTGAGAAGTTTTAGGTTGTAATCCTAATTTGATTATCAATCAGTGCAACTGTGTGTGTTTACAACTCTCTCTATATATATGTGTGTGTGTGTGTGTGTAGAGAGAGAGAGACAGACAGACACAGAGAGAGAGAGACAGAGAGACAGAGAGAAAGAGACAGAGAGAGAGAAAGAGAGAGAGAGCAGCTGCTGGTGGCTCACACCTGTAATTGCAGCTACTCCAGAAGCTGAAAATGGAAGGATCACAATTCAAAAAAGCCCAGGCAAAAAAGTTCACAAGACACCATATCTCAACCATAGCTGGAAGCAGTGGTCTACACCTATTCTCCAGCCAAGTGGAAGGCTGAGACTTGGAATTTCAGTGCCAGGCTAGCCTGAGCAGCAAAGTCTTTTCCTGAGACTCAGTCTCCAGGAAAGAGGCTAGACACAGTGACACACACCTGTGATCACAGCAACTATGTGAAGTTCCAATGTGGACAGATCTTGGCTCAAGTGAGTAGTGTAAGAAAAGCAACATTTATGAAAGCAGTAGACTTCTTTTCTATCAATCTTGTGAGAATTGTTTTCCTGAAGAGTTTCTGCTTTGATAAAGAGGCTTGGTCCTTGTTAATTATATTTTAGTTACATCCTCATCCTCCCTTCCCCCAGCACCTGTGCTTTAATTAAGACATTCTATTTAAAGTTCCTTGAATTTTAGTTATATCTGTTAATTAAGCCGCACCCTTTCAGAGCTCAGCCAAAGGGAGCAGAGGGGTGGGGTCTGCTGAGTTAGGTATAAAAAAGGGAGTAGACTGCCCAATCTAAGGGTGCTTGTTTGCAAAATTTCTGGCTAATGGTGTACCCTTCTACAGAAGTAAACTTTGTCTTGCTGAGTTCTTTTAGAATGGGTGTCCTTATTCCTATGTGACACCCCAACATCCCCAGCTATTTTTTCTTTTGCCAGTCCTGGAGCCAATAAAATATGATTTACAAGCACAGGCCTCAGGCTTGCTCAGCTCACAGGTTCCAGTTTGCTAATCCCTCTTCTGGCACTATTGAGTACAACTATATTCTCCAATATTAACTGCCTATAGATTTTACTTACAGAAAACTTTGAATATGTTTTTCTAAAAAAGCCATCATTACACTCTTTGAAGGAAAAACGCACATGCAAGTAAAAGCTAGAATGAATTTTAGGATATAGTTTATATGAGATAGCTTACATAGAAGATATTCCCTTTTGATTTTATCCATATGTTAGGGTTTCACTTCCTGCCCCTGAGTTTTACTTATAAATATTAGCCAATGGGGTGACGTTTGTGAGAATTTCAGAGAAAACACTCAAAAGAAGCTGAATGTTGTCTCCATTGACATTAGGCATATCTTCACAGTTCATTAAGGATCTACAAGTTAATTAGTCAAAAGAGAACACCAACATTAAGAAATTAGAATCACTTAAAGATATCATGAAGGCCATCATTATTTTTTCAATAAAATGTGTAACCATAAAGGCAACGATTTGCCTTTTGCACATGTCAACTAAGATAAAGTATGTGGGGCAATATGTTTATATTATTTCTGAAACAACTTGGCTCTTTAATTTTCATCCATAGCAAAGAACTAAGTACATGAACCAGTAAAGTATTTTCACAGTACAATTCAGAATTGTGATGTTTGTTGGCAGGTGCATTAAGTACGGTAGGGATTATGCATATTGGAAATCAATGCCCCTAACAAAAATAATTTGGTAATGCATACATCCAGATATACTGCTGGCTCACTCAAGTCCTCTTTGAACATTAACACTCAAATGCGAAAGGCCAGAGTGGGCACTCAGGAGAGAGCAATAGGTTCTGTCCACTAACAACACACTTTAAGGACAATGTTTTCAGATGGTTACCTTCAATGAAGGATAAAGGACAGGATGCAAGACCATGGTCTGCTTGGTGAGGAAGGAAAAAAGTCCCCCCTGCAGAGGTTAGAGGCAGAAAACTCTCAGGTAGAGCAGACACAGTCACAAAAATATCCCTGAAACACAAACCACGAATTCCAATGCAAACTTCATTCTTTCAGTATGCTGTAAGTACTGGAAGTTAATTTATGGACTCTCCTGAAGTGCAGATGCTCAAGCTGAGTCCTCTGACAGCCCCCGCTACTTTAAAAGCATATTGAATCCCAGGGCTCTTGAGGATGAAGAGGCAGGCGAGAAGCACCTTCTCTAATTGCCTGATGAAGTCTCCACTTCTGCCGAGACACCAGCTCGCTGGTTATTGTGTCTAATGAGTAAATCTGCAGGCCTCCCGCTTGCAATGAGTTGTGTGCATTTATTTTATACAAATGAAGAGATGGAGTGAGAGATTTTCTCATTTGGTCTCATCTTTTACATATTTTTAGACCAAGCAAGGAAAAACAACTCTTAAAAACTAGCTGATGGAGTCTATTTTTTTTTTCTTGGTTTGAGCACAGAGGCAAGTATAATAAGGAGGGGGCTCTTTGTGAAGGCTTTTTTTTCCCCCTGCTGATTAACATTTATGCAACAAAGAAAACCTAATCTGCATTTTATATCTTTAGGTTATTGACGTATAAACTTCTAGGATCTGTCTAGCTGTTTCAGACTAGCTTTTATACTTCCCTAGTATTTGCAGTCTAAAATGGACAATGACAGCACAGCCAGCCTTGCTGAGTCCCATCAACCTGCCACATTCAAAGTGATGACTGAGTTGGATTAAATCCAAGGACTCAGCTACCAGTATTAACCCATCAAATGTTGCAGTTCTCCAATGCTTTAATCATTGGGGTGGGATTAATAGGCAGGCTCTGCTATGGCCTCAATGCCCAGAAAAAAATTATATATATATATTTATTTATTTATATGTATATATGCCAGGAGAATGCAGACACTCAGACAGGCTAAGCTTTAATCACACCAGAGGGGGAAAGAAGACAGTTTGGAAATTAACCCAGGAGGATAAACTTGGAAAGGAGATTAAAATAGCCAGGGTGTTTATCAACAGACTGAACAGGATTAGCCAAGCAGATTTCCTAAACAACTACAGAGAAACCCTATGGTTGATGCCTGAGTGTCTCATTTTTTTGCATACAAATAAGAAAAGGTTTACAAAGGCATATAAAGAGGAAAACAGGTATGTAGCTGAAGGGGTAATAGGTAACAATCTTACAAATTCTAGGGAGAATAAACACCCAGATAGAGACAGCACTGTTCATTTCCCCAATAGGATTTAAAACACTTTCTACTTGAAGTCGACACATGTCCCAGTAAACCATGAAGCTCTTGAGCTATGCTGGACTATGGGTATTTTGTGTGTGTGTGTGTGTGTGTGTGTGTGTGTGTGTGTTTCTTCCTGGCAGTAATAAGCATGCTTGATTGTCAGGCCCTGCTGTTCTTAAAGGCAAATCAAAAATTCGATATTAACTTCTTTCAAAGATGCAGCCACCAAAGCAATAGAAGAATGCAAATAAATCAATTCTGCATGCTTAAGCCCATCTCCCTTTCACGCAAGCCTGGTGGTGATACAGAGCAATTCTCCCCCCCCGCCCCATTCCAACTCTGCCTTATCATTTTGAGGTATGAAAAATAGATTGTGTCACAGTAATGAAACACAGGAAAAGGGAGCTTGTTATAAGCTGATTACGGTTTAGATTGAAGGACTGGTTCTCATTAGCTATTTTAGATTGGACAGCATCCTTGAGCTGTAGTAATTACTGAAAGTAATTTTGGAAAAGGAGGGTCGGTCCTCTGGTGCAAGGAAAGATACAAATAGTTGCACAGGGATTGACAAAGAGAGGAAAAGAAAGATGGCATCCTGCCAGGTTATTACCCCCAAATACTGCGACACAGTAAGGTGGCTGTGCTTGGCCACTTTCTAGTTAGGCAAACCAGCAACGGAGAGTGTATTTCCCATTGAGGAATGAATACAAGGTGAGAGGCCTCTTTCAAGTTCAAGTGCAAGGATGACTCCCTGGGGTTACACCAGCCACACACAGAAGCTCTGTTTTCATCCCGTAACAAATGCAATAAGGTTTCCTTGCCACTCACAGAAGCAGGCCTCAAAGGTAGCTGCTAAACAATAGACAAAGCAGAATGTTTTGTTGAATAGATTTGAGAGTTTGGACATTTCTTGATTATAATCAAATGGAATATTCGGCCTCCTAAACTTGGAGGTCTTCTGAGCAAACCTCTGCATGGGTTCAGTCCAGTACAAGGTTTATCCAGATAGTTTTTTTTTTTTTTCTCTGCAGAGGATACAAGTCTCAAGGAAGAAATGGTGTTGTTCAGTTGAATTTTGACTGAAGGAACACTGAGAAATTGGGAGGTCTGGTTTCTAGCTTGAAATTATCACTGGTGGAACATCTAGAGGCTAAATAAGCCTTTCAACTTCTCCTTGTGGCTGGCAAACAAAAGGAAACAAAGTTCATATTTTCTAATATCTCCTGAAATTACAGGCTTCTCAGATTCAGGTTGTTGTCTCTTCTAGCTAATTTATTAAGAATGAGATTCAGAATCTAAAAACGGTCTTCTTTTCTAAATCAATGAGCACAGTCTATTGAAGACTAAAGGGAAGATTTGTCATACTGAAAAGCAAGAGTTCTGAGTTGTACTTCAATGGAAACATAAGGAACATTTACCGAGACTCACATGTCCCAGAGTTTTAGAGAAGGTATTTAGTTTGATCTTGTAATAGCTGCAAAGGATAGAAGAGGAGTTCAATGCCCCAAAAGTTGATGCCATGAAGTCATGTACCCATGGTGACACAGCCGGGTAATAGGAGAGACGTGACACAAGAGGTGGAGCTGTCCACCCTGCCACATAAGCCCAACCCTGTGTCCTCTCATCAGAAGACAGGAGACTAGTCAATAAAAATTACAAGAGAGATGAATGGCTGCCTTTTGTCGCATGACTGAGCAGCATCTAGAGGTTTCCCTGGCTCTAAGGGCTCTTAAATGATCTGAACATGTCACTGGATCCCCTTCACAGGGAGTCACACAGTTGGGGTTGCAAAGGCACTATCCTCATAAAACTTGGGTCCAAATACAAATGTGTTACCTCGGAGGAACAAATTCATTAATCTATTTGTGAAAACTAACAGTCTTTATAAAATTAACAGGCTGAATTGACCTGATTATCCAGCTTCCATTCAGTAAAAAGAAATAAACAGGAGAGAACACCAAGTGAAAGTTTCTCCTTCAGAGATGAGGAAAGGTCTGAAGCCCCTTCCTACCCTGCCATGGGGCAGGGCCAACCACGTGACCCAGTGAGGGTTCCTGGCAGGTGGGGAGCCCCAGAGGAAACTTTGACTGACCTATAGGAAGGATGGGAACTAATGGTCAATGGATGGTAAAGAGAAAATGGAAACAAGGAAGAGGAAAACATTGCTGGAGGGAAAAAAGGGTAGATAGGGAGAACCAAGAGACATTATCATTATGCATCATTAAAATAGACTTTTTAATTATTATCTTTAAGTAGTTATACAAAGTAATGTAGTAGAATTAAAACTTTCTAGATCTAGTGATTTTTAAATTAAAGTAACTGAAAACCAAACCCACATACAAACTTTTGAAACAGCAGAGATATTCTTTTAATTTGTGCTCTGTACTGGGTTATTTACTGGGTAGTAAAGTGTTTGGAGAAACTCTTCAGACGTTAAAGAAAGCAAGGAAAGGGGAAGGAAGGGAGGGAGGGAGGGAGGGAAGGAAGGGGGAGGGAGGGAGGGAAGGAAGGGGGAGGGAGGGAGGGAAGGAAGGGGGAGGGAGGGAGGAAGGAAGGGGGAGGGAGGGAAAGAGGGAGGGAGGGAGGGAAGGGAGGGAGGGAAGGAGGAAGAAGGAAAGGAGGAAGGAAAGGAGGAAGGAAGGAAGGAAGGAAGGAAGGAAGGAAGGAGGAAGGAAGGAAGGAAGGAAGGAAGGAAGGAAGGAAGGAAGGGAGGGAGGGAGGGGGAGGGAGGGAGGGAGGGAGGGAAGCAAGAACTGTGGGAGAGAAGAAAAGGAGAGAAGAAAGGAAGATGGAAGGAAGAAAAGAAGGAAAGTAAAGAAAGAAGGAAGGAAGAAAGGAAAGAAAGAAAGAATTAAGGCAAGGAGGGAAGAAAGGAAGTAAAGAAGGAAGGATGGTGGGAAGGAGGGAAAAATGGAAGGAAGGAAGGAAGGAAGGAAAAGATGGAAGTGGAAATAGGAACAGAAAGGGAAACTTGTCAGAGACTGACAAAACTTTTCAGCAGAAAGACAGATAATAAATATTTTATAATTTACAATCACTGCCCTCTGTTGCAAATATTCAACTTTGTGTAGTGTATGGTCATGGCTCTATTACAATAAAACTTTATTTACAAGAAAAGGCAGTGACTCCTGCTTCTTGGACAATGCTTGTATGACCTTGTCCTTAATGGACATGATGCCTAAAAGAGTTAGGTGACTGCCCAAAGCTACTGTGTACAGCGCTTAGACCTTCTCCACAGGAGCATTGGGCTTTCATTATGCAACATCAACATAGGTCTGTTTGAATTCAAAATCTTATACATTGAAAATAAAATGGTCATAGACACTTGGCAATGCAGGCCTGAGTTCTAGTTTTACTCCAGAGGAAAGTCTATCTAAAGTATGCAGTCACTACACAGAGACAAATATAGAAGTGGTGATTTTGGATAGCCATTGAAGAGTAGCAAAGAGCCATCTATTTAACATGAAGGGAATGCCTAATTTGTAGGAATCCCTATAGAATACTGATCACCCAGACGAAGGTGGTAGCCTGCTAACTGCCTTTTCAATCCCTCATTTTCTTAAATTAGGAAATACTCGGCAAGCTAAAGGATCAAAGAAAGATATTCCACCAGCTTTCTTTTGCTTTCAAAAAGCTTTAGCAGAGCCTCCAGTCTTAACTCTCCAACACTAATTTCATATCACTGGCCCTTCAGCTTCACCATTGACCCATCTCTTTGCCCTCTAGTGACAGGGGGAAGGTTTCAGTGCCACAAAGGAAGCATGTTCCTTTGTCTAGGAGACTCCAAGTATGTTATCCCTTATAGGTAAAGCTCTCCACATCTACAGATGTGCCACCTGCTCTGGCCTATCTCACTCAGTCACTCTTCAAGTCTCCCCTTGGTCCTGAGATTCTTCGGGCCTGGTTTTTCCTACCTACGGAATATCTCATAGCAACCAAGAACACTTCCAAGATGAGAAATTACACATGGATTAGCAAGATTATTTGGTTCTCTCCCAGGAGACTGAAAGTCACAGCAAAGATCATATTTGTTTTCTCTTATCATGAGTTTGATACACTCTTACATCAAGTTGGAAAAAAAAAACACAAAAAACAATCACAGTGAAATAAACAAAACTCATTACCAACCACAATCCTTAATTCTCAACATCACTGTAACAATTCTCCCCTCCAAATTCTGTGCTAAACATAAAATACATTTTAAGATGTGACCTTCCTATGATTAATTTTAGTCATTGCTTATTCCTCCTAAACACCTACACCTGAAATTAAAAGGCTAAAACGGAAATTTAAAAAAAAAAAACATTTTAGACTTTCCCTGATGAGCAGATGGGCTCAATCCTTTCCATCCATGGACTGTACAAAGAAACAGCTTGTACATCTTTTCACAAGTCCTCAAATTAGAAATTTCGTAGCATCATGAATTGCAAGATGAAGTCGGCTTTTTAAATTTTTCTGCCCTGAGAAGGTTCTGGGCTGCCCTGATGCCAGCTCTTAGCCTCTGTCTCTCCATCAAGGCCTTTTGCAAAAAGTGGTTTGGGTTTTTTTTTTAATTCTTTATTGTCTGTTTAATTACCTATGGCTCAGATGACTGTTATTTATGTTTTATGACTGAGTTAACATGCTCAAAACATGCCCCGAACAGCTTCAGAGTGTCTGATTTCAAACTAGTCTAACTGCTCTGTTGACAGAGGAGGGGTCTCTATTTGCAGCTATTTCCACCCATTCTCTGTCAAGACCATGGGATTCATATCAGACCACGCACCTCCGTTCCCTTTGGCTTTTGCAAGCGCTGGACCCATTTGTCCTTTGCTTTTGCCTCTTGCAAATCCCATCAACTAGTAAGAAAGAGATGGGAGCTGCCGAAGTGACCTTGGACTGTCAAAGAACGGGGCACGCCTCCCCCCCACTCTGCCACGCCCCCGGGCTGGGAATGAGAAACTTGGTAAAAGAAAAGGAACGCTTAGTTTCGGGGCGGAGCCTTGCTCGGTGCCTGATTCACACACCTTTCTATAAACTTCTGATCAAGAGTCAACTGGGGACTAGAATACTTGCCAGTATATAAAATGAAGCATACTTATTTGCTGGAACAGTATTCAGGTGTTAAAAGCAATGCATTGGGTTTGTACAAAGCAAGATGGATAAATGTCAAAAACAAACCATTGAGTAAAAATATTTTTTCAATCAACATATAGTATAATTTCATAATACCATTTAGGTAAATAAGAAATCACATGCATATACACACTAGAAAATCGTACAGTTTTCTATGTGTAAATATACATATGGGTGAAACATGAAAAGTGATTTGGGGGCATATAACTGTAATGTTTCACAAACACTTAGGACTATACTAGAGAAAAGCAGATTAGTATCTTGAAGAATTAGATTTTCCCAGGGGCTTGGGAATGAATCAACTGACTAAATTTCAGCTTTTGTTTAGGACATACATATGCAAATATATACATATACAAAGAGTATATTTATATACTATAAATACATCGCATATTTTATATTTAATTACATAGCAAAAATTATTTTTAAATCCAAAAGAACATATTCTAAATTGGATTTGAGCTGATTATAAAAGAGTCTCTTCATGTAGAAATGAATAACAACATTTAAATTTTAAAAAATGGAATAGAGCAATAGTAGTAGTTAAACTAGTAAATATAGTAAGCCAGGCATTTTTCCCCAAACATTTTGAAAAAAGAATTAACTTCCTTTCTCCCTACACTTCTGGGCTTTGTGTAAGTAATGCTAACACTTCATCTTTGACTCTGCAAGTCTATAGCTGGCTGGAATCCATACAAGTGCATGCATGGGCTCAGCTCCTGAGGTCCACAGAGGCAAGACAAGAAGACAAGACATCAAGAATTTTCCCTCCACTTGCCTCTCTATGCTGCTATATTAGTCACCAGCAAAGTTCTCTGGGTCCAAATGAGCAATTCCTATTCTGAGGGCAACCACAACCAGAAATGCCTCTGAGGTTAGCACTCAGGAAGGATGAGGAGAAGGAGAAAGGCATCAGATTTATGGAGAAAGATTGAGAGCAAGGAAGTGAAGAGGTGACATTGTGCCAAAAGAAATGTACTCTATACCTGACTGATGTAACCGTAACCCCTCTTTACATCACCTTTACTCTAACAATAAAAAAATTAAAAATGATAAGATTTATGGAGAATCTTTGTTTCAAAAGAAAACAACTACCACTTAAGAGAGTCAAGAAAGATTCATTGAATGGCTCAGGAAAAGTCCATACAGTAACCCCCAAATACCTTTTTTGTTGATCTAGAGAATAAATGATTTTTTCCTGTGTTCGGATGTCATGATTTCTTATATGAAAAGTAAATTTGAATGCTGAAATGATTCCTTCACTTACTGCCATTGTTGGTTTTAAGGCAAGCTGGCCATAAATGAACAAGTGAGTTTTTGATCAATTGAACATAAAAGTCTCCCTGCCATCTCACCTGTTATTTTTTTGAGCTAACCACTGACATAACTAAAAACAGATCTCCAAAATGGATTTCACAGGAGACCAGACATTTAATTTTCTCCCCCCGCCCCCCCCCCCGCCCCGCATTCTTTTGTTAATTCTGAGTCTCCCTTTCATGCTGTTGTGCGAGCTCTAGAACTAAGGAAAGCCCATAGTAAGAAGTCCCCTTGCAGAAAACTGACAGAGCTAGGGCTGGGGAATAATGAAAATCAAACTTGGCTTAAAAAAAAGATGACTCTTCGGTATATTGAAAAGAGAATTGAATCCACCACAGACCAAGAAATCCCCTCATCAAATCCAATCTTGATTTTTACCTATGAACTGATTAGTCCCACCTGTCATTCAGCCATTTTATCTCCCAGGTTCAGTGTAGGAGCAATTTTGCTGTGGTTTGTCAATTTGCTGTCAGTCCACCGAGACCAGAATATCATTCAATGTGTGAAGAATTAAAAAAAGAAGACAGAGAGACCCCATTTAAACACATTTCACATTGCTATTAGCATGTATTTAAATCATGACTTAAAAGCCTCAACTTTTGGAAAAGAAAGTACAGGTTATAGCAACAATGCAAATGAAGTCCCAGTGTGTTGGCACTTAGTGAGCGACGTTTGTACTTTATAGACCTCAAATACAATAAAGCTTGACTTGAAAACACAGATACATGTGAGAGTTCCAAGCCAAAATATGAATATATCTTTGTAGTCCTCAAGTACCCATGAAATGAAATAAATTTGCAGAGATTCTGAATGAGCAAATAAATCACCTTCGAAAAATAATAATAGTTTTATATTTTTCCTTTATACATTTCATTTGTACATTTCAACATATTCTTTTATGTTTCACATTTTCCCACAGTACCTTCTTCTTGTTTGTTCTGTTGATAATGGCTTTCTTAATTTGTGACCACAGCTAAAGAAGGTGGACAAGTCCAGTGCCTTTCTATATGAAAGACAGTAATTATGTAAAAGTGTCAGGCATGTAAACTAGATTTGCCCAGTGAAGCCACTCATTTTAGTCTTAGTCTCAGAAATCAGTAAAGAACCTAATGACCTTCTAGTTATCCTTTTTGAAGGAGACATAATCAGCACCTTCTTTTCTTTCTTCCTTTTTCTGTCCCCAGTAGAGCATTTCTAAATGGCCCTCTTATTGAAAATAACTTATTATAAAAAGAGAGAGATTTATAGAATAAAACATAAGGTGAAAAATTATACCCATAACATTGATGATTTTTCTTTGTATTATATAAGGCTATCTGAAGCCCAACCTTCTCAATATATTTTAAGATACTGTATGTATTTCACATATGGATTTTTATAGAGTATACATTCTAATTATATTTATTACTTCAATTCAAATATTGTCATTTAGCATTAACTTTTTTCTTTTTACTGGCACTAGAGTTTGAACTCAAGGCTTCATACTTGTTTAGCAGATCCTTTACCATTTGACTCATGCTTCCAACCCTGCTTTTTTGATGATTTTGGAGATGGACTCCAGTGAACTTTTTCTTCTTGTTGCAAGCTTTAAAAGTAACCATCTGTATCTCAGCCTCCCGAGTAGCTAAGATTATATATAGGCTTAAGTCATGAGCACCCAGCTTAACTTATTTAACTGCATATCCACACTTGAATACAGAAAGCCTACCCTCCTGAAATGAATTTTTCTCCCCGGAACTATCAGTTGGGAGAAAGGACACACTTTCTTTTTAAAACTTCAAGACTAATAATGCAGTTAGTCTGTGCCAACAACCCTGTGTCTAAACCTGACAGCATCTATTTTACAGATGAGAAACCGAGTATAAAAAGAAAAACTTCTTTGGCTATACATATGAGGAAATTTGACTAATATGGGTACTGCAAATGCACTTCATTTGTCTTCAAGTAGGAATGATGAGAACTATACACGCAGGAGCTCACACAGTGGGCAATGACAAACTCTGCAGACCTATCATCTTTTGCTTCAGGGTGGTATGCAGGCTGGGTCACCCACAAGTGCTTCTGGATCATCCACAAGTGCTGGTTGCACCACCTGTCAACCCATTTCCTGTTCAGAATCAGTGTTTATGGGCTCACTGGGAGGAAAGTCTGAAAAAATACAGGCATGCTCAGGTGACCACTAGTTGTGAGTTTGTACCCAACTTTGGGAGGCTTAAAAAGACACAGGAACCACAGAAAATAACAGACTAGGGTTTTACCACTCAGCACACACACACACACACACACACACACACACACACACACACACACACACACACACACACGTTTCCTAAAAGAAAATATCAATCACACTATTGCCCCCCCCCAAAAAAAATCTCCACTAAGAACAGACCTATTATTGTGAATGAACAATAAAAAAGCCTGTTTCTTCTCTTCTGCCCTCAAAATCTCACTTGACTGCTGACTCTAAACTGAAACTCTGATGGCAAGACTTCTGTGAAAAATGGTTCGTAGGCTTCCAACCCTCGCGATTACAGATGACATTGAAAGGCAAAATTGGCATTGGGTTGACAGTAGTCAAGACAAGTTCCCAAGGATCGAAAAAGTCAAGGAAGATACACTGATGAACTTTATTTCTTTTTTTCAGAGAGTAAAATCTACTTATATTCTTTATCCAGAATGGAGTCATCTCTCTCCTTCAGCTACAGGGAGAACTAGAAGAATTTAGCATTTCTTTCCTCTCTGGTGGAAATCAGTTAGAATCTCCTTGAACACTGTTAAGGTACAAGTGGCTGCTTGAGAACGTATGCACATGGCTTCTCTTTTAAAGTAGCAAAGCAATTTTACAATTGTAAACAAAAGGCAAGAGCCAGGAGTCCCTGTAGAATACTGGGCAACTACCAAAACATAAAAGTGCAAGACACATCCCACAGGGGGCACAGAAGAATGTGAAGGCAATCTCAGTACCACAAATCATGTAAAAAGTGTGAATTTAAGCTAAGATTTGTTACATTGTATACCTAGTCTAGGACAATCTAACAATATTTACTTAAATTAAGTATAAATTTACTTTTAATCCAGCAGTTCTGCTCTCAAGTATACAGTCCAAAGGAATCATGAAGTAGGCCTACAAGTGGTCAGCTATAAATGTGGCGATACAGCATTACTCTTGGATATGGAAACTGGAGGCAATGAAGAGGTAAGTGTGATGGATGAACACCAAGACAGACTAAGAAACTTCTACATACATGGACAGAGCCAACAAGCACGATGTAAAATAAAATTAAAAATAACTAACTAGGAAGCACAATGAGATCTATAATCCAAAACCTACCTGTAAGAATTAAAATTAATCCAAGCAAAATGTGGTATACATGTGATGACAATGTACTAGAATTCTAGATTGCATATTAAAATGAGTGCCTGTAATGAGGAAATTAGAGAAAAAAAAACAATGGACATAAAGAACAAATAAAACAGGAGAAATATCTTAGACCAGTATTAACAAGATGCCACGAATGGTGAGGGATGTGATTCATTTGGTCCTCAGAACATTAAGTTAAAATGAAAAGCCCTAAAAAGTCCATTGATGTAGCAAAAATATAAATTTACTGTGCTATTGATTGCAAGCACCAATGTTCACATAGATATGTGTCACTCTTAAGTGATTTAAGAACTTCTTAAAGTTCTTATGTCTGTGTTATGATTTATTTAGGTGTAAATACATCTTGGATAATATAACCACAGTGGCCAGTCACTGTGGGGGAAATAACTGCAACCCATGAATGGAGCAACTCCAAGGGGCTATGGGAGACAGATTTACACACAAAACACAAAGAATCGGAATCCAGAGAACCACATCACCAATGGCAATGTTCTCCTCATTGGAAAAAGAAATTGATTTGTCTGCACAAGCTATGAGTGAAATATTAAAAACTCTAAGGGAAGCCATCTACTGAATGGACTTTTCTGTAGAACCCTTTACTTTTCCAAGAGCATATTAAGAAATAGTAATATTATCCACATGGGGTTCTCAGTCTTTTGTGCTCATGGGATGTCCTTTTGGCTACAAAGTCAGTTGGCACAGTGAAGCATCTCCTTCTCCTCCATCTGGGGGAAAGGATTACCAGAGACACTGATCAGGCTGTACATCTCATCATTTCCCCTCAGGCAATGGAAATGGACTCAGAGGACAAAACAGAAATATTTTGCTCTCCCTGGATGCATGGAAGGCATCCGTGAGGGAGCATACAATCAAGGCTAGTATGGTGCCAGTGCTTTCCTGGCAACTCTTCATCATGCTCATCTTTGTCACCAAGGAGGGAGTGGTCACTCACCACCTCATAGAAGGACAACAGCCTTTGAACAATGTAGTACTGTGGTGATTTTTGAATGAATCACTGAACTCACTTGAATGTCTTCTTCTGAAAAACTCCAAATATTTGCAAGCACAGAATTGTTTGGAAAACAAATATGATATTTAGGGATGGATGAGACATGATCCAACTGGTATTTTGATTCACAGAAGCCCCTAATTCTGAGCCACAATCAATCTTTAATTCCCCATATTACATCCTGCACTGGGCTAACATGGAAAGAGCATTTCCTTGGGAAAGGAGGAACAGAATCCACTCCAATGTGATGATTATAAACTGCACACTCTGTACCTTTTCTTCCAATAGAGAAACCAGCAACCAAGACCATTATTTTCATATTTGACTGAAGACACATTGCATGTATTATTATATAAGCAAACACAGACACATACATTATATATGTACATATATATTTCTGTACCTTTGGTTATTTGCTTTTATTTATTAAATATCCCAATAAGCATTACTTGGAAGTTATAATCATATATCCAGATATAAAATGGCATGCTGCATTTTATGACTGAGTCAACATTATCTTGAGAGTGTTTTTCACTCTCCTCGATGTTTGCCCATATCCCTTGTACAGACTTCGGAAGCCTAGCTGCTGTTCCAGGTGAGCCCCTACTAAACAATTAAGACTCATGCAAATGGGCTCAGACTGTAATAGCCTGGGTTAAAATCAAAATGTTGTACAATAGGAGGCAAGTTATTATACAGCCTGTACCACACTGGGCCTGGGTTTTATCATCTATAAGAACGATTAGCACAATGTTGACAGTTGAGCTTGTAAACATTACAATGTTAGTGGCTGCCACTGACATCATCAATACTAATACTTTCACTCTTATTATTGTTGTCACATATTGTTACACAGCAAAACTAGCAATACATATATACTGCAGATATTCTTCTGAGAACTTTAATCTTTTTTCTCTGGAAGCATGCTGCTCTTCTATTCCAGTTTGTCATAGATAGCAATCTTTACAAACTCATAAGGAATTAGATATATTAAATTCAGAAGAATTTTTCTTTATGTATTTTAGCCTGAACATTGAATTAGAAGACATCATTGTCACTTAAGAAAAGATTCACAAAGAGGAAAATTGCCCCCGTGGTTTTCATTTTCCCTTTGATGTGCAGCAATAAAACAAATGAACTGACACTCCTAAAATATGAAGATACCACATTGTTGTCACTCTGCATCCTGGAACATAGGAGTCCTTCTTGCTGCTCAGGCTGTGGAAGGCTTTGAAGTTAGAAAATACTACAGCCTGATTTTGGTGCACTGATAATTAAGACATAGTGTGACAAATCAAAAGAGACATGTTGCCTAGTATCTACATCCCCTACCCAAGCTGGCTGCTGAGGGTGGGGGCAGTGAGGGAGGAAGAGGAAGAGAAAAGTAAGCTAAGGTTTGTGATCATAAATCAATTGGTTCTGCCTTTCAATAGGAAAGACCAGCAACTTTCACATCACAATTCAATCCAGTCTTGCGTCTTCAAATCAGTTTTTTTTTCTCTCTTCTTATTATGGTATATGATCTTTGAATTGATTTTTCTGAAGACTAATTTTTTTTCTAAGAAAAGGAAAGGAATGCCATCTTTAAAAAGTCTTATCATTTATCTTCTTGTGGGGGAAAATGGGTACAATTTTAAGTCATTATTCTTTGTCAAAAGCAATTGTTGTTGTGTCATAAATTTAAAACATTTTGTGCTTCTGAGACTCTGTTCAAATTTGAGCTGGGGACATGTGGGATATAAAGGTTTATTAGTATAAATGGATAAATAATGAATGCTGAGTCTCAGGAACCTTGTGTTCCAGATAGTTGGCTCCAATAACATGTCATAATATACTTTAAAAAATTCAACTAAGCAATCCCGTCACAAAGATAAATAGATATAAACTCTAATTGGAAAGGCATAGAAAACATATTGCATGTTTGTTTCTTTACAACAAATAATTTGGTTCTATGAATTCAACTGTGATTTATTTGCAAGTATATCATAATCATTGAAGTCAGGGGCAGACATTTTGAGAAATTCACTATTGAATATATTTAGAATTAAAAATCTGTTAACTCCAGAGATCTTGACTGAACGTTAGTGTAAGTAATACTTCCCTGCTGTTCTCCTTCTGGACTCTGACCTTTCTTTTCCTACTACAAGATTATTAAAGCAGAGAGATTCACCATAAATTGCATCATGATGCAAAAACTTTTGGAATGATATTTGAAGTCAAAGAACAACAACAAAAAAATCCCACCTGACAATTAAAGAAAATCCCACTTCCTGGTTTAAAAAAAATCAAGTGTGTCAAGATGACACTTTTCAGACTTCAGATTACTCAGATTATGGGACTATGAACCTTATCATTTAAACCAGAGGGAAGCAGATTGTGTAAAGAAATAATAATAATAAGCCAGCATTTGAAAACATCTCATGATTCCAATTATCTCTGATTTCATTGTCTTCATAATTCCTTAAACTAAAGCTAGAATTACCAAAAGGGAACTCTTAGAAGATGTTGTTTTCACCAAGAAAAAAGTTGAGAGGGTAGATGTGGGTGGAGTCCAAAGAAGAAAGGGAAGCAATGTAGGAATCACTAGGCCCCAGGAGCTAAGTGCATGCAGGCAATAGCTGTGATTTAACATGTGGTCTTACTAGTTTGTGTGTCATGCAATACTTGACCGGGTTTAATCAAGAAAAGAAGATGATTGAAGAATTCCAGATCTGAAATGGTTTCCAGACATGCTTCATATTTTAGTAAAGGAGGGAATGTTGCATGTGGCTCTGGGGACACTTCAACCCAGAAGAGACAGACAGTGGAGGTAGGTAAGAATCTCTTTGGAAACAAAGGTTTTGAGGTATTTTGAACATTGGGCCATGTGTGACAGCTACACTTATTATTGTTGCTATTTAAGATTTAGCATTATAAATACACAGACACATACACACACAGTATATGCAATTTCATTAGAAGTTCCTGGCAGCCCTTCAAGGTGACAATGCTGTTTTTTAATTCATTAGCCATCAGCTGGGGATAAGAGATGTTGATGACAGACCTCTGATGGAATGAGCAACAACTAGCAGAAGCTGAAATAGATTCAGGTCCCCCACGTATTCAGTCTCCTATTTTCAGACAAATGATGCATTTTTGGAAAATACATCACCAATGAGAGAAAAGTATAAGAAGATAGACTAATTTTGTGAAAGGAAGGTAGATAAATTAAGGAAAGAAAAAGGTAGTTCATTTCATTTCTGTTTTCATAGTATGTAGTATATTCCAGGTTATAGATACATGATACAAACGCTCATAACAATCCTGTGAGGCAGTACCAATTATAGCATAAAAAAATGAAATCCAAACTTACTAAATAATGTGCCCAAACATTTGGCCGTCCAGCTCAAGTTGGACTTGAGTTGGTAATCTGAGAGCTTTGACTCTTTTGGTAGTGGCTTGGTTGTTGCAAGAATCAGTGAAGTGATAAGTGCTCGGTACAGTCCTTGGAAAGCTGTGTTTTAAAAAAGTTAAGTATATCCTGAGTTGCATGAAGAATGGCCCTGGTAGACTTACCTGGTATAAGTCAGGAATGCATGTGGTAGTACCACACAGTAAGATGAAAGTGGAACCAAGTAGAGTGAGATTTTAAAGACATAGTTGTAAATGGCCTCTCAACCGGAAGTCAGCTGTATGACTCAGCCTCTGTGAGCATCTCTTTTATTCAGCCATCTGTGGAGTCTGACATAGCTCATACCAAGCTAAGCTGCCAAAGCATCTTTTCCCCCTTAGTTCCTAGTTCAGTTTTACTTCAATCCAAATCTAGAACTAGTTCCCCCAGTATCTTTTGGAGTCTTAATTCCAGGGTCATCCAAGATAGGCAAATCTGAAGATGCTTAGGCTTCTTATATAAAATGACATAGGACTTGCAGAAAACCTATGCACAGTCTATCCTATACTTTAAACAGACTCTAGATTACTTATACCTGATACCATGTAAGAACTATGTGAATAATTGTTACAGTGACTTTTTTTTTAGGGAGTGATGACAAAAATGAAGAACAACGGATGTGTTTAGTACAAAAGTAAATATTTTCGGATATTAACCATTTAGGTTAAACACACAGGTGTAGAACCTGTGGGTCTGGAAGCCCGATGTTAATTTCACACATCAAATATTACTAAGCTGTCAGATTCAGAAGACGTACAGATGAATGGATGATAGTCTCAACCTTTAAGCATGTTGTTACAGAAACTGAAAGTGTGTGTGCCCAAGGACTGGAGGAAGCACATGAGAAAAATGTTGCTTTTCCTTTGGAGCAAGTTTTCCCAAGCAAGTAAACTTTAGAAAATAGTGATGACTGTTATTGTGTAGAAGGGCAGTTCAAACAAACCACATAGGTTTTCAAATGTGTGTTCTTCTTGGGGAAACAGATGATACCTTATTACTGGAAAATTAAGTTTGGGGAAGAATCAATGAGAAAGAGAAAAGGAGTAGTCAGGTTGTGCCTGTATCCTATCTTGAAGGCTGTGTGTACAGAAGGAGACTCATAGAGCAGGTTATGAAGGGATAAAGAGATCTATATTTCATAATATAAGTCCCCAGGAATCATGATTGACAATTTTAAGGAGGACTAAATTAGATGCAGAAGTCTATTTCCAGGTAAGAAATGTTTAGAGCTTGACCTAAGACAGCATTAGTTAGTTGGAGAGGGAGGAAGGTTTTAAGTAATATCAGAAGACAAATTAAAAGGAATATTGGATCTGAGAATGACTCAAAGCCCTGGCCTGATGAGTGTTAGTAAGGCCACTAGTATATTCAACATTCAGCAAAGAGAGGAGGAGGCTTGAGGATGAAGGGAAGGTGTTCATACACACAAACAGGTTCTTCAGCCTAAATTTTTCTCTAAATTTCAAACCCAGCAGTCCACTTGGAAGTCTTCCTGTGAAGTGAAACTTGATTCTCGTGGATCCCACAGCCCCATCTTCTTCATCGTCAGTAAAGGACAGCTACTTCAGCCCTCTCTGTCACATCAGCAACATCTCCATCCATCAGCTCCGTTTGATTCTGCTTTGTCTCCTATCCTGGAAACTGCAGAGTGGCATAGATGGTCTGCTTTAACTTCTGGATGTGGCTGAGATCAACAACTTCCAGTAGCTGCACCAGCTTGACCTTCCACCTCCTCCCACCTCCCCCAGACCCCTGGTTTTCTCCTCTCTCCCCTACCAAAGCCCTAGTAGATCTACCCCAACTACAAATCAGTTACCCATTTCCACATCACCAACAACTTCCTATCTGATGCCAGTGAAATTCAAACTTCAGCTCCCTAAGTATTTTCTTGCCTGGCTTCTGTTAGTTCTCAAAAATAATTTGCTTCTCCACACTTGCTGTCCTGGTTACTGACCAATTCACTAGTCACTGCCCACATGTGTCTACCAAGTACTTTAAATTTGGACTGTGAGATTGTATTTAATTTTCATTATTTACATGTTAAAGCACATACTTTTTATTATTATCTTTAAGAAGTTGTACAAAAGAGATGCCATTTAATGAAACAATTTATGTATACAGTATATAATGATCATTATCACCCCTTTAAATAGTCTCACCTCTCAGCAGGTAATAATTTAATTATCAGAAAATTTAAATAAGATCAGACAATATGGATATATGAACCTACCTTATCAGTCATAAGTTTCATGGAATTAAATGTCGATCAATTATTTTCAATGAAAATTTAGCTTGCAAATTGAGAAATGCTTTAAGTATAAAGATAATTAATTTTGAAAAAAAATACAGGAATGTAACATACTGCATTTGCAAGCTTCACCTTGACTCATGTTTAAATGGTAAAATATATCATTGAAAACACATATTTTCTTTTTAATTTTCAATGCACACTTTTTAAATATAGCTCCTAAAGTTTTTAATCATATACTAATTTTCTGCCTGAATTAGATGGGAAGAGGGGTGAAATAAAATCCAATGATGTTCAACTGTAGTGTAGCATTCATTCATAAATGATGGGTATATAATCCATAACTTTTACCCTACTTCAGCCTTTAAATGTTTTTACTTCATTGAAATTTAGCAAAATAAACAACATTCTCTCACAAAAATCCAGGAATTTGAGAAGATGATGCTTGGGGCCGTCTTCAACAGGATTCAAATAATGGAAGAGCAAATGAGGGGAACACAGGCTAATCTTTACATACCTTTTACAGACATAACCAAGAGGCACAATTTTTCTTCTTTTCTCTTTCCTTCCTTCCTTCTTTCTTTTTTCTTCCTTCTTTCTTCCATTTTCTTCCCTTCTTTCCTTCTTTCCTTCCTTCCTTCCTTCCTTCCTTCCTTCCTTCCTTCCTTCTTTCTTTCCTTCCTTCTTTCTGCCTTTCTATTATTATGCTGATCCTCGGGCTTCAACTCAGAGCTTATGTGCTATCATTGAGCTTTGGTTCTCAAGGCTAGTAGTGTTCTACCACTTAAGCCATAGTGTCACTTCCAGGTTTTGTTTGTTTGTTTGTTTGTGTGGTGTTTGTTTGTTTTTTGAGGTTAATTGGAGATATCATTCTCGCAGACTTTCCTGCAAGGGGTGGTTTCAAAATTTGATACCAGTGAATCATCCATATTTAAGATGCCATCCAATTTTCATTACCTCTCTTCCAAGGAAGAGATATCAGAAGTGCATAAAAGTCTTTGTAAAGGAAATTAATTAATAAAAATTACAATCTCTGAGCCTTCATTAAATATCATTTTCTTTGAGATAGCTAGACTGCTTTGCACCTGAACTACTTTGTAATGCAGACATGATTCCATGCACAGATTATCTTTAATTTTCAAGAGTCAGTAGCAAGTGCCTCTAAGAAGGTAGACATTAGAGTAACAAACCATAATCATTTTTGCTGTGAGGCAAAAGTTTAGAAATTCTATCCTTGAGACTATGGTTTTCAACATAACATAACTATCATTTCAGGTACTGAAATGTATATCAAATGTATATATCAAATGTAAACTTGATATATATATCAAATGTAAATTTGGGTGCATATTTAACCTAGAAGCCAGGACATTTAAAAAATTTTCTCTCAAATAGCATCCATTTTTTCCTCCTAAAGAAATGCTGAGCTGAGAATACCACTGCCACAAATGTCAAAAAAAAGAAAAAGAAAAGAACTCTCTGCTTTCCCTCACAGTTTAGGAATTTTTCAAACTTGGAAGGAAATAAATTCATCAACATTGCAAAGTAGAAGTGAGACATATTTTTATCTTTCCTTACAAAGCTGTATCACTTACTGAAGAACAGTTGTTAAAGAGTCTTTGCAGACCCAGACAATAAATGCTCCGTGGTGGGAAAGCATGAGTATGAATGAAGGTATCCCTCCAGAAGATCACAAAATGAGACTATGCAGGCTGGGGATATGGCCTAGTGGCAAGAGAGCTTGCTCCTATACATGAGGCCCTGGGTTGATTCCCCAGCACCACATATACAGAAAACGGCCAGAAGTGGCGCTGTGGCTCAAGTGGCAGAGTGCTAGCCTTGAGCAAAAGGAAGCCAGGGACAGTGCTCAGGCCCTGAGTCCAAGGCCCAGGAGAGAATATGCATGCACAATACTTCCAGTCCTGCCGAGATCTACAGCATGAAACCATTTTGAATCACTCTTACCTTTCCTGTTGCAGACTTACAGCTCACAAGTCTATGAACTTGGGAAATTAGATTGCCCACCATTTCTTGACCACATTCTTTTTGACACAATATTGCTGAGTTTCTCATGTTCTTTGTCTTTATGACCTGCAGTGAGTTAGTGCTAAGGGTCCGTTGTGTGTGACTAAGGAAGAGGTATATCTTATGTAAGGTTTGAGTGATGTCATCGCTGCATGTTTCTGAACACCAGAGCCTCACACCTAAAGCTACCTTCATTCAGATGCTCTTCTATATAAAGGGAGAAGTGATAGGTATGATAAATCATAGGTGGAGGAGACTATAATTTTATGGTTTATCCTAATTTATAGGCCCGTGGAGCCCAAAGAATCACAGATGATTGAAATTGGCTTGCAGAGACTTGAGATAATGATTATAGTGACAATGATTCAAGGTACAAATCATATTGGACAGAAGCTGCCAATCTGTGGTGTATCTCTGGATTGTCATGCATCCTCTTGAAAAATGTACATTGTGAATAGTCTCCTCTGAAATGAAACAAACATTCAGGAACAGCAAGTAAATTCAATCTCAAGCCACTGAGACATTCATGAATTTTCAGCATTCTGTCATGCCTCAAATTACAATGCCTCCTTGATAGTCTTTCAAATCAAAAGGCTATTTATTTGGAAATGAAAATTGAAAAGACAAAAAATATTCAAAAGTGCTTTTTTTTTTACCTCCATCAAGGTTTATTTTCATCTTCTTTATTCTTCTCTAGCTGGAAATTGCTTTAACTCCCATTTTTCGTGATTACTTTGCTCTTGTCCTATGAAATCTTAAGTTGGAATGTGTGCCAATACATCCACTGATATGATAGTAGCTGAATCTGACAATGCTTCCTCCTCACCTGAAAATATTCATATCTGTTTCCTATGCCAGTGATTCAAATTCTGGTATCAAATCAATTTAACTTTACACCTCTGGCTGTCAAAGGCATATGCTGGTCTTCCTCTAAATTTAAAATCCAGTGGGGAATGAAAGAGATAACACCTCTTTTATTACAGTTTGAAGAAACAATAAAAATCATTTTGGATATTGAAATATCCCATGAAGCACTTGGGTATATTTCACTCTGTACTTGGAAAATTGCAGACACTATATTCAAAGAAATGGATATCAACTAAATATAGTGAAAGCTCTGATGCACCTCTGATCACCAGTAAGTTTTCAGATGCCCAAATGGACCAGTGAACCACAAGTAAATAAGCACAGAGAAAATTAACTGCCTAGAAAAGAATGCTCTACTTTCCTTGTCATTAATGACTTGAAACTCCCTCCAAGTAAAATTTATTTGAAATATAAATTTCATAGTCAAGATACTGAGACCGAAGAGGATGGTTTGTCTGTGATGCTTTCATGGACTTCAGTCAGAGAAGCCAGTATTTAGCAGCAACCTTCTACACACAGAGCTAACTTATCAGTCTCAAGCCACTGAGGCATTTATGAATTTTGGAGACCATTTCCTTCGTGCAGAGATATCTACTTCAAGATAGCTCAAATGCTAATGCATATAGAAATCTTAATAAAATACTGATACTTCGCAATAAATGTTTGTATTGATGGATATGCCAATTACTTCCCAAATCATCGAAATATCACACACATCACTCAATACCCAAGTACTGAACTATGATGTATTCATTAATATGTACAGTTCTCATTTATTTTTAAGAATCACTTTAAAGTTAAGTTTGTGTGTGTCTGTGTGTCTGTGTTTCTGTGACTGTGTCTGTGTGTCTGTGTGTGTGTGATACTTATCTGGGACACAGCCTGAAATCAACTTTCTAATCAGTTACTAAATCATAACTAGGATGCTAATTCTAGGGCTAGTATATTTAATAGTGGAATCCAGTTGGTCTATGGTTGGATAATAGCCCCCAGAGGGCATGTGTTGGTTGTAGCACTGTTGTTGGGAGATAGGACATCAAGAAGTAATTAGGCGGGGCTGGGGATATGGCCTAGTGGCAAGAGAGCTTGCCTCGTATACATGAGGCCCTGGGTTCGATTCCCCAGCACCACATATACAGAAAAAGGCCAGAAGTGGCGCTGTGGCTCAAGTGGCAGAGTGCTAGCCTTGAGCAAAAAGAAGCCAGGGACAGTGCTCAGGCCACCTGAGTCCAAGGCCCAGGACTGGCCAAAAAAAAAAAAAGAAGTAATTAGGCTATGAAACTATCTTCATGCATTCTCTCTCTATTTCTGACTCTCTCTTTCTCTCTCTCTCTCTCTCTCTCTCTCACACACACACACACACACACACACACACACACACACACACTTCCTCCTTTCTGCTTTCTGTCATGGGATGAATCCGCAGGACAGTCCACAATAGATGCCAGCTTCTCAGTCTTGGGCTTTCCAGCTTTTAAGAAATAAAATTTTTCCCCTGAAACTACTGCAAGGAAAAGTAGGAAAAACACCATAACTTATTGGTATAGGAACTTTCTGAGCAGAACTTCAATGGCTCAGCAAACAGGAGAGCATATTGACAAATATAATTATATCAAGCAATGAAAGGACTTTTCTGCACAGTGAAGAACATAGTCACTAAGCTGAAAAGACAGCTTACAGAGTGAGAGAAAATCTTTGCCAACTTACATACCTGGCAAGAGTGTAATAACAAGAATGTACAAGAAATTTAAAAAAAAAACTAAATCCCCAATGATTCAATGACCCAATTGATAGATGTGCACATTAACTAAACAGACATTTCTTTCTTAAAAGAAGTGCAAATGTTCAACAAATATATAAAGAAATGCTTAATGTTCCTGAACATAAAGAAAACATAAATCCAATGATATTGAGATTCCATCTCACTAACTCCAGTCATAATGGGCAGCACCAACAACATGAACAACAAATGCTGGGGAGGATGTTAGTTGGGGGGGTGGGAGTGGTGTTGTAGGGGAAGAAAACTGACATGCCGTTCTCAGGAATATAAATTAATACAATCACTATGGAAGTCAGCATGGAGGAGCGTCTTCAAAAAATACCCTGGTTGGGGCTGGGGATATGGCCTAGTGGCAAGAGTGCTTGCCTTGTATACATGAGGCCCTGGGTTTGATTCCCCAGCACCACATATACAGAAAACGGCCAGAAGTGGCGCTGTGGCTCAAGTGGCAGAGTGCTATCCTTGAGCAAAAAGAAGCCAGGGACAGTGCTCAGGCCCTGAGTCCAAGCCCCAGGACTGGCCAAAAAAAAAAAAAAAATACCCTGGTGCTAGTGGCTCACACCTGTAATCCTAGATGCTCAAAGGAGGCTGAGATGTGAGGATAGCAGCCAGTTTGGCCAGGAAAGCTTGAGAGACTCTCGTCCATCTCCAATTAACTACCAATAAGGTCAAAAGTAGTGCTGTGGCTCAAAGTGGTAGAGCCCTAGCCTTGAACAAAAAAATGCTCAGGAATTGAGTTCAAGCACCAGGACCAACACAGATACCCTTCAACCAAAGGAATGGATCAAGAAAATATGATAGATAGGTAGATAGCTAGGTAGATCTATATATAATAGATAAAGAGAGAGATGACAGAGAGATATATAGATATATAGATAGACAGATAGATATATAGAGAGATGATAGATAGATGGATATATAGACAGACAGACAAAAAGTGGAGTCAAAGAATGAAACTATGAATTGGATTGATCTGGGAGAAATCATGCTGAGTAAATTAAACTAGGCTCAGATAGACAAAAGGTACATGTTTCCTCTTATATGTGGATGTAAACCTAAAAGGTAAACATACCTATAAACACATACAGTGTCAAAGTCGCATATGTATGGATAGATACAGGATACACACACACACACACACACACACATACACACACACAGAGATAAAGAGAGAAAGGAGAGAGAGAGAGGTATAGATTGATATATATTCCTGATCAAAGTAACTAAAGTATGGTATATACAAGAGTAAAATTCAATGTTGAATAATACATACAGTTAAACAAAATCAGTGTCAGAAAGCTGAAACATGTATTAAGTATTGGAGGGAACAAATTGTAGAGAGGAATGGTATATGAATAATCATAACTCTCCATGTACATACATGAAAATGCAATTAGGAAACTTGGGACTAGTGGGGAAAAAAGAAAGGGAAAAGTGGGGGTGAAATGGGTCATTCTCTGATCAAGATGCTCCATACACATAAATGAACATGATAAATTAAAACCTCCTTGTAACAACTATTTGAAGACAAGGAAAAAAGATATCTCTGCTCTTTAGAAGTTACATACTCTGCTATTCTGTCATAGAAGCACCAAAGACATTTGACTTGTTGTTTTATTAGAAATTTAAAAAACGAATAAAATTTTCATTCATGCTGGGCACTGGTAGCCTCATGCCTATAATCCTAGATTCTCAGGAGGCTGAGATCTGAGGATTGCAGTTCGAAGCCAGCCCAGGCAGAAAAGTCCCCATGAGGATATTATCTCCAATCAATCAATCAAAAACTGGAAGGTGAGCTGTGGTTCAAAGTGGTAGAGAGCTAGCCATTGAGCATAAAGAGAGTCAGGAACAGCATTCAGGCCCTGAGTTCAAGCCCCACAACCCACAGGAAAAAAAAATATTACTCCTATGATAATCTACTGCAGGATTTTAGGAAATGTTACTTATTTGAGTTTCAGTTTCTGATCTGTAAAAACATATGAAGGCTAAAGAGTTCGTGTTGTTATGGGAAGTTGAAGAGCACTAAAGATGACATATGAGCTGGTTAGTTTGTGTGTACTTGCTCTTGGAAATGAAGGCATCAGAAGACAAACAGGTCTCATTGGAAAGTAAACCCACAAATAAGAGAATAGGAAGAAAATGTGGAGAAAAGTAAAGAAAAGTAAGCAAAAAGTTTCAGTTGAAGGAAATTCAGATGTCAGCCAAGTGAAGAGGAACAGAATGTGAAAGTACTATATTTTTTAATACCAGCAAAATGATGGCTGTAGATACATGGAAGGAGTTGGGCACAGAATATAAAGAGAAAGAAAAAGGAAATAAAACTCTTCAACAAATTAAACTGCATAATGCGATGTTGATTTATAACTTAACTCTTCCCTGAGACATAACTAGCACATCTTCCAGGATCTCTTCAGTCCTACCGTACCACCAAGTCAACATACTGAAGTCTGTCTGATTACCTTCAAATCCTCCATGAGAAAAATGTTAGTCAATTTTCCATCACTGTAACTAACAAAGTATCTAAGATGATAATTTATTAAAAAGAAAGGTTCATTTGGGCGTATTGTTTCAGAAATTTTAGTCCAGGTCAGCTGGTTTCATTGTTTGGGGGCTTAGTTGGGCATGGCACTGTGCCAGAGAACAAGAGATAGAACAAGGCTACTCACTTTATGGTGGCCACGAAGCAGAGAGGGGAAGAAACGGAGTATCCCACAATTTCTTTCGGGGACACACCTTCAGTGACCTAATTTCCTTACACAAAGCCCCTCCTCCTGAGGTCCTGCCTTCTTTCAGTAGCCCCATTGGCCAGCTACCAAACATTCAGATCTTTGAGGTACACTTATGGTCCAAGCTATCACAGGCAAAAAAAAAAAAAAATCTGAGTGGCAGAAAGAATTAGGGGATATTTTTATTTTTATAAGCCACTAGCTAATTAAACTATATCAGCAAAGCAGAAAATTCCTACTTATCTATATCAGCATTCTTGGACCCTGCCAGTGTTGAATCTACCGATGCTGAACTTCTTGTAATACCCACTGTAACTATTTCTGACGTGTGAACTATCACACTGTCTCGGTGTCACAAAAAGGTATGTCAGCAGAAGCCTGCCTCAAGCAAATACTTTTACAAAAGGCTTATAAAGTTCCATTTCATTTCTGAAGTATCCATTTAGCCATTGAATGTTCATATTTTTCCCAAGCCTTCCAAGGGCTATTATGACTTTTTATTGCAGATAGCAACACTGTCTGCATAGGACTAACCAAACCTGCAAGTCAGCTGTTCTTGCACCACAGGCTGCATCTGAAATGTGACTGAGAATTCCAACATATCTACAGGTAGATAGGAATGGGGTTATATTTCATAGGTTTCTACCCAGGGAGTACTAGTTAGAGCATTTGCAATGCAATCACTTGTACAACAGGGCAAAGGAGATGTCGGATTACTACATATAAAGATAGCTGTCCATGAAGGGTAACTGATCTTCTACACTTGCCAAGATTCACTCTAGATTCTACTGCAGTACTCACAAGCTTTGATCTCTCTGACAACCAAACCCAAGAGGTTTGCCAAAATAGAACTGCACTGTAAGGGGGGAAAAGCTAAAGAATTATGCATTAATAACACCTTTACCCACAGGCAGAACATATTTTCATCTGCACACATCACATCATGTATAGAAGATCTTAGGTTATTAAAGGTGAACAAGGCTAATAGTCTCTGGGATAGCTCTCTTGGGACAGATATTTGCATAATGAAACCAATACAACCCAGCCCAACTCAGCACTTCTTTTGGATCATCTCCTTGTACTCATGCAAGAGATTTTTAATTCACTAAATTATTTTGTGGAGGAGTTGTTTGGTAGCTAATCTCAGAAAACAATGTCTACAAATAATTCATGACTGTTCTTGCCAATGCAAAAAAAAGTCTAATTGGTAAATATGTATGGTTTAATTAATCTATCTTTTAGAAAATCCTCAAAGAATGTGTAGATAGAGATCACCTTTGATAAGGATTTAGATACTACCGAGGTTATCTGCTTAATTTAAACTCAAAGTAGGGACCCCTGCTTTTTCTGGATGCTCTCTTGTTCTGGGGATCTCTATTGGAAAGCAGCTAGGAAGATCCTTATCAGGGGAAATATGTGATCTCATTTCCATACTTAATCATTGTAGAGGCATTTGGTTTCAAATATTTTAAGTTATGGAACACAAACTGTAGGGAAGCCACAGCATAAATTAAAGTGATAATTTCATTTTAGAAGAGAGGCAGGGGCTGTTTATTACATAAAAATCACCAATATTTTGCAGCTAATGTTCTACATGAGCTTCTAGGGTATGTGTATTGTAGAGTAGTTTCGGTTTATAAAAAATATTCAGTTTGATATATGTCTATACTACCTTAATAATGGTAATAATAATGAAGACTGATTGGATGTGTACATGCCAGGCACTGTACTTTGATAAGTGATTTGCATGGATTAATTCACATATTCCCAGACACTACAATGTTGCATCTGCTAAAAGAGCTTGCTGGAAAAGCTGTGCTTTTCCTAGTGCTTTCCTTTTTCTATGAATGTTAAATGGAAATGAATGGTATCCGTTTCCATCTACAACCATATGGCTTTATAAATAGCAAATATGCATTGAGATTTTACTTAGCACCATGTGATAACTTAGGAGATGAATGGGACCAGACCAATAAAGAGTCCCCCTGGACTTCTCACACCATGGTCACTCCCATGTCAAATCAGCAAACTTGTAAGGTTGAATTATTTAAACCCTTTACCTATTAACTTAAACTCCCATTTCCCTTCATGAGTAGACTCCTGATCCAACATACCCGCCTTCCAACTCAAAATTAGAAAAATCTAGGGAAATTAAAGAAGTTAGGTAAGCCATGCAGTTTATCAGAAGGAGATAAAGTTGGATGGATGCTCTGATGAAAAGAGGGGCAGAATAGACAAAAATTGCAACTTTCAGGCAGATAGTCTCAAAATGGGAAATTGTGGTAATACACACAGTCCATCTCATGAGTCGAGGCCCCTGACATCTGTATTGAAATCACATGATAGGCAGAGATAAACTATGTTTAGAGATTTTAGTTTATAGTTTAATTCTCTCTTTCCTTAAGTGTAGGTTAGAGTTAGTGATTCACTTGCATGTTGTATCATGTATAGGCAATTTTGCTACCCATTAGCCAATTATGTACATTCTCTAGGCATGTAGTGAATCTAGATTAGATAGGAGTGGCATAATTTTTATTTTTATGATAAAGGGAATGAAGACAAGAGGAATATGGATAGAATTAAGGTCTACCTCTGGACAGTAGGAAGAGTAGGTCAAAATTTGAAAACTATTGATACCAACGCTGGTCACTGCTAAGCTCCTCAGACTTCAAAGAGGAATGATATGGAAGGAGATAATTCCAAAGATGTGTGTCAGGCCTGTTTCTGATCTGCATGAACAACTTTCTTTTATCACTTTGTCTCTTTGCCTCTATTCTCCTGTAGAATACAAAAGGAGAACAAAGCTATGTGTCTAGTATGGTAGAGATTCTGACTCTACCACTAGCACTATTGAAGATACTAAACTTCTCTTATTCTCTTTATATCTTGATTTCCTTAAGTGCAAAGTGAACAGTATAAACCTAATTGGTTCTAAAGTCTCCTCCAGTTTGTAAGTATATGATATGATCACCTGTGGACATACTATGACACACAAATACACATCTTGAAACACCCTTGCTCATGATAGAAAATGACAAATACGAATAGATGGAGTTACACTTAAAATTATTTGGATTCTGTGTGGACCTGAAATCTCCCAACCCAATAAATAGCTGGTCACTTTCTAATCATAGGGGTACATCTCACAGCAGACTGTGTCATTCTAGGTTGAGAAAAGGAAGAGGGCAATCTGGGAGACCTGGGACACATGATGACTAACTCAACCCTGCTTACTCAGGACTTTCACAGTTTGCATCCAGAGAGTTCTACATCCTGGAAAACCCCTATACCCAATGAAGGTTATGGCAATGAAGGTTACCCTGGAAAGGATTATAATAAGTCCTGGTGGCATAGCTTAAATGGGAAAGCACCTACCTAGCAAGTGAAAGGCTCTGAGTTCAAACCCCAACACTGTCCAAAGTGAAAATAACCATAAACAAATATTAGAGTCATGTTTTTTTGACAATGGTTCTAACATTAAAATATTATATTTCTTTTTCTGTACTTGGTTGAAAGACAACTGGGCTTTGTTCGATATTTTCTTATGTTGCACAGTGACAAATGTACTCCCAAAAGCACAGAGTGTAGTTAGATATATACATATACATCTTTCTATTAAGAAAATGAAGTTTTCTTGTCATCATATGCCTAGGAAGTAACTTAGACAGAATTTAATCATGTTATGACTGGGTCTGGTTTTTAAGATTAAAACCTACATAATGCTTTGACAAATGGAGAGAGGAAGGATGGGAAGACAGTTACAAGAGTCAATGTACCTATGTGAAAATGGACCCGGGTAAGTTGAAAGGAAAGACGAGGTTCTGATAGATGGCACAGATGCAGAATGAGAACAATGGAAGGGGTTTCATGATCAAGACACATGGTCATCATTAATCAGGATGTTGAATTGAAGTTCCTTTCTACAACTACTTGAAGATAATTTTGAAAGTATATAATGCTTTGAAAGCTTAAAAGCAGGATACATCTAAAGAAATAATGTGATTTGCTGACATGAATACTCACCAGAACTAAAATATTTTTAAAGTCATAAATATTATTTAAAATATAAAGATTATTATAATAAGGACAGATGGTTTCATGGATGAGGATGAAATCTGGGTTGATATACTAAAAAGTGTTAACAACAATAGCTTGGGCCTGGCATCGGTGGCCCATGATTAACTCATGGTATAACTGTCTCCTCATACTACCTCTTGGGAGTTCAGGTTTCCAATATTTGGAAGACTCAAATATTCAGTTGATAGCAGTCTTTGCTACCACAACATAAGAAGAGCTGATTAAGTAGGTAAATCTTACTGAGAACAATGAGCCCAGACTGTGAAAAGTTCGGAAAATAAGTTATAGGAGTAATTATTTGACCAGAGAAAAATGCTGTAACTGAAGACAGAGCAAAGTCGAGGTGTGATAACTATTTTCAAATATTTTAAATTCTATTCCAAAGAAAAAGAACTAAGCAAAATCCACAAAGATTTGGAAGACAAAAGTTAGAATAATGGTTTGAAGGTTTTCATATATCAATTTCTGAATTTACCAGCAATTATAGCTCTTTCAAAGAATGTGATTCCAGTTTTGCCAAGGGTATGAGGCATGAAGACGTGGGTATTTTCAAATAATTGAAAAAGGAATAGAAATGGGATAATTTTTTTCTGGAGAAGCAATTTGGCAATCTAGTTCAAAGCTAAAAATATTATTTCCAAATATTTCCCTTCCATACACGTACCTGAGTTACCCTAGAAATGCAACAAAATTGTTTATATGAAAATTAATTGCAGTGTTTGTGGTAGTGGACATTTTGAAATAGGCCAAAAAGTTGTCAAATGTGTCGGGGTCTCTAGCCTCCTGCACTCTCCTGACCTGCAGGAGAGACGGGAAAGCACACCCCAACCAGGTGAGCCAAGAAGAGGAAAGGGTAGACGGACCACCCACACCCAGCCCTCCTTCACCAGAGGACAAACAGACAGCCCAGGAGCTTAAGTCAGTGCAAAGGCTTGTTTATTGAGGTTGATCCCGCTCTTAACTAAGGCACAGGAGCCAATCAGGTCAAAGATCAGCAGGAAGGGGAGGGCTGTACGTGCACCTATCTAGTGACTGTGAGGGGCAGCCTAAGCTGTCCGTCAAGGGTGGAGGGCTGAGGGACCAATCCTAAGAGGCGGCCATATTTTACATCACAGCCCACAGGACCGCCTCCGGGTTCACCACGAGGCACCATCTTGGCCACAAGTGGTCCCAAGGCTGGGAGGCGGAGCCAGCTAGGACTGCCCTTTTGGGTTGTGGCATAACAGCCACACATGACACCAGGGCTGGGAAACAGGTGGGCCAGCGAATTGACTCCGGGCATTCCCCACATCTCCCCCTTTTGTTTTAATTAGCAGGTGGCTGCCCTACTTGAGAGTGTGCCTGTCTTAGGTTTCCCCCCTCTGGAGATCTTATCCGTCATTGACTACCACTCTAGCCCTTCAGGCAAACCTACCTGCAGGGCTTGCCAGCCCAGTGGAAGAACTCGGGGGGCGGGGGGAATTGACACTCAAGAGGAGGCCCTGTTATTTTTGCCTCACACCTGTACACCCTGGTAGGCTGCCCATTCTGGTAGGGGCCATGGCCAACCTCATAGGGTTCCCAATCGGCTAAAGGCAGCATATTGCTGTCTGACCACCATTAACTGGACAGCTCTGGCTCATTGCTTAAGAAACAGGGGAAGCCTATTAACCATGCAAGGGTCAAGTGTAAACACAGAGGCAAATGTAAACACAGAGGCAAATGTAAACACAAGGCAAATGTAAACACAAGGATCATGGGGGATTTCTCCCACAGGGGGGAGAAGGTAAGGAAGCCACCCATTTAGCTCAGTCTAGGGAAAATTGGAGTTCAGTCCATTTCGGCACCGCTCAGAAAAACGCAGGCAGAGTCCCCCTTCTCTGGCGGTGAGATAGAAGCAGGCAGAGTCCCCGTTCTCTGGTGGTGAGCAGGTCCAGGCCCTGGCGATTCTGGAGGACCACGGCAGCCAAGGTACTAGCAACTTAATGCATGTCATTAGTAGATAGTTTATCATAAACATGAAGCAAAGTGCCAAAACCCTCAATGCCTATTCCCCCCCACACACACACAACGGGAACCCCTAAGCTCAGCAACAGGGGAAAGGGAAACAGTGCCAACTCCATTCCAGTTCTTTGGCAAAGCTGTAGGTGGTATCACCACAGAGAAACATTGCGCCATAAAAGATGTCAAGGTAGCGTCCAACAAGGCAGTAGGGCCGGGCAACTGGAAGGAAGGGAGGCTGGCTGCCTCCATTGTTGTCCACAATTGCTGATACACGCAGGCAGGTTTCCCGTACTTCCAGGAAGGAGCAGGAAGAAATCCACCATGGTCTTTTTCATTCCTAGAGAGAACAAACAAGGAAGCATACCTCAAGAGGGGGTGCACTTGGGTAGATATTCTGGCGAACAGTATTTTAGGTCTCTAGCAGGTATCCAAATTGGGCTTGGTTACCCAATCAGGAAAAAGCAACCAAAGCCCCTTCCCACACTAATAAGCGAGTCAGGACCTTGCCATGATCCAGTAAGGGGGTCCTTCCATGGGACTTCCACCTTTAAATAAGGTGTCTGATTTGATTTGACCAATGTCTCTAAAAAGCTGTCAGAGGTTGCTTTTGGAAAAATTTAAAATATTTAATGTAAGCATCGCTGTCCTTAACTGGTCATGGGGGTTGCTTCCCCCTTTTTATTTTATTAATTGGTCCTTTGGGTCTTATTATATCTCTCGATTATGGCTTGACCCCTTAGATTGTATGGTATTCCAGTGGTGTGTTTAATATTTCATATTTGAAAAAAATCTTTGCAATGGTTTGCTTATAAAGCAAAGCCCATTGTCTGTCTTTACCTGTAGGGGTAGCCCCAGGATGGCAAAACATTGTAGGAAATGGCTTTCAGCATGCCGGGCCCTTTCACCTGAATGGGCAGTTGCCCAACAAGCATGTAAGTAGGTGTCTATGGACATAAATATATATTTTAATTTTTCAAAGGGAGCATAGTGGGTCATATCAGTTTGTCAGATAACATTAGGCTTAAGGCATCTGGGGTTAGCTCCAGGAGATTGCACAGGCGGGACCTGCAGAAATGGCATACACGATTTGCATGTCCTTATGATCTTTTTTAAGTCCTTTATAGGAACCAGGGGGAATCTTTGATGTAATCCTCTCCAATTTAAATGCGTAAGCTTGTGAAGTCCTTAAGCCATTTGAAAATTCTGAGGCTGTGCAGTGGCTATGGCTATAATATTCCCATTAGTAGCCAATTGATCAGCCATTTGGTTTCCTCGTGCCAAATTTCCAGGCAGCTCCTGGTGTCCTCTAAGATGCTGTAAAAAGATGGGCTCAGCCCATTCCTTTAGTAAAGACTGGACTTGGATCATTAAAGGAGTAATTGGATTTTTATCTAGTTTAATGTATGAGGACACTAGGGTGGGTAACAAATTAACTACATACAAACTATCAGAAAACAGGTTCATCGGCTGCTGGACATGGGTTAGTGCCAGGGCAACTGCGTACAGCTCCTTAAACTGTGCAGACCCTGTAAATGGCTCAAAGTAGTGGGTGCCCTCTTCTATATTGGCAGGGGAGGAGGTGGGGTATATCACCGCGGCAGATCCCACTTTTCCTCCATCAGTAAAAACATTTACAGCTTTAATAAGGGGTTTGGTAAATCTTTAAGTGCTATAATGGCAGTCCAACTTCCCCAGGAAACCCTCTAAGGCACTAGACACCCAGTTATGATTTCTTTTAATCCACTCAAAATCTGACAGCCGGTAGGGAATAACTAGCACATAGGATCCCACCCATAATGTCTCAGGGAAATATCCCTGCCCTTAATTACCAGGTCAGCTAGCTAGTCTAGCTGGGAGTAAACCCTGGGAGCCCCTCCTACTGATGCATGTACCCACTGGAGAGGCTCGCCTGATTGAGTAATAGCGGCTGAGGAAAGCTCTGTGCCAGGAAGGATCCAAAGACAAAGGGGGCATTCGGGCCTATAATGAGCCAATTGTGCCATATTTAGGGCCATTTGAATTTTTTGAAATATTACTTGATGTGATGGAGTTATTGTAATAACATCAGTGGGGGCTTTATCCTTCAAGAAGTCAAAAAGTGGGAGCAGATCTTCTGTAGGCAGGTGAAGCCAAGGCCTTAACCGGTTAATCTCACCTAACAGTTTTTGGAGCTCCACCAAAGTATAGGTGCCATCAAATCAAATCATATCATTTAACCTTACCGGCAGGTGGAAGAGAGCACAAATGAATAACAATCAAGAGGGCAAAGGGTCAGGACAATGTTCAGCTTCTTCCATCCCGAATCAGCAGGCCTCATTAGTCATGTGTGATGGAGGCAGGCAGGAGAGATGGGTTGGATTTGGGCAAGGCTGTAGTGGCATCTCTCAGAGTCCCCTGGATAGATTGTCACACCACCTGCTAAGTTGCCTGCAAATTTCTACACAGCCTAGTTAAAGACATTTGAAATCTCCCAGTATTCCCTGGTTGCTTACTCTGAGTACTCTGGCTTTTGTAGGCTGGTTCCCTACTGGTTTAAGCAGGGTGACAACTTTAAAAAGATTTTAGAAGACTTGGGCCTTTAACCATCTTCCTAGTCACAAAATCCACACAGACCAAAGGCCAACCAAGTCTGTTCTCTGCAGCAGCCACAACAGTTTCTGAGACATAGAGGGGGAAGAAACCAATGCTACCCCAATGCGCCCCTGTGGCCACCAAACAACTCAGATGTTTTAACCTTGGAGTAAGTCTCGGTTGCAACTCTGTCATGATAGGCCTGCTATAAGCCCAACTCTAATCTTGGGGCAGGCAGAGCCAGGGCAGTAGCATTCTGGGCCTGTCAAAATCTTTACAGGGGTCCTAGATTTCCTGAGCAGTTTCCCATGCAAGAGAAAGAAAATAAGGAATCATTAGTAGTAAAGCCAGGCAGTTTGGGAGCAGACTGTGGAGGCAGCTTCCTGTAGTCGTGAACCGCCACAGTCCACGCAGCTAGCACACATGTTGACCTGCATCCTAAAAAGCAAAATATTAATCCTGGGTCAGGAAAATCTAGGTTAGTAGCCACATTTGCACACTGGTTTCAAAATGACTCTGGTCCCTTGATGTTATATAGAGTTTATGAGAGCACAGGAGAGAAAAATGGAGGAGCAAAATCAGGATCAGATGTACACTTGACTTTTAGCATAGATGGACATAAAGAATAACACACTGGTTTTACATCATTACACTTATACCACATGCTGCATATTAGAACCTTTTGGAGTTTTTCTTAGACACATTTGCTTGCACCCAAACATAATCAGTTTGGGTTTAAAACCTGGATTTTTTTCTTTTGACTTGTAGTCTGGTGATAAGAGTCAGGATTGCCTCCAGGCTGTTCACTGTGACTCCACCCACAGGCTGCAAAGATCAGTTTAACACAAGACTTAAAAGTAAGTTAAAATAGTAGTCAAAAGCAAGTAATTTTGAAACCATGATGCCAGTTTTTACATGTTTTACCAACAGACAGACAGACAGTTGTGCACAAGCTTTGGGGTGCGCTTAGAATTTTTTTTTTAATTGTGTAAATTTTCTGGAATTCTAGTGGCAAAATGATATTATTTTGCCCATATTTTAGAACCACGTGGTCAGTTAGAAAACAAAAACTTTTCCTACGAAACAAAAATTTTTACAGATTATCTGGCAAATGAAGAAGCCACATTTTGAGAAACCAGTTCAGCTCCAATGGAGGGCTGAAGTGGGATGTTATGACCAGAGAAGGTCCAGGAGATGGAAGACAAGACACGAAGGGAACACAGACACAATGGTGGCAGAGCTGGTCAGAGCCTCAGCAGGCTCAGAGCAAGACACCTTCGCCTTCCAGCATTTGAATTGCAAGGCATATTTGAATTGCAAGATACATTGAATTGTAAGGCCACAGTTGTAGACTTTAGGGTGGGGGGCAGGGTTACCGGGAGCTGGAGTCTCCAAGTTCCCGCCCAGCCTCCAGGAATTCGGCACGCCCATTACCTGGGGCATGGGTGGGAGGCGCTTGCTAAAACCCATTCTATTGTCCACCATGAGGTCAATGCAAGAGAAAACTTAGGATTTAGCCAACAACAATCAGAATTTAACCAAATTTCCAAACTTCAACATCAATAACAAGAACAGAAAACCTTTCTTTGTGTCTTTCAAAGCAGATGTTAAGCAAATAAGCCCTTTTCCTCCTGGGCAGTGAGGGGGCTGTCTCCCCTCCATCCAAGACATTCCTCAGCAAATGCTTCCCAGGCGGAGTAGCTCTTTAAGGTCACCTCAGAAGCGGGAGGAGTGAGAGTCTTAAAAGGGCCTTTAGCGTCCCCAGGTGTCCCTTTAGGGGGGCCTGGGAAGAAACAGGCCTTGAGGGTGGATAGGGTCGAGTAGACCCCAAGGGGCAGATCTTCTCCCAAGTTAATTTCCCTCTTCCTCACCATTTGTTTTGCACGATCCCAAGTAGCCCAGTTGAAAAGGTTGGCGGCTGCCAGCTCGGTGCACGACAAGGCTTCCCAGACCCTTTTGGCCTGGGGGTCCAAGATCTCTAAACCTATGCTTTGAAGCATGAGTCTCAGTGCTTTAAGCGCTGGATCCTTATGCTGAGTTTGAGATTGCCCCATCTTTTCAGGGATACCCTTACCTCGGAACCCGCTTGGCTTGGCTCGCCAATAGTTTCGCTTCGTACATCCTCATTGCCCCTGTTCGGGCACCAGCTGTCGGGGTCTCTAGCCTCCCACGCTCTCCTGACCTGCGGGAGAGACGGGAAAACACACCCCGACCAGGCAAGCCAAGAAGAGGAAAGGGTCGATGGACAGCCCACACCCAGCCCTCCTTCACCAGAGGACAAACAGACAGCCCAGGAGCTTAAGTCAGTGCAAAGGCTTGTTTATTGAGGTTGATCCCGCTCTTAACTAAGGCACAGGAGCCAATCAGGTCAAAGATCAGCAGGAAGGGGAGGGCTGTACGTGCACCTATCTAGGGACTGTGAGGAGCAGCCTAAGCTGTCCGTCAAGGGTGGAGGGCCGAGGGACCAATCCTAAGAGGTGGCCTTATTTTATGTCACAGCCCACAGGACCGCCTCCGGGTTCACCACGAGGCACCATCTTGGCCACACATGGTCCCAAGGCTGGGAGGCGAAGCCAACTAGGACCACCCTTTTGGGTTGTGGCATAACAGCCACACGTGACGCCAGGGCTGGGAAACGGGTGGGCCAGCGAATTGCCTCAGGGCATGCCCCACAAAATGTATATATAGTAATACATATACATATACAACATATATATGTACACATTCTGATGTTGTTTTAAAAATACATATGAGATAAAATATATTGTAGCAGCAGAAAGTATTTAAAATAAATCAATAGTTGAAAGGAGATGACAGCTGATACGATGGTGAACACTTGTAATCCCAGCACTTGAAAGTCTTAGCAGAATTACAAGTTTGAGGCCAGCCTGGGCTATAAGGTGAGACTCTGGGAAAGAAAAGAAAAGGTAAAGATATCTTAGTCTTTTACATGTAGAAAGGCAAAGGGCAAAGAAATTAAATGAAACATGCCAAAGTACTAATATTACTACCTATGAAATAAAGAATATTTTTTCCTCATGTGCGTTACTTTTTCCCCTAATCTGTCTAAAATGAAAATATATACAGTTTGTAATCAGAAACAAATCAAAAACAATAAAAGCATAGAATACGTGTTTTTTCATTTCTACTACCTGCCTCCCAGTAGGAGGCTACACAATTTTTGTTGAATAAATGAATAAATTAATTAAATGTTATAAATATTTTATGGAGTGAACTCTCCAAAAGAGTTAATAGCTGCTCATTACTGGAAGTGTTTAAGCTGAAGCTGAGTGACTCTCTGCCTATTTGGAGGGCATTCTTATTTTGATTTAGAGTAGAGACTACTCCCAAACAGAGGCACCTGGGAAAACTAACATATTCCTACACTGCACAAAATACAAATATCCAGTCCTATCCCAGACCTGTTGGGAAGAAATCTCAAATAATTGAATGGAAGTGTTAGAAAACCTACAAGAGTTGTTGGAATTTCCCTAAGTAGGTGAACCAACACTTGTAAAATTACTTTTCATGAAGCTGAAACTAATTTATGTTCTCGGGCTGATTGCTAAGGTGAGACCCTGTAGAAAATACCCAAGGCCTTTGCACTGGCTCCTCCTTGGCCTGAAATGCTCTTCTCCCAGACGTAGGGAGCTAACCCTTTACCTGCCACATTCTGTGTATTCAGAAATGCCAGAAATTTTAACACTTTTCAAGTACTTTCCATCTATGTATCCTTTATTGTTTTTGTTTGTTAATCTATGTACCAGAGAGCTGGTGCTTGAACACAGGGCTTAAAGTTCCTGACTGGCTTTTATGTTCAAAGTTGGTACTCTGTTACTTGAGCCAATACTCCATTTCTAGCCTTTTGCTGGCTAATTTGAGATAAAATTCCTAAGGATATGTTTGCACAGACTGGTTTCAAACCTAAATCCTCAAATCTTAGCCTCCTGAGTAGCTAGGACTACAGGCATGAGCCACTGGTATCAAGTTCCATCAACACATTCTCACCACAATACTACTACTTTCTACAATCTAATATAACGTCCTTACTTATGTATGACAAATGCTTTTGTTGGTTTCTTTCCATTAAATATTAAGCTCCATGAAGACAATAATTCTTTACCTACTCTTTTGTTTACTTAAGCATCCCAGAATGGTATTTGGCATATAGTAGGAGGTCAGAAATCCTAGCAACAACACAAAACGAACAAATGTATGTCTGTGATTCTAAGTATATTCTGTACACCTGGATAGTGCTTCCTGCCAAAGGATATTCCAGTGCCGCCCCCCCCCACACCCTGGGGGCAAACATTTTTTATGTGTCAATAGAAATATTTTCAGCTTTCTGAGTCAGTAAGCCTCTCTTAACTATACTCTGTCATTGTAGTACAAAGCCAACCACGAGCAATGCATAAATATGGGAAAAGCCATGTTCCCATAAAACTTTAAGACATATTTGGCCCTTTGATCAGTTCATCTAGCCACATTTCTGGAAGCCTCATTAAGACCAGATTCTCTAGAGGGAAATAGAGCTGCTTCAGATCATGCTTGTGGCTTGTTTGGCTTCTTTAAGCCTAGGCACAAAAATCTCTGGCTCTAAAGGAAGGCCATCTTGGAGGAAGATCACTCTTTTTGACTAACACTGGAAGAGATTCTTTCAGTTAGTCTTTTATAAAGACGACAAAGTGTTGTTCATCGCAAAATGGGTGTTAATGTTACTTTCTATACAAGTACCTGAGGCGAACAGAGTGGGTCTCAGTAGGAATCTCCATTCTTCCTCATTAGCTTCAGTGCAAGTCATCCCTGCCCCATCTCCTCTCGTCCTGACTGCCGTCCAGAGGAGATAATTCTTGTCTCACACCCAGGCTGTGTCTTCCATTGGCAAGTCTGTTACTTTGCTGTCACCATGTCCCAGACCAATGTTAGAAAAATAATTGTGCCTCAATGGCTTTTGCGATCTGCCTTGTTCACTACAGATGTGCAAAGTGTCTCCACCCTAGATCACATCCTGTCCAGGAGGCCGTCATTCATCATGGAACTCTGCAGAGTCAGAGAACATCTAGGGGCCCAGGGGCTGCTGTACATACTGGAGAACAGGGTGGTAGACACGTGACAAGCACAGAGCTGAAATCCCTGTGCCATAAAGAGCTCTTCCCCAATTGACCTGATCTTTACACACTGAACCATTTAGCCAAAATTTTGCACCAATATAATTCTAGATAAAGATCTTTCTAGAGATCTTGTAAGCAGTGGACCTAAGACTCTCATTTATTTGTCCCCAAAGTCAATATGGCACTTGGATTTTTTGAGTTAAGAAAAATAGAAAAGATTCAGTCTTGTGGATAATTCCCTTATATAACCACAGTAATTGCTTGTTTTCAAATATTATTACACTTTTTATTGAGTGACTGGAGTTTGGTTATCACTTCAGATCTCTATTAAAAGTGGTCTCTCCATTTATTCCTAATAAGCACGAAGCCAGCACTGTGAACTGAGCTGTTAGACCCAAAGCTGGACTGGCTGCTGCATGTCATATTTATAGGCTACAAGAAGACAAGGTCAAACACTGTAGCTTCTAGGTCAGCCCATATTTCAGATAATGCCTCCCATCTTAAGAACAAATCTACCAGTTATGTTACAAAAAAAAATATTGCTCTTCTCAAACAAAATGTAGTTAAAATGGAGACTAGCAGAATCTCAGGAAAGCATATTCATATCGTTCTCCAAATGTCAACCCTAACCACTCAGAAGACTCTTCGATCCCTTTAAGGAGTTAGATCAAAAAGAGATTTTTTTTTTCTTGGATGTCATTTTCTTTTTGGAACATATAGGATGCATTCTGTGTAAACCATCAACATGCAGCGTTTTCTTCCATGGGTCTATTAGCTTCTTTGAAGCTGGCCTGTTAGCAAAGCATTTCTTGCATCTTCCTGAGCTCAGTGCCCTCCACTCTGGCAAAGGCTACCTGTCCTGCTCTTTATCTCCACAGTAGGCTTTGACCTGAGCCCCTGCCCAGGCACCATCTCCCCATTCCTTATTTTTTACTACCTAGAGGAGAAGTTGCTGATCATATTGTGTTGGCCAGGAAGCTGCTGATCCTCCAGGCATACCGAGAAGAGTGGTCGGGCTTCACACAGTCCCACTCCTCTGCTTCTTGTCCACTTCAGGCAAGCCAATGGCACAGACTTCCTATCTGTTCTGTTTCCCATTTTCTCCACTGGTGACCGAGTGGGTGGGGGAGAAGAAGCCAGCAGTACAGACCCAGGCCCCGAAGTATGCACCAGGCCCTGAGGGAATATGTTTTCTATTAACATTTGCCTATCCATTTTTTTGTATACATTTCTATTCACTTTTACTATTCCATTCCTTTTTCTTGTCATTGTTTCTGTGAAAGCAAAACTTTAATAGTGGTCTTGCAATATGAGTTGTCTGGCAGTCAGACATACCCAGAATAGTTACAGAAAGCAACTTATTCCTTAATGTTCAAGACCCTCACCTGATTCCTTATTGGCTGAATACTATGTGATAAACAACCTCCTTGGGTGTTGTCTAAGTTTTATTTTCTATTGGATAATTTTAATGTATTCACCATTTGGACTTTGGTTTGTCTCAACCCCCCAGCCCCACTTTTATTCTCTTGTGGCAGGAAGGCATTGTTTTCTTTGTTTTATGCTGTCATTAATTTTTAAATCATCTCTCTTTGTACAATATGTCAGTTTGTGAGTACAACGCATCTTGACCAGTGGTACCCCATTACCTATCTTTACTCTGTGTATGTCACCCTCTGATCAATACCCTCATCAATACCACATAGAAGAGACAAAAAAAAAAATGAAGATGGACCAAGTTGCACAATCCTTTAATGGCAGCTACACAGGAGATAGAAGTAGGAGGATGGAAGTCTAAGGCCACCCTAGAGCAATGACAAGAGACCTTACCTGAAAAAATAAATGAAAACAAAATCAAGGGCACCGGGAATGACTTAAGTGATGGACTATTTTGCTACAAAGCAAAAGGCTTAAAGTCCAAACCTCAGTAATTGTTCTTCCCCTCAACAAAGGAACACAAACCTCTAAGCACAAAATTTTTTCTTAACTTCATTGAATAAATGAAAGTTTTGTCTGCTTGAATCCCTGCCTCTTATTTCATTTGCTAATAGTTATCTGTAGTAAAATCCTGCACGGCTCCAAGAAGGCCAAATGCCATAGCTTACTATCACCTTAATCTGATCAAATCCATCCTCTGCCTTATATATATTCCTTAACTTGCTCTTATAAGATTCAGTTCCAATTTCTAGAGGCAAACAGATATTAATTTGCCTAAGGGTTATACCTAAATGAACAATTATCCCCTGAAACTGTTGCATTGACATCATATATTGGCTTTAGAAAAAAAAAAACATATTTCTGGGCTGATAATTTGAGAGATATTCACATCCAGTCCATTTTTCATTTTGTTTTCTTCAGGTAAGACAGATACAGAGACGTAAACAACCTTTTGTGTTCAGTGCATAGTAACATTTTATATTCACTTACAGATGAACTGAAAATGCCTTCAAATCTTACTTATAATTGAAGTCCCTCACCAAACTCTTGTCAATTCAGATTCCTTGCACACACACAAAATTTTCAAGCAGCTATGATGAAATAGATGTTAACATTACTGCTGACACCAAAATCTCCATTTACCCCAGGGCTTGAGTGCTGATTGACTCCTGATTTATTTTAGGCAAATTAGGCAGCATAATGAGTAAAACAAATACTTCAAGGATCAGATTTAAGGGAATGAATGTAAAGGAATTCAGGTGCAAGTCTGACTTCCATGGTTATTTCTCCAGTTGTGGTAAAGTCTTGGCAGCTACCAGCATCAATTAAAGCTCTGGAGTTCCAACAATAACAAATGGATTGCTAAGAATGGATTTACAGAAAATTTGGCCAATCTGGTCCAAAGCTACCAAACTGGCAAATTTACTAGAAGTAGATGGAACAGATTATACTTCACAGGACTGTGATGACAAAAAACAAAATCTGTTGGATGGAAAATTACTGTCTTTGGAGGTCTGAGAAAGAAAAATAACTTTATTGGCTATTACTTATCCAAAAGAATATAATAGCCAACATGTGTATCATATTTAATGGTTTGAAATAGATTCTCAAAAACATTATCTCATAAAGGCCTCATGCAACCCAAAAGTGAATAAAGCATACTTGATAAAGAAACAGAGACACTACACAGTAAAATATTTTCCCCAATAACATATGCAGAAATGGTTTAGGGAGACAATGTGAAAAGCAGGTAAGACTGTAAAATAAAAAGGGGAAATGGCCATTCCTTACACATTGCCAGATTGAGCCACACTCTTTCTTTGTGACCAAAACAGATAATCTCAGCCATGACAGCATCTTCCTGTTGGATCTGTATAGAGAGGACCAATTTGTGGCCATTGGGAGTCTTCAAACCAGAGGTTAGAGAGGGCATTTTGAGAATAAGACACTGGAAGATAACAAACGCTGACATACAACTCCTTGTGGCCAAGTCTGCCTTGATTTCGTGGACAGTCAGTTCTGAAATACATTTCAGCTTCCAGGGAATTGGGGATATGGTTTTGCCCAAACAGCCTTATACTGAAACCTCTGGCTTGGCTGGATTCTGCATGTTGGCCCTTTGCTTACCTCTCTTTCTTTCTAGACACGTGTATCAAGGCAGAGAAGCAAAACTAATTTTGAAAAAAAAAATCTGAACAAAATTTTACACTTACAAGTGCAATTTTAAATGTGAATAGAAAGACCCACTGTGTTATTAATGCTCAGAATGCCAAGTTGTTCAAACACCTAGCAGCTAGTTTTCTACACCATACTTCAAAGGGAGGTTTTCAGAAATACAGATGTTCAAGTTGGAAAGGAATTTAAGATTTCCAACTAATCCCAAATTCTTATTTCCTGAGGTGAAGGCCCAGTGACAAGAAGTAACTTTTCATGGGTCATGCAAAGAATTAATGTCTGTGCCAAACTTCCAGCTAAGTCTCTTGATCCCCATCTAAGGGTTCTGGTAATGTTTCACACTGAGAAAATGCCTGGCCACCTCTGCCGCCCTTGGGGGTATTGTGTGGCTGGAAGCTACAATTATGTCTTATCTGCGCTTAGGGACAAAGACCAAGAAAATTCTCATGTTTTTACCTCCAAAGTTTTTTCAGGGAAAAATATATTAATCAAAGCAAAGAGGCCAAGGGAGATTTACAAATATTTCACCATTTCCATTCAGACACGGCAGTAGCTGCATTATCTGAAGGCCAAGATATTTTAAAACTGATCCTAACCTGACACATCTAAGCAATGAATAGAAGCATAAGGACAGGAACGATGAGATATTGGAGGCCCCATAAAAATAGATAATTCTGAGGGCCTTGGTGAAGCAGTGAGTTTGTGAGAGTCAGGGTTAAAAGTTTGTGGGAAGGCATACAACTTCACCGAACATTATTTGTTCCTGGGCATAAGTTACTTCTAAAAGTTTGAAAAATCTTGGAAAGCACAGATTTAATTTATTTATTTTTATAATCTACCATGTGAAATACAATACACATGGCTCAACAATGTCTTCTTGCATAAAATCATGAAACAATATATTTTCCTTTTTGGCTGGGAATATGGCCTAGTGGCAAGAGTGCTTGCCTCCCATACATGAAGCCCTCGGTTCGACTCCCCAGCACCACATATATAGAAAATGGCCAGAAGTGGTGCTGTGGCTCAAGTGGCAGAGTGCTAGCCTTGAGCAAAAAGAAGTCAGGGACAGTGCTCAGGCCCTGAGTCCAAGGCCCAGGACTGGCAAAAAATATATAATTTTTTTTCTTTTAATCTAGGGAGAAACCTTCCACAAGGATGGTAAAATAACTCGAGGAATATGAGTTGCTTAAAATCACTGAAAAGATGAACAGAGTTTTTCATGTAGTAACAGCTAAAATCAGTCTCCAGTAGTATTCAACACAGCACATGAATACCCAATAAAGTCATCCTATCAACTACCTTTGTGTATTCTCCAAAGACAGGTCCAGGATTAAATTCTAGTCCACAAGAATCACCAGCCCACCAAAAAGGCTCAGAAAGTCTGAGCGCTGGGAAAAATGTTTGGGACCATAGTTTTTGTTTCCCCCATCACACAGCTAACACTGTCAAATCCTTATCTGGTATTTCATACCACTCCGCCGGCCTCCCATTAAAAATCCAACCCACGACTCCCATCTTCCTCCAACTGTATAATGAGAGAGACCCATTCTCCTTCCTTCCCTTCTTTTTCAAATCCTTCCTTTCTCCCTATAATTTCAACTTGGCCAATTGTTAACTCCTCTGTATTCTACACCCTGATAAAGAATGTTTTTCTCACTTGTCATTACTATCCCTAGTTGTCCTTTGAGTACTGCTTTGAAAACTCTTCACAGAGACATTTTTAATGTTCACACTCATGTGTCAGAGCGTCCTTCCTGTCTCATTACTACTCGTGGTCCCTGGTCCCTACCTTTTACCCAGACCTCTGTCTCTGCCTCACATCATTTCACCTTTGCCCTTCCATCTTTATGCCAACTTCCTGATTGCTTTACTCATTCATAGGAGAGCCAGTCCACTAGCAGCACTATTTGTCTATCATCCAATTACCATCACTACTCTCCAAACTTGTCATGGACATGAAAGATCATAAGAAACTCTGGCCTCTCAGAACTTAGTTCATCTACTCATAAATAGCTTATCTGACCTCAAAAATAACACAACTTTTAGCATAAGAAGCATAAATCTGTAGTACCTGACCTGTAACAATGTGGTAAGTACTATGGTAGGAGAATAAAGTCCTAAGAAAAGTAAATTAAGGGGTTTCATTAATTCTATCTGGAGAAGTTAAAGAAGTATATAGAGATATAGCAAACATCCATGATATGGATCTTTAAAAATGAGCATCAATCACATAGTGGACAATGGAAGAGAACAGAAAGAATGGAGCACACAAAAGCATGAAACAATGTCAAGGTGGAAAACAGCAAATAACCAAATATGGCTAAGAATTGGAGGATGCTGGAAAAAGGTAAAGGAGAAAGCAAAGTTGTAGGACTGAGCCAATTAGAAGGTGCATGAAACTCCAAGACAAGAAAATACTGAGCATCTGAATGAAAATTATAGGTCATAAACTAATAAAAGTAGATTGTAGCTGGAAATCAGAACTCACATCTGTAATCATAGCTATTCAGGAGGCCGAGAGCTGAGGATCGTGGTTCAATGCCAGTCCAAACAGGAAAATTCATGAGACTCTTATCTCAAAATGACCAACAAAAAGCCAGACATGAAGCTGTGGCCCAATCGGGTAGAAAACCAATCTTGAGTAAAAAAGCTAAAGAAGAGTGCCCAGGCCCTATTCCAGTACCAAGCCCCAGTACCAACAACAAAAGACAACATAAGTAGAAAAAAGTCGATTGCAATTCATAGAAACCATGGAATGTTTTGAACTGAAGTTTGTTTCTCTTTAAAATTTATGTTTCCATCTTTATGCCCAAAATGATCACATTAGGCTTTGAAAGGTAATTGGATCATAAAGAATAAATTTAATTCCCTTTCTTTTAGCGAGTAAGAGACAGGAGATAATCCACACTTCACTGAGTGACGATACACACAGTGTGAAAACTAGAAGGAAAGACTCACCAAGAATCAAATCATGCCAGCCCCCTCATCTCATGTTTCTAGCCTCCAAAAGTTTTAGCAATAAAAAAATTAAAAATTTCTATTTAAATATTCCTTCCCCAAACCAGACAACATCTATGAGTATGGGAGAGGTTAATTCCAATTCAGTATATGCATCTTTAAGATCTAGAATGAGACTGAAACAAGCCCAAAATAATTTCTTATAGATAACAATAATATTCTAGCTTTCCATGCTAAAACTGAAAGACAGTCCACAGAGATTAAGATGGCTATAAACAAATACTGGCTCCCTTTGCGGACATTTTCCAGTAACATTTGGCTCCAGGTTCCCATAGCTCTCACTCGGTCACCAGAAGTTTGCAAGACCCTTGGAAGTCTCTGCCTAGAATAGACTGGGAATGCCCTGAAGCATAGGAGAACTTTACTTTTTCTTTCCCCAAGAAGACCAAACTCTGAATCCACTAACTTGCTTTATTTTTTTAAATTCTAGTGAGAGGTCTACTCTTTCCTCAAGTCCAAAATTAATCCCCAATGGAAATGTCAAGGCCTCAAATAATCTAGGAACTGAGGGGTTTGGGAAGAATGTGTATTTATTGCCAAGAAACCATTGACCTGTGATGAACTTACTGGTGAGTCTCTATTTGTGACAAAGAGGGATTGGTATGATTCACTGAAGTCAAAGTCAAACACTGACTCTGATGTAATTTTATTCTCATCTTTTGAAGCTGAAACCCTAGATACAAAATAAGCTCTTCATTTTGTTGATTTGTCTACCAAAACAGAAGCCTGTGGGGTTGATAATTCTGACTAAACTAAAATTCAATCCAAACATTTAACAGTGTTGTTAAATACTGAAATGATCAATTTGACTAATCAACAAGATAAACATTGTGATTGAACAATGTTCACCTTTATTCCTAATGCCTTGAATGGTTAATCCAGTTATCTCATGTAGACATTCTCTAGTGACTCTGGAAAGAAATGGAATATGATTTTAATGCAATTAATTTTTATGATAATATCATGTGTCAGATTTTTGTTTGTTTTTGTTTTGTTTTGTCAGTAGTTATTCTTGTTCTCCTAGGTATTCCCCAATAGGAAATGTATCATATCACAATGCTTCTCCTGTGTCTCTTACCTTACCTGAAATGACCTCCTAAACTACTGGGAAGTAATTTGCAACTCTACAATGCAAATACAAATAGATCTAGTGAAGACACACCCTTCCTTTCCCTTGTAAGGCAAATATTGAGGAAATTTTAGAGAGAAATTACAAAACGGTGACTGAAATCATGTCTCCATTTTCAGTTATTGACATTCCTAATGAAATCAATATTAGTTTAGAATTAGTATGGAAAAAAAGTCAGCAAAAGTCAACAGTACGTATCAGTCACTATAGAGAGTGTGCACATGTGTGTATATATGCATATTTATTTAGATAAACTTTGTTTCAATAAAATCTATAAAGGAATGTGCATATTTTCTCATTTTGAACCTCTTAAAAATAATCTCTTCTGAATGAGTTGCAATTATGTATATCTTGAATTGCATCTAATTAGATCTTGGCATTTGATTATAGGGAAAGACACAGCACATAAGTGAACTAGAGTTTCCATGGGGACATCATGTTTGCTTATACGCTTCAGGTCTGTCACTTTGAAAATTTAGGCAACTCATAGCTGGAAGCCTCTTGGATCCTTTGTAGTACTTGTCTTGGTGCAAAATGAGAAGGTTCTGCAAATGAGCAGGTTCTCATGTAAACCGATCTCTGAGAAACACAGAAGTGTGTTTTTCCTGCATCAGGCTCTGGGATGGTTCTCTTGCTGTCAGACTGCAGCTTGTCTGACCATCCTTGTCTGCCTCAAGTGCCAACCCACGTCTGCCTTATCTCCGATCCATCACACAATGAATGGATGTTTGCAGGGCCTCAAAACCATGCGAATCACCTCAGGCAGAATAATAATTGTTGTCATCATAGCAGCAGCTAGGCTATTTCATGGACATACTGGGTTGGCAGAAAAGAGAATCAATTTTTTGAAAAAGAGTGAAGTGTGTAGCATTAGATAAGGCCCAAGTCCCCTAGGTCTCATCTGATGGTTTAGTTTGTTTTTCAAAAGTGAGGTACCCAGAGGTATTGGCGCTCTATTTTAAGCAGACTAGGAGTTTTAATGGTAAGGTGCTGACAGCAGCCGAGAAGTCTTCAGTAGAGACAGAGCTGTGCATCTAACCGAACTGGAAGTTTGCATCCCACACTTGCATCTGGTGTAAATAGCCTTATTGTTTCAGAAGGTTCCAGAACAGGAGGCCAGTCCTGATTACCCAAGGTTATGCCCCTAGTTTAAGGGAAATCTGACAATTATCTACATCTCTCTTTTTATTGTCTTTTTTCCCCTTTATGGTTTATAAACATAACACTTGTCGTTGAAATTGAACAGTCAAGTAAGAACACATAACACAGATGGGGAGCAAGAGGAGAGAAAGAATGATTCTCTGAAGAAATATCACAGTTGTGGTCAGCTCAGGAGTGAATGCTTATAAATAAAACATAGATTATGTGATCTATTTTGTGTCTGAATATATTCCTGGTGGATGAGGTAAACCAAATAGGCCTAGTCTGGTTGAGGAAGATTTAAAAAGTCCGAGGAGATTCTTCTCAATGATTATCAATGGCAATTGCATAAACAGTTCTATTATGCAAAAAGAAATAGAATCAAGGGAAACAGAAACTCCCAAACAGAATGAATGGTGGAATTGAATCTTAATTGGTCTCACTGCTTCTATTGTCTCTCTGCTCTTATTCCTTCTCCTTACTACTCTCCATGTTAGCTTCCCAGAACACAAAACTGAAGATCCTACTGGTGTGTTTTAAATTTTTCGGTGACTCTTTGTTGCCTACCCAACTTCTTAATGCAGATTCCATTCCCTGCACTTTGAGCTCCAATGTGTTGTGCCAACCTCATCTCCCACCACGCCCCCAGTGGAATCCAACCTTCTCCTCACATACCCTGCCACTTCCTGCTCAAATTCTTCCTCCTTCAAAAGCCCCCTCTGCTTCTGCTCCAGATGGTGACAATTAAGAAAGCAGAACATGAGCCTTAGTTACAATGTCTATGAGTTTTATTGGATACAAAGCACTTTGCTTCAAGGTATATTCCACTATCTTATTTAATATCACCATTCCCCCTAGGAAGAGATCCATTTTATACAGTAAAATCTTAGCAGAGAGAGTTTAAGTAACTTTGCCTAAGGTCACCTAGCTAGTGAAGGATGGGGCCAAAGGGAGATTAGCTTATGTCTGGAGTCTACTCTCCTTGTCCCTGCAACAAACAGCATTACATCTACTTTTTATGTAACAGATCTCCAACCGACACTTTTTCTTATCCAAAATAGATCAAATAATGGTCAATAAAATATGATTAAATCAAAGCCTCGTTACATAACTTCAAAGGGTAAAGAGCAGAACTAGGAGGGGATGACCCAGGGAGGAGCTTTGAACACTGGGTACCAAGTTACAATTGGGAAGAATATGTTCTGATGCTCTGTCACACAGAAGGGTGACTGTGCTCAACACCAATGTGTGGTACATTTCAGATGGAAATGAAGATTTTGAATATTCTCACTACAAGGAAGTAGAATGTTTGACGTGATAGAAATGCTCATTACTGATTATAACATTACAGAATACACACTGCACCACATAAATGTGTAAGATGATGATGTGTGACAACTGAAAAAAAATTAAAGAATGAAGTTTCCTTTAAGGAAAGGAAAATATAAGGATGAGAATCAGAATGGAATATTGGCTACAAAGACCAACAACATTTACTCCAACACGAGAAGCAGGAAATCAGGACCCAAATTCAAAACCTATACTCCTTAAAAAAAAAAAAAATCTGTTAACAGTGATAGATGACTAAACTGTAAATAAAGCCAAGGGCAATGTGACAAGACTTCCATAAAATCAATGATGACATCAAGATTAAAAGTACAAGTTATAATACAATGAAAGTGACTTACCACATATCTCATCAAACTAGGAAACTCCATGAAACCTCATTTTTCACTCAATGGGTATTAAAGTCAGGCCTGTGGCTCAAGCCTGGTGACCTTAGGCCTGTAATCGTAGCTACTCTGGAGGGTGAGATATAAGGATTGTGGTTTGAAGCCAGCCTGGGTAGTAAAGTCCATGAAATTCTTATCTCCTATTAACCACCAAAAGCCAAAAGTAGAACTGTGACTCAAGTGGTAAAGCAGTAAGCCTTGAGCAAGAAAATCAGAGACAGTGCCAAGGCTCAAGACTGGCACTAGAAAAAAAAAAAGTTAAATCTTATGCTCAATTCTCCATCTCTTCCCATCAACTTTCTCCTCCAAGGATAAAAACAAAATGCAGAACATCCCTTGACTGATATGTTTATTATGATCCTATTTAGTCTTCCTTCACCCCTCAAAAGAAAAATGAGGGAAAGGGTGACACTGTTCAAAAAGAACTGTCCTCATTACTTGACTTATGTAACTGTAACCCCTCTGTCCATCAGCTTTACCATAACAATATTTAAAAAATACTTCTTGAATTACCTGTTAACCACATGTGGGCATTGTCTTACCCATTTTCAGTAGATGTATTATATTTTACTATTAACCAAGTTTATAAAATTCTTTCTTTAACTTTGTATCTATAACACAAAAATATTCCTTTTCGCTAACCAAGAAGGAGGTACACTCTGCATACTGTTCAGAAAAATGCTGAGTCTCAGGCAATCTGACAGCAAGATAATGGTACTGAGGATCAACAGAGCAAAGGCGTTGTGAATTCTAAGCTGGATGACAAACACATTTAGGAACTATATCAGTATCTTTCTGTTGGGAATTCATTTGGTGGATTCTTTGCATGCTTGAAATTAGTGGTGAATTAGAAAAGATTATCAAGAGAAAGAACATAAGATCAAGGGCAGGGCAAGAGCGGGGAGTGAATTTCTGTCCTAGATTTGCCTCTGGCTCTTCTCAGTAATATCGTGGGTAAAAACACAGTGGCAGGGCTGGGAATATGGCCTAGTGGCAAGAGTGCTTGCCTCCTACACATGGAGCTCTTGGTTTGATTCCCCAGCACCACATATATGGAAAATGACCAGAAGGGGCGCCGTGGCTCAGGTGGCAGAGTGCTAGTCTTGAGTGGGAAGAAGCCAGGGACGGTGCTGAGGCCCTGAGTCCAAGGCCCAGGACTGGCCAAAAAAAACAAAAACAAAAACACAGTGGCAGCATCTAGAAGATGAAGGTTTTCAGAAAAGTAGATTGGTAGAAAAATATAGGTGAAGGCTTTCTCCAGCCCTCCATGACTGCTCAGAGCTTTCCTTTCCTCTCTCTCCCCCTACACTGTTGCTTCTGAGTAAAAACCTTGAGACTCTATCATTCCAGGTATCTGGATCTGTTAGGGTAATTTAACAAACAGACACCACATCACTTTCATGATTGATTCCCAATTGATAGAAAGTAGCGCACTTTCTCCATTTGCCAAACATTTCATCTAAAATAAATAAATAAATCTATCTTTCAGGGGCTGGCAAAAGTTTGATTAAGTTGGTAAACCCTCCCAGTTCTCGTGTTTTTGTTTTTTGTTCTTTTGTTTTTCCTGTTAACAGCTAGGTTTTCTTAAACCTGTTAGTACCTGCTGAGATGGGTTGGATTTTTATCTAATCTACCAGAATGCATGTCTTCAAAACCAAACCAAACAGCCCCACACTTTATTTGCAAACCATCACCAATGCTGCTAAATAGGTGCTCTGTAAGTGCATAAGAGAAGGCTCCAGAGGGCTCTGTTCAGGGAGCATGAAATACAGCTTGCTATGTTGCAGGCTATTTTTCCCATGCAAGACACACAGTGTAATTTTTTTTCCCTTTAGATTACATGATGTCAGTACATACTCCATCGCCTCCTGTATACGCTGACACTAGACAGGCCTATTTTGATGTATTCCAAACCTGCCCACCGCAGTTATTATTTCCAAGCATTTAAACACAGTCCCAGGAATGGGAGTGGGTTTGTTTTGATCCCCAGGCTTGGAAGCTTGGAAGGAATCTGAGCCCTTCTTTCCACAGACAGAACCCTCCTTTCAAAAGCCTCCAATCCACTGGCCAAGATGACTGGTGGGTTCTTCCCTGTTGCAAAAAGAATATCCAGTCACTATAGATCTAGAGCGTACTGAACACGGTTTGCTCTTAATCAAAACAAATCACACCTCTAATATAAAATTAATCTTACAGATGAACCTGTGCAAAGAGCTCTCCTGTCCAAGGAGAAAACGTCTGACCTCAGACTTTTAAGAAATTTAAGCATCGAGATATTATTGAATCCAAATTAACCTTTTCACTATTGATGACAGGGGTGCGGGGGGAAAGGGATTAAGGAGTTATAACAGAAGAAAAGTGACTAGGGGAAGGAAGGCTTCTTTAGCAAAGAGCCTTAGCCTGGGTGGGATGTGTTGTCTCTTCTCTCTAGCTATGCTCTTCTTTCTTCTTACCAATACCCTTAATCTATGTGCCCTGGCACTAATAATTGATCACCAGGGAATTCAACCTGTTTGAGAACTCACAGAAATAGGCTCCATAATCAGCATCAGAATAAGAACATATTCTAGAATATATTTCTAGGAGAAAGCATAACCACTTCATGGTTATTCACCACCCCATGGAAGATGATAACATCTTTCCAGGTCATAACTCTCCTAAGCCCAGAACAAGTCAATGGTTCTTACTCCAGCTGTCAAAGCAGAGGGGAGGGTATGGTCCTCTGTGTTGTTCTTGTATATAAGTCCTCATTCCAGAAGATGGGTGTCACCTTTGGCTGTCAGTGAGACCACTGAGAGGGGTCACCCTCCCACCAGCAGAAATTCTATGTGCTGCCAGCCTCTAAGACCACCTCAGCACGGGCCGTGTGAGCAGAGTGAGGCCTTCCATGCTACAGCCCAGCACTGAGCCCAGGTCGCACGTCTAGTCCCTTAACCTTTTGGTCACTCACTTTTCCCATCTATAAAGGCAGAAAACACCACTTGGAATGCCGTGAGAATTGCATGCTGTGAGGATTGCATGCATGGTGGAGTATGCCATGGTGCAACCCAGGAGTCTAAAACACATAGTAGTCTCCACACAGGGACCTTGTTTTAGGAATAAGCATGCTTACAAAGCAAGAGAATGCTGTATGGGCAGAGACTTTGGCTGCGACCACACTGTAGGCTTCCTGTGAATGACCAGCTTTCTCTTGGTGGCAGTCATTCTCTGCCATCCATGGTTCTAGAGGGGACCTTACCACCACCCTCTGAAAGGCAGTGTTGGTGACACAAATGGCAGCTTTTTTTTTTTTTTCTGGCTTGTTGGGTCAACTGGTGTGAGTGTGCAGGGGGGAGGGGAGATGGAGGGCAGGGGAGTCTTTCCATTGCTTTGAGACACTGAGGAAGATTTAGTTCTATCCTTCTAAGGTGCATTCCAATGCCACATACCACCTTAGAATTCGCATACCATTTGCATTCTTTATCTTGAAGCCAGCCTTCCAAACTGAGTAAATTCTGGATCCCCAAATATATGAAACTGCCCGGAGTTCATCTCAATGATATCTTTATTATTTTCCACCTAAACAACCGGACAGATGTGAGCTTCTAAAGCTTTGGCCCCTAGTTCAACTGTATGAGTCTTACGCAGGCACCATCTCTACCCTGGGCCTCACCGCTCTGCTCTGCCCACCCCCCAGGGTAAGCCCTCATTAGGAAAAAGCAAAGTGGTGATTCCCTAGCCTCACATCTTAGCAAGAAGTACAACTATGCAGCTCATATTTTTACCAGTCTAAGTGGTAGATAATTTTCATTTAAGTATAAATATCAGATTTTCATCCCAGACTAAAGCAAACCCTGATAATTACACAGTTGCAAATTATTGTGTTAACAGAAAAGGTCTAAATTATCTCCTTCCAGCATTTAATGAATTCAGCCACTTAATGAATTCCCGAAATGCACTGCTTTTCTCAATTCCCTGTTCCCTTGCTGCAGCAGATCTGTATGGCGGTTAGAAAGAGGAGTGATTCCCATATCATCTTTTCAGAACACTATTTCCTTGCCAGAAAGAAAAAAAAAACAAACTAGAAAAAAAAGACTAAATTGTCTTTGATCAGTGGGAATTAGTTGCAAATGCTCAATAAAAATAAAAGCTGGATTGGACTCTGAGTATGTTTAGGACATCGATGATGCAATCACCCAAATTTAGAATTTACAAGGTTGCTTTGTTCAACTCCTTCAGTTCAGTTCCCATGTAATGTGTACTCTCAGGACAAAAAAAAATACATGAAGCATCTGGATGAAATCTATTCTGGCTTCAGGAAGACAAAATGCCTACCCTATAGAGAAACTGTCCGTCTTTAAATTAAATTCAAACCCAAGCAGCTTGCACCCTCACTAAAGCCTGTTTCCCTGTATCTTTGAAAACTGTGTGATTTAAATCATCTGTGTAGTGTGATTCCTTTTTATTTATTTATTTTATATTTTTTCCTATCCTTCATGATCTTTTGGATTCAATGTGGTCCTTGTGAACATGAGGAACTGGTTGTTTGTTGCCATTTTCCATGGTCCTAATTTTGTAGGAACATTTGCAATCAATAAAAGGCAGACACAAGGAAACAAATTTGATAACTGTTTTAAAGGAATAGAGATAGAATATTAAAACAGGATTCCAAAGTAGAACCTTGCCCTAAATCTAATAAAGCTGTGGCTTGAAATTTGTGATTCACTATCTGACATGCCATCCAACCTCTTCCTACGGTTTTAGGCTCCTTGCTTCTCATTCATGTCTGCCCACAGGACACATGCCATACCATAGTTATGTAGACATCAGAAATAAATTCCTTCCCTAATGTCCGTCAATTCCACTCAGAACTTGGAAGTGACAACCAGCCCATCCTGTACAAACTCACCGCACAATCAGGGCCTACTCTGTGTGCCACCATCTTTTCTTTTCTATGGTAGCTGTTTCCTATTTTTTTTCTAATAGAAATGTGCAAATCTTCCTCTGCCATTTGTTTACCACATAGCTGCAGAAGATTCTGCCTACTCGGAAAAGCTGCTTCCTTCTGCTTCTCTCCACAGTCTCTCTGCCCCATGTCTGACCTCTCCTCTCAGAAATACCATCTGAAAAGGAACCTGCCCACACTCAGCTTCACTAGTAGAACTGGTTTCCACTGTTTCCTTGTAGAATAGTGCCCACTCAGCTTTTGACAGCGATCCAATTGGAATATGGTAATCTTGTCACTAAACATTTGTTTTTGTTTCTTATAACAATGATCTAGGACAGTAACAATGGAAGGAATTTCAATGTAGAAGAAATGACATGTTTGAAGAGAGGAAAGTTGTTTTCCCGGACCCCTAAGGCAGAAAAATCTCCTGAGCTCTCCTAAGCTCACACTTCCTGGGAGAATCTCTGTCTAACCTTTTCACAGAATGAGGCCATTAGAACTACAAACATAAGATATTAGTACTTAATTGCAGTATTTTTCTTCCACTTTTTCAGTGTTTAGAGTTCTGCTGTGCCCTGAATCTTGATTTGAATAGCCTGAGAAGTGGGAAGAGGAATAACATGAGGAACTATAGTTAGCTCTCTGAGCACTGGACCCAACCACAGATTCATCCTAGAAGATGCATTTCTTTTAGATTTGGAGCACTTCAATTTTAATGTTTTCTGGTCTATCTCCTAGGTTATCTTAGTGCATAAAGCCAATTAAATTCCTAAACAGTAAGAAGAAAACTTGCTTCTCTCCCTATGTCCCCACTTCTCCTGTTTCTCTGGATATCATTGTCCTGTATTCATTCTAGAAGTGATCTTACTAAACAGTCTTTATGAAGCTTAGCATGACAAGGCTTTATTAGTTCTGCACATGTGAGGCTTTTTCAGTTTCCACAGATGTAGAAATTGTATGGATGATCCTAGCACTGGCTATGGGGGGAACCAAACACATAGACTAATTGAGTATCTGATGTAAAAACTGAATTATAGTGGACATTAATAATAGTCTCAGTTGTCACACAATATAAGCTAACAGAAGGAATATCTCAAGACGGCAGAAAAATCTTTCTATTGTCAATTTTGAAAACAAATCCTGGTAGAGGTCCCATGAGTTCATTGTTGGTCCAGATAGCCAGAAAAGAAGTGCTATCTATTTGCCAGCAGGAATGCTCATGTATAATATAGGCAGATGCCTATATTATAGTTTCTTAAACATTTATCCCCAGCTTACTTAGTTGGGATGGTTGCTAAATATCAAAAACAAAGGAGGAAGGACGTTCTTTCTATTATTATTCTTTAGGATCCTTGGGGGCCAAGTGTCATCACTGAATTTTAAACTAGCCTACACGCTACATAACGAAGAAAGTATCCTATTTTCTCAGTTTGAAACTTGAAGCAAAGAAGTTCAAGAGAGAACTGTGTTGGCTGCCTGTGAGGTAGAGGGCTTTCCTTCCACTCCCATTTGTGTGGGTGAAACATACTCTGGAACATGTTTCTCACCACATTCCACCCACTCCTCATTCTGACTGGCCTCTTTAGGAAATAGACTCTTTCGGTGGTCTCTCCCATGCTGCAAATGCAGGCTTGGAAATGTGCATTATTCCTACTCTTCACTAACAAAGGAAGGAATATGTGGAAGATGTTTGCAAGAAATCTGAGCATCTCTAAACAGAAAATCAAATACAGTAAATTACCATTTAGCCAGCTTGCAAACAATTACAAAAACAGAAACCAAAAGCATTTTTGCACATCTTGCACTCTTTTTTTTTATGTGAGAGAGAAAAATGATAAGTAAACAAGCTCTCAGCAGGAATGTGTTCAATGTCCAGAAAATGCTCAGAGCTTGATAATAATTAAACCCCATTTTCTGAGTCATCTGAGTTTCTTATTCCTCTAGAATGAGTCTTTGTCCTCAGGTTTTTCTAAGCTCCAGACCTAAGATATTCAAAAGAAATTTAATGTCTACTTTTTACTTTGAAATCTGGAGGTTGACATTTGTAAGCATAGATAACTATGACGTACTAAGAACAGTTTACTTGTCTCTAACTTACACTGTTAGCCAACTAGCCAGGTGCTGTGTTTCTTTCATCTCTTCCCTATTTTGGGACTCTAGTTCTAAAAAAGGATCATAAATAAGGATTTGCCCTTTCTCATTTCAACTCACCCTTTTCAGAACTGGCAGATTGGTAAATAACTGAAGTCAATGTAATTAGTCTAATGAAATGAAATCTAAGCCTGGTCATCTTATGTCACAAATATTGTTTGTTGAAAGTGAGGGAAAGAAAGGGAAACCATTAGGTAGACAGGGGTTCAAAATGGCAGCTATAACAAGTGATATATAGCACGTGGCCATTACGGCACTTAAATACTTCTTCCTACCTCATTCCCCGTTCCCCCTCCTCTTTTCCCTCTCCTCCCATGAGTTGTTCAGTTGGTTTACACCAAACAGTTTTCCAAGTATTGATTTTGTAGTCATTTGTCTTTTTATCCCGTGTCTCTCGATTTTGGTGGAGGAGGTAACAAACAGTACAAGAAATGTATCCAATGCCTAATGTATGAAACTGTAACCTCTCTGTACATCACTTTGACAATAAATAAGAATAAAATAAAAATAAAACCTTCTTCTTAGAATGTCCTACGTGTTTGCTCAACCAATGAAAAGAGCTGGGGTGGGTGGTAGATGCACAGCCCTCAAGTCACCATTATAAACCCAAAGAAGAAGCTGGCCACTGGTGGCTCATGCCTGTAATCCTAGCTACCCAGGAGGCTGAGGTCTGAGGATGGCAGTTCACAGGAAAATCATTGAGACTCTTATCTCCAATTATCCATCAGAAAACTAGAAGTGCCACTGTGGCTCAGTGGTAGAGCACTAGCCTTGAGCTGAATTGCTTAGGGACAGTGCCCAGGTCCAGAGTTCAAACCCCATGACCCAGGGTGGGGAGGGAGGGAGGCGGGGAGGGGGGGGGGGGGAGGGGGGGGGGGGAGGGGGGATGGGGGGAGGGGGAGGGGGGAAGAAAATATAGGAAGAAGTCCTTGTTATAAAAACCACCAGCAGTGAGGACTCCACTGGATTCTTCTTTGGAGTCTCTTCAGGGTCTCCCTTTCACTACTTTCCTTTCATTTTCTAATAAATTTACTTTGTAGGTGTTAAACACTTTCCTGCCTTTTAAATCTTTGGGTAGAGAAAATTACCTCCACCTCTTGGTAGCACCCCTAGAAGCTCATAGAAATGATAGGAGCCTGAACATGGGATATGGGAAGAGAGCAGGAAATATAACAGACCAAGCAACATCACTGGGAACAGACACCACGATCACCCTGGCCCTCTCTGGTGGGGATGTGACTTCTTTACTGAGCCCACCATCTTGTTATACACACTACAGTTTCAGATTCCCAGGAAGTGATACATCTGGTCAGATTTGAGGTGGTCTGACTCTCCTGCAGGGAGTAGGTGGAAGAGAATCCAATATCTCAGGCTGAAAGCAGCACTGGCAGACTGGAGGGATTCCTCCTCCTTGCAAGAACAAATGCCCAGGGGCAAAGGATTAAGTATCCACAGGAAAACCTGAGTGTTTTGGAAAGGAAAGAAGTGCTGTTAGGCCCTGGGTACCTTAGTGTCCCTTGGGTCTCTCTTCTCTGCTGTTCATGCCTGTGCTCATAAACTACTCCCAAGGACACAGTAGACATCAGTGAGGCTCACTTTTGTTCTCCTCTGAGCCAGCATTCTTTAATAGATAACTTTTACTTTTTAGCGAGTTAGTTTTCCACTCTTAAGAATTACATTCTTCTCCATGTGTGATCAAATGAAGTAATTTCTTTGAGAATAACAAATCCTCTTTGTTATTTGAAATTGTATCGCATTTCAGTTTTGCCTTTTCCCATGACTGGATAGCATTAGTCACTCACATTCACTAGGAGAAGTAACTGTGTGTGTGTGTGTGTGTGTGTGTGTGTGTGAACTTCCAAATCCTTCTTTCAAATATATATATATTAAAGTTCCTTTTACTAGATTTCATTTCCTGGGTTTCTCGGGCAACAGACTACAAGATTTGTATAAAGAAGGTTTATTAGGGGAACATGCTCAGAAATAATACTGACAAGGGGTGAAGGGAACAGGGCAAGGCAGATGAAAAAATTAATCTGTGATACAATTGCACGAGAGATCTCATCCAGTCCTGGGAATAGGTCTGGAGCTGGAAGAGCTGTTCAGAATCATCCTATCTAAGCAAGGTCAATAGACACATCAACCAGTCCGTAAGCATAGAATGCTAACGTAGAGGGAATATGAGCTGAGCCAAAGCAACTCTTCTCATCTGGAAGATATTCCCACAGGATTCAGCTATTGGCCATTAGCATCTACCATTACTCGTAGTGAGTAAGTCCTAATCTCAAAGGGGAATGTAAATAGCTAACACAACCTCACTGTGTATTCTTTGGCACTCTGCTTGCCCCCTCTGTGGAGTTCATTCCCCCTAAAAGTGGCTCCATCCAAACTTTTTGATCGGTATCTTCCTAGAGAAACTTACATGAGGAAGATTAGTAGGACCTATAAAAATTTACAGCCTGGGCCAGGCTGTTTAAAAAGAAAGCTATTTGCTTTCTTTAAAACTTTAACTGATATTCTTCTCCTTCCCTTTACTACTCATCCCAGATTCCTCTCTCCTTTGATTAGTTCTCTTTTGCTCTTGGTACCAATACTCTCATCTTACAAAGGTTTGAGGTCCTGGTTAATATGCACTTCTCACACCAGGGCTTCTGTCCAAGTATGATTAAAATGAACAAGGGTGTGCCAAGACTTGTCCTGGTGAACCATAAGGCCCAGGGCAATTCTTCCTTGTCCTCCTATAACACTAATCTTTCTTTTGTTATAAGGGCATGATCAATGATCCTTTTCAGGATGGGACTCTTTTCCTTTTCTGCTGCTTTTCCTACAGAGGATCTCAAAGTGACTGAATGGAAGCCAAGGTATAAAGTTTAATGGGTTGACTCACCATATTCCCTGGTAGAAGTGTTCCTTCCAAACTTACAAATCCTAGCTTTGTGAAGAAAAGTTTCCAAAAGGATCAGTTGGTATAAATGATAGCATGAACATCCTTCTGTACCTCAATCCCTAGATTTTAAACTTTGGGACATAGAAACATAGTAGGGTCATTAATTTAGCATAAACACTGCATCTTGCAGGCAAGCTCCCTTTCCCTGAAGAGGATCATCTCTAATCCAGTGCTTCATCTTGGACTTGAAAGAACATTCTATCACTCTACCAGTTTTTATGATTTTTCAACAGGGTAAATGGATTCTATGACCTACAGTTGCATCTTTATTGCAAACTGAGTCCCTTATTCTCATGCAAAACTGTGGATGAAAATATTGACACATTGAGTAGTGCTAACTAAAGTCCTACTGGTAAGAAAAGCAAATTGTGTGTGTATATGTATGTGTGTGTGTGTGTGTGTGTCTCCAGGATATCAATCTATTCATAAATTGAGGGAAGTATGGATGCTGAAGAAAGAACGAAATAAACCAAAAATAATGATAAAAGGAAGGGAGAGGAAGCAGAAAAGAAAGAGGAAAGGAGAAAAGAGGGAGGGGAGGAGAAGGGAGAGAAATGAAAGGAGGGGTGGTAGGAGGGAGGAAGGGAAAAAGGAAGTAACAGGAAGAGTAAGGAGAAACTAAAGAAGACAGAGGGAAGAGAAAGACACAGAGCAAGAGAGAATGAAGATATGGAAGGAAGGAGAAAGAGCAAGAAGAAAAGGGTACCAGGTAGACAACTGATACTTTAGTGTAACCACTGATTATTTTTATATAGGTACCGAATGAATTATATGATCATTAACACTTTATTTTAAAATAGGCTTGCATTAGGTAAGTTTGGAAGTTGTAGACTAACATAAATTTTCTGAACACATTTAAGGTAGGCTAGACTAAACGGAGATGGTCAGTAGTTGTAAAAAGCAGTCTTTTACTTATTGTATATCCAATGTATGATGAGTTTAAGGGGCATAACCTCACATGAGTTAAGTTTCTCATCTCTTTCATTTCTCTACTGAATCCTCCTTAGATTTTTCCTGTTCTGTGGATGACAAGAGCCTAGTAAGAGTAATGGACAACATCAAAATTTCTTCCCATTTTTAGAAATTTAGAGATACTACATGTCTTTGGAACATCCAACATTTTTTCTTTATTTCCATAGCAGCACATTCTTCTTTCTTTGCTACTTCTTAGAATATTTATGCCCTCAATAAAACTCTTCTCCAAAGTTATTTCAAGCTAAATCCATTCAGTTTTTCAAAGATGACAAAATATTGTTCTTCACATTCCCCACTTTCAATGAAATAAGAGAGTACTTGAAAATTAATCCAATAGCAGTACTGAAACTCCAAGGCCTTTTGATCCTTGATCCAGTTTCCTTATGTTTGACTCCTTCAGCTTGCCTATAGTAAATAAAATGCTAAATCTGCTCCAAAAACTCCCAATAATTCTGAAGAATTACAATCTTAGAATCTACTTTTTAAGGAAAAGAAACTTTGACAGATATAAGTAGATTGTTAGATTCTAAAAGATGGGTCAGTTTTTAAAATATATATACATCACCAATAAGCAAATATGATTTTGTCATAATATGGAAAAAAATAATCCACTCTCATACTATAAACGTATTATGTTTCTGTGCTTACAACAGCCTATATGTCATGGAAAATGCTTTCTTTCTGCCCTTGTAGAGGCTGTAGTAAAATTCAAAATGTTTCTTAAAAGTATATGTGAAACCACTTGATCTATAAACTATCAGGCAAAAGCACTTGTATCAATTAACTCAAACTGTGTTTTTTATAAAGAAAAAAAGACAACATTTAAAAAATACTTTTCTGGTACCAGTGACTCACACCTGTAATCTTAGCTACTTGAAAGGCTGAGACCTGAGTATTGTGGTTTGAAGCCCATCAAAGCAAGAACATGTATGGGACTCTTATCTCCTATTAACCACTAAAAAGCCAGAAGTGAAGGTATATCTCAAGTGGTAAAACATCAAACCTCAGGGCTGGGGATATGGCCTAGTGGCAAGAGTGCTTGCCTCATATACATGAGGCCCTGGGTTCAATTCCCCAGCACCACATATACAGAAAATGGCCAGAAGTGGCGCTGTGGCTCAAGTGGCAGAGTGCTAGCCTTGAGCAAAAAGAAGCCAGGGACAGTGCTCAGGCCCTGAGTCCAAGCCCCAGGACTGGCCAAAAACAAAACAAAACAAACAAACAAACAAAAAAAAAACATCAGACCTCAGCAAAAGAGACAAGAATGAGTGCCCAGGCCCTGGGCTCAGACTCTAGTGTCACACATACATACACACACATACACACACACACACACAAGCACACATACATGCATACGCACACAATGTTTCTTCTCAAAAATCAGTGCTAATATAAATGTGAGATAAAATTATTTGCTCCTCAAATATTTCAATAAATTACAACCTGGTGACGGTCACTGTGATAGGCCAAAAAGTATTTAAAAAAAAAAAAAAAAAAGATGGGGGCTGAGAATGTGGATTAGTGGTAGAACGCTTCCTTAGCACGAAGTCCTGGATTCAATTCCTCAACACCACATAAACAGAAAGAGCCAGAAGTGGCGCTGTGACTCAAGTGGTAGGGTGCTAGTCTTGAGCAAAAAGAAGCCAGAGACAGGCCCCGAGTTCAAGCCCCAGGACTGGCAAAAAAAAACAAAAACCAAAAACCGAAACAACAACAACAAAAAACCCAAGATGGTCATACTGGGCACCTGTGGCTTACAAATTTAATTCGAACTACCAAGGAAGCTGAGCTTTGGAGGACTGAGGTTATTTTGTATTCTACTCCCAAAATAACTAGCAAAAAGCACCCTGGATGTGTGGCTGAAGTAGTAGAGTGCCAGCCTAGCAAGCGTATGCCCTCAATTCAAACCATAGAAAGAAAATACAAGAATGATCAAAATTTTATTTGCTCACTTCTAGAAGCAAAGACAAGAGGAATACTGTTGTTAAAATATAGATTAGAAATTCACACATTTAAGATACCTTCTAATTCCCACACAACCCCATGAAATATTGTTACTTGTAGTTAACTTTGACCCAAATCATGTAGCTAGAAAACAGCTTACAATCAAATCTCTTCAAAAGCTCTGATTTTTGTTCAATATCAGGGCTTGGAAAACTACAATCTATAAGCCAAATCTTGTGTGCTGTCTGTTTTGATAAATAAAGTTTTATGCACCACAGTGATGCCCGCTTATTTACATATTGTCAATGGCAGAATTGAATAGCCACATCAGAGACAATTTAACCCAAAAGGCTGAAAATACTTACTAGCTGTCTCTTTATAGAAAGGGCTTATTTTATATTCCTACATTATACAGTGCCAAAGTGTATTATTTTCTTCCTTTGTTACTGTGACTAAAACACCTGACTGAAACAACAGGGTTCCCCAGAAAGTATTTAGCATTGTCTAGAGACGTTTTTATTTGTCTCAGCTTAGAAATACTGATGTCATGCTTGTAGGTAGAGACCAGAATGCTGCTACACATCCATTAATGCACAAGATGCCTCATCACAAAAATAATTTTTCAGCTTAACACAACAAAGTGGCTGGGACTAAGGTTAAAATCTTCTGTTATCATACGTTATCGGTCTCATGAAATTTCTGTAGTTCCACTATACTATTTCATGGACTATAAGAATTTAATTCTGTAGGCAGATAAATATTTGCCATTTTTATTATATTATTGTGGTGATTTTTTTTTCTGGTACTGGGGCTTGAATTCAGGGCCTCTGGTTTGTTCAGGTTACTCCCCTCAGCTCAAGCACTATCACTTGAGCCACAACCAAGGTCAGGCTGGTTGACCAAAGATGATGTCTCAATGAGTTTACCTGAGTTGGCTTCAAATCATGACCACACAGCCTTCAGCCTCCTGAGTAGCTAGGATTATAAACATGAGTCACTGGTGCCTGGCATGATAAGTAATCTTCATTGTCAACCATATTGGATTGACAGAAACCTAGAAAATAAGTAACTCGCATTTCTATGAATGTCTATATGGGAGTTTCCAGAGAAAAATGGAATGTGGGAGAGCAATTGAATATGATCCTGAATGTGGGTGATATCATCCAATAGACAGAGGAACCAGAGGGATCAAAAGCTGGAGGTAGCTTGTCCACTCAGTCTCTCACTCGTCCCACTTTCTGGCTGCTCCACAGGGATCAGCCTTATTCCAGCACTCGACCTTCACCATTGTTTAGCTTTGCCTCCGGCCCAAGCCATAGGTCCAAGTCAGCATGGACTAAATCTTCTGAAACGGGGTGCCAAAATAGATTTGATTCCTTTTTGCTTAGATAATTTGAACACCTCTTCCACCACATCAAGCAAAAGAAGTATGTACAGAAACAATAAGCAAATTAGAGGACACAAAAGAACACAGAGAACAACGATGAAAACAAAGCCATAAGGTAAACCAACGAAATGAAACATCAAGCACAGCGAATAATACACTTATCAAACCATAGTTACACATTTTAGATGAAGGAATGATGACTCAAAAAGGCTCTAGAAAGGGATGCGACTCTTGTAAAGATTGCAATCGGGATACTAAAGGCACCTGCACACTCACGTTCATTGCTGCTCTAGCACCGCAGGCATCATTAGGGAAACATCCCAAATGCCCTATAACCAATGAATACACAGCTGTTAGTTGAGATGATGAAGCATGTGTTCTGTAGGTCCTGACCCATGTCGATGCAAAGTTTCCCTGCATGGAGTCAACTCCTCTGCCTTTCCAGAAGACACATTCGGCAGGTCTCCAGTCCATTCCAACAGCAGCTACCATTTGAGTCCCAAAGTCATTCAGACTAAAAGCACAAGATAGGTAGTATAGGTCCAGCCTAAAATCTGCTTCCAGGACACCTCTGTGAAGGTGGGCAGAACACTCACAGAACCTGTCTTCACTAAAAAAAGAACCAAACAGTGTAGTAATAGTAAGCCCCATACTTATTATTTTATGTTATCTTTTCTTTCTACCCACATATTTCTCTGTACCCTTAACAGGTGTGACTGTGTGATTTGTTTTGGCTTGGTGGTTTCTCTGCTGAAGACAAATTAATAGTGGGTGTACCCATTTTCCGCGCTCTCCTCTCCCTGCCACAAAGTGGTGGCCCCACACTGTGAAACTCATCTAGGGTGTTGGTCCAAATACAATGCATCAGTGAGTCGTCAAGCCCGAAGTGAACTTTGTGCAATAAGTAAATAGGTTTCATCATGAAAGGCCAGTCATAATTTTGTACTAGACTGACATAATACAGGGAGAAATACCTAGCATAAGGGGATAATTTAATTTCAAAAGATCATAATGAAAAGACACCTTAAGGTAATAGATAAAAAGTAGGATAAAAGCATCCTGTACACTTAGGAGTAGGTCAGAATTCTCCAGGATAGATATCTTATGAAAGTAAAAATTGCTAGGCTACTTAATGAGTCTAGGTGTTGGATAAGAAGTAGCCCATTGGCAAAGGATTTTGAAGTTGAATTCATTTTTATAAATTTATAAATATATTTATATAAATGTATTTTTATAAATAATAAATTTATTATTTAAAGATTATACCATTTATAAAAAGAAGATAACTTTAAGAGCAGAGTTTTACAGAAAAGGAAGAATGATAATTAACTACAAGACTGCTACAAATAATATTTGCATAGTCATAAATATGTAAACATATATTGGTCTAAAGAAAGCACAATTTGATGGAGCAAGAAGGCCTTCCAGCAATGTCAGCACCATGCTTTTATTTAGACTTGCAATGTCTAGAACTGCAAGCAAAACATACCAGTTTTGTTTTTTTTTTTAAAGAAAGACAGAAAGGAAAAGAAAAATATTACTCCAGTAGGGAAATTATAGAAGTATGCACAAGGCTGAAGAAGAAAAGGGAAAGTTTTTCTAATACTGTTTTTTTAACATAGACAGTCAACATAAATTATTGAAATGGAAACAATCTTTTACAAACTCCTTCAAGAATGCTATTTGGAGGCATGGAAGTCAATAATGCATCAAAATAAGTCAGCTAGGAAACGCTGCAAATAGTTCTCTCTGAGGTAGGAAAAAATGTCCATGCGGCCATGCGGCTTTCCATGAGAAATATTACAGAATTATTTGACATGTAATTTTTTAAAGGTATAGAATCTGCATGCTTTCTTTGCCCATGACTCTGTTTTTTGTTAAAGTGACTGTTTATGCCTCCCTTCCTCACCCCTTGATGTGTATAAACAAAATGATTATGCTTAAGGTAATTATTATCTATCTATATTCATACAACTTAGTGTCAACTTCCAAAGGATAGGGTAACTGTGATTATTTTAATATCACAGCATTAACAATTACCCAGGCAAAATTACAACGCTCAGGTTCTTCATCCTAAAATGGATTGCTTATGACAGTGTTTCTTTCTTTAGAAAGATGAAATGATCAAGATGCAGATTTGAGTCAAGTCTCGACACCAGCCAAACCTAAATAGTTTTGAACAGACTTCTGAGGACCACTGATTAAAGAGTTTTAAGAGAATGATTAAAGAGCTATTAATTTACAATCAGGATACTGAACAAGCTTTCAACAAATATGAGTAGGTAGGCACAGGACAAAGTACATGGAATTTTTACTTCTATAGCTAAATTGTTCTAATAATCTCCCTGCAGGACTTACTAGTAAAACTTTGTTTTCAAGCTACTGAAGGTCATAGATAAATATACAGCCAGGCACCTGTGGCTTATGTCTGTAATCTGAGCTACTCAGGAGACTGAGATCTGAGGATCACAGTTAGAAGCCAGCTCAGGCAGAAAAGTCCATGACACTCTTATTTCTAATTAATCACCTTAGCTCACCTCAGTGATGGTTTTCTACTTATCTCCTAGGCTGTCCTAGTTTCTCTATGACTCGGGGAGTAACCATGGGTCTGCTTTCTGAATCTTTCATAAGACTAAACGGAGGGAAGAAAGAGATTCTTCCTGATGCTTTTTAAAAATTTTGTTTTACTGTAAGGGTGATGTACAGAAGGGTTACAGTGACATAAGTCAGGTGATGAGTAATTTCTTGTTAAACAGTGTTACCGTCTCCCTTGTTTTCTCCCACTTTCCCTCTCCCGTGAATCTCCTCCCCCCAACTCCAGTTATAAAGTGCATTTCCAACATAATGTCTTGTATTGCTTTTGCATTGGTTCACTTTTTGTCCTTTGTCTCACCTTTCTCATTCTCTAAAGAATGTAGGATCTAAAAATAGTCCTTCAATATTTATTTAGAAAGTTTGAAAAGTGTGAAAATTTTATTTTCATTAGTGCCTTTATTTCTCTTCGTAGACTCAATAAGTACTTACTAAGTTAATGAATGTATGGATCAATTTGAGTCAATAAATACATAAATTTATTGACTCAAAAATGTATACTACATCAATAAATATCCACATGAAGCAAGCTTTCTACTACAAGAGAGCCAGGACTAGAATCATGCATATTGTCACAGTGTTAGAATAAACATATGGTTAGCATTGTGCTAAGAGGAACATTTATTGACAATGAAAGGATTCGTCAAGAAGGACTATTCTCCCTGACTTACATTTTCCCAAAGAAAATGTATTTATTTTTATTGCATAGCAACATGTCACCAAGAAATGTAGAGATCCCTAGAGAAAGGTCATCATTTGCAGTTTCTTCTTTTGCCTTTTAAGATTATCCAACATGAAACAACTGGCATCTCTTGCATGTAACTTGGCATTCGCGTGCAACCTGATTAACATCTGTTGAACAACTGGCAGAAAGAGAAAAACAGCCCATCCTCTTTTCTTCAGTCACATGAAAGCAGGAGTCATTGAGATTTTGTTTCGGCTCTGATTGTCATTCCAGAAGGCCTCCTGAGCCAGTACCACAAAGCAGATGCTTCCCTAGAAATGGTGGGGGGGGGGTGGCAGCGGAGAGGTGGGGGTGGCAGGAGATGGCGCTTCTCGCTGTACTATGTCAGCAAGCATTTCCTGGGCAGCTATGGGCCAAACATTACTGAAAAGGCAAAAAAAAGAATATTTCCTTCTATTAAGAGCTTCCTCTCTAGGAGAAAGAATTGCCAAGATGGTATCCCTATTCTAAAGTCAGTGCTGTGGCAAGGTTGAGTTCTGCATTGCAAGTGTCTACTTAAGTTTGAAGTAGTCATTGAAATGGGCCTTGAAAGATAATTAGGAATTTCCATGAAAGAAAAAGTTAGGTGGAAAGGAGAATTTCAGGCAATGGGAATAGAGGTTCAAAGTATAGCTGATAACTTTGGAAATCATCAAATAAATAATGTGTGGAGAAAGAAACTGAGTTGATAGTGCTGGGATGTAAAATTACAACCAAAGAGTGAAGAACTTGTTTGGCTATAAAAATTAGTTATGAAATGGAATGCATGGTGAGACTAAAGCAATTGAGACTCTTCTTTAATTAAAAACCAAGAACACTGGAAAAACAACTTCTACATCCCAATGTTATTATTTCTTTACCATTGACTGAGAAGAAAGTATTCTATAGAGAATTACCTACTAACTCTCTAGTACCCTCTTTTAAATCCAAAATGATTGAAATTTAAGGAACATAAATTATCTGTAGTCTTAGTTCATATTATCATATTACAGCCTAATTATTAGGGGAGGGAAAACCTTGTGAGATCATAAAACAAGCTGTTAGCAATATACTTGCTGTTTAGTGAGTTAGTGCCATGCTGAGCTTCAATCATCATTTAAAAAATTCCAATCTTCCATGTTTTTAAAATTTAATGTACATTTCTGGAACCAACTAAAGAGCCTGGGTAAGGAACAGCACTCTTCCAGTCTTCCAGAGTCTTTAAAACCTTGAGCTTCAACTAAAGATTATCTCAATCCAATCATGACCACCAAGGTGATTGGAAAACATTGTAAGTATGTCCTCCTGTATAACTAAATGTAAATGAATAAAAATCATAAAAGAAGAGTTTGAGTGTTAGGGATATGATTTCAATGGTTGAGCACTTGCCTAGCAAGTTCAAGGGCCTAAATTCAAACACCACTACTACAGACAGACAGAGACAGATACAGAGAGATAGAGACAGACAGACAGACAGACAGAAACAGAAACATGCACATACAGACATAGACATACAGACTGACAAAGAGCGTTCTAGCTGGGCATGATGGCTCTCACACTTGCAATCCCAATATGAAGGAAGCATTGATAGGAAGATCATAGCCAAATTCTGGTGTTGGCAAAAGTAGTTTGTGTTTTTTTTAACCACAAATGGATTATGGGCATGGCTCAAGGAATGAAGAACTTGTCTAGCAAGTATGAGGCTCTGACTTCAAATGTCAATACTGTCAACAAAAGTAGTTTGGGTCAATCCATGCGTCTTAAATCCTGAAAAGACAAAGCAAAGGTCTTAAAATGCTCCACCCAATGCCCTGCTGGTTACTGTACCACAGCAATGTTGTAATACTGAGCAACAAATCACCACAAATATAGTGGCTTAAAGCTGCTTATAATGAGCATAGCAGTTTTTGTGGGTCAGGACCCCAACCCTTGACTTAACCTGGGTCTCCTGCCTTCCCCTCACAGGCCGCAATTGGAATGCTGTCTGGCTACATTTCATCTGGAGATTTGAGAACAGTCTCTTTCCAAGCTTATTCCAGTTGTTGCAGAGTTAATCTCCTCGGGACACATGGCATTTTGCTTGCTGTCAGCTAGAGACTACCCTAAGGCCCTGAAGGTTGGAAGGTCACCATTTTGTGCCATGTGGACCTCCACAGTATGGTTGCCTCCTTCATCAAATCTGCTAGGAATCTTTCTAGGCATTTGCTAAAAAGTCACAATGAATCACCTCAGATCTCCCCCCTTTCATCGCCTTTGCTATGTACCTTAGGTAAAAGGCCAGAGGTCACGTGCACACTTAGGAAGGGAGATGACATGAACTTTGGATGCTGAGACTCACTAGAAGTCACTTCAGTGATGATTTGCCCCATAGGCTAATGGGAGAATTTCAAGAAGAACAAAAATCAAAGGTAAAACCTATTACAATTCATTGTCTTGTGGTTGAGATCCCATCTGCATCAAATAACATTTAGGTTTCTAGCTAAATCTCTAAAAGATTAAACATCATCCAAATTGGGTGCGGGGGGTCGTCACTGGTCAATATGTATACCCTTAGGTTTTACCTGAATACAAGGGCACACAAAATGTGCAGACATTTGTGCTTCTGAGCTTAAATACGAGCTGCTTAATTTTATAATCTCATCTGTTTCTCTACTTCTTTATCTGTATTTATTGGCTATTTAGCTAACTAGTTAACTACTTAGAGCACTGGTAACTAAGCTTTAACTTGAAATTCTCGTCCTAAGTGATAGGGTTACAGGCATACCTCACTGCACCCAGATTATTCTATTGCTTAAAGGATGGTAATAATGACATCAAACATGTAGTATCGCCTATGTATCAGGCACTGTTCTCTGCCTAATTACTCATTGGTTTTTAAGGATTTTTTTACAAAGGGATTCAAGATGGAGTGTAGTTTCTAGGCTCCTGTGTGAGGCAGGATTGAAGCCCAGGAGGCTGCCTTGCCTTATCATCATTTATGTAGGATGTGAAATGGTGAAGTGAAGACATTTCTTTGAAAGGTCATAACATTTGAAAGAAAATTATTACTCTATCACATCTATGCTCTTTCCCCCAGCATATTCTTCACCAGCTGGTTCATTCGCACATTTTAATGAATGTTACTAGATCAAATTTTAGAGCACAGTAGTCCATCTGCTTTAACGGGGTCTGTAGAAATGTAACTTTACATTCTACTAGTCAATAATCAAGACATATTGCTTAATTCCTATCTCTAATCTATATATCATAACCGCTGATGACCCCCGTGGCAACCAATCTAATTTTAAAAAGACAGAATAGTGATTCTGCAAAAGTTGTTCATAGTGGATTTCTGACATGTGAATTCACTGAATATACAACATATGTATGATCTTGCTGATGTGGTGGGAAAATGAGTAAATGTGGATTGATCTTGCCTCCAGGGAGTTTATAATCCAATTGAAGACGCAGGTGGACAAAGATAACGTAAAAAAAAGATAGACAAAGATAAAATAAAATATGCACTAGTAATAGAGGAATAAGCAATACAGTGTGAGAGCACAGAGGAATCAAGATGGGTATTTAGGAATGAGTCCAATGTCAGACTCACTCCCAAGTCTTCTCTGTGATGTGAATATGACAACTTTTAAATGTTGAAGTTACTATAGGAATTAGAACAGAAACACTAGAGTTTATTGTCATAGGCTGAAACTTCCTTTGATATATATTCGATTTATAATGGAAAGTGTGTGTGTGTGTGTGTGTGTGTGTGTGTGTGTGTGTGTGTGTATAACAGAATTTTATTCAGCCTTCAAGAAAGAAATCATAAAATCTTCAGGGAAATGGATAGATCTGCAAACACTCATATTAACTGAAGTAAATCAGACCCAGAAAGATGAAGAATGCATGTTTCCACTCATACGTGGATCTTAGACCCAAAACACAACCTCCCATGTAAACACACCCAGGGCATATGCCTATATGCACTGTCAAATTGACTAAAATACAGTATACACTGGAGTGAAAAGCCCTGGAGTAATCCTTTAGAACAATTTACAGATACAGAAGTTGAAACATAGTTTAGATTGGGGGGATGAGTCAAGTAGGAAGAGAGGTGAATGAATGGAAAAGGGGAAGGGGACACATTTTGTCGAAATGCTCAATGCATGTATGTGACAAAGGAAACAGGAAATATCACATGAGTCTAGGTGGAATGGGGAGGGGAGAGGGTGCGAGATGAGAGGTATGGTTCTGATCAATATGCAGTGCACACATAAATAAATATGTTACATTGTAACTTTCTTCTACAACCATTTGAATTTTTTTTAAATGTGGAAAACTCAAAAAAAAAAAAAAAAAAACAATTTCCCCTGTCTATTTAGACAGCAAAGGAGAAGAGAGTAGAGATATCATGAGATCCACAAAAGCTGTTAGCTGTCCAATGCCAGAGTTTGCACACAAAAGGGGCTTTGGGAGACTAACGCTAAGAGACTTTTTCACATTCTGGAAAAAAGTAGAGGAGACTAGAATGACAAATTACATAGGACCCTAGTCATTAACATACAGAGACCAAAGGAGGCTAAACAGAGTAGTGGGCAAGGGCTCAATAGTTACTGACAGATGATGACATAAAATGAAATTCTATGAAATGAACTAAAAAAAAGGGAATAAGAGACACTCTTTGATTGCCATTTTTGCTGTTTTTGTTCTCTTTTTCTTTTGTATTGTTTGCTACTTTGTATTTGGGAGGGTAGAGGAGGACACAGAAAAGGTGGATCAAGAATGAACAAATACAACAGACACTGTGTAGAAAATGAACTGGATATCTTATAGGTGGAGATGGGAGGGAAAGATTGGGAGAGAGCAACAGAAGGAGGAAAATGGTTGAAAAGAATTATATTGATTGTACCTGATTCATATAACTATAACACCTCTGTATATCAGCTACACAAAAACATTTTTTAAAGGTAAGCTTGAGCTCATGAAGTGGTTAGTGTGCCATAAGTGAACTGATCTGATGTTGACTTCTGCAATAAGCTTCATGTGGTGTTGCAACAGGAAGCCTTGTGCTTCCAAAACACCTGGCAATCCTCTTACATATTCTCAGGGAAACCTACCAAAGGGTTTGACAGGATGTTCTCTATGATATACAGAACATAAGCATTGCATCAACCACTCTCTGCTATCCATTTTGTGAAATGTCCACTTCTCGGAGATGTCTAGAACATGTCTAAGGATGAAACACTTTCCAACCTCCAATTACCTCCATATAGAGGAGATTACCTGTAAACCCATGGCAGCACCAATCCCAAAATAAGGCAACACACAGAGGGAAAGTGAAGGCAGGGAAGAAAACTGGGCAGAGGGAAAGGGAGCCTCTAAAAACTCCCCAGGATTTCCCTTCAGCGTGAGCTTAATCCAGGTGCCCTACTCTAGCTACAACAGTCCCAGATTATGTTCTCTAGCTTTTTCTTCCTGTCCCCCATTTCTTCTAATCTGAGTTCTCCCATGTATATGGCCAACAGGAGATAAGATTTATCAAGTCTCCTCCTGCCAACCTCACTCATTTGTAACATGGTGGTTGCAACAGTAAAAGGATTACATGCAACAGTAAAAGGATTGAAAAAGAAAAGTTCTTTCTTGTGTTCAGAGGTCTTTGGTAGGATACACCAAAGAGGAAACAAAAGGTTGATCTCACTTTATTAAAAAAAAAAAAGATCCCAAATCTAGATCTTCCATCAGTGTATCTACAAAGTTCAAGGCAGAGTGTTAATATAGGAACAAGGAGAAATCCTGCATTATTAGCAGAAAGGTTGGGTTGCTGAGTTGAGACCAGGGAGACTGATGATAGTCAGCCAGGAGTGGAGAGAGGAAGGTGTGGGGCCCTTTCCCCCCATCATACTTCCTACCAGACTCTTCTCCAGATCATAATGGATGCAAAAAAGATGGGGTGGGGGGGAGGAAAGGAGGGAGTTGGCAGTCCTCTAGGGTGCCAACAATAGAGATTAAAGAAGGACCAACATTGCAGTAGCAATAAAGAAGGAAGAAGATCTGTGCAACTCCCTAACTAAAGAGGCTTCCTACAGGGGCCAGTCCAACGGTGAGGGAAGCCACATCACATAGTGCTGGACGACAAGAGCGGGGAGGCTGTCCCCTGCCCATTCCTTCAAGGCTACAATGGCCTCTTTAGGAAGGACAGCAATTTTTCAGTCTTTAGCCTCTCCCCTCACTGTCCCTACATGCCTCAACAAAATGTTCTCTGCCTTCCACAAATTCAGTTGACAGCTAAAAGAAATTTCTTCACTCCCAGTGAGACTCAAAGGCGAACAAAATGTTTGCAGAGAGAGGCAATATACAGCCTTTGTCTCCCCAGCAACGTGCACTGGTTTTTTAAAATCCCCAATGGGGGTCCTCCAGGGAAAGCGCATTCATGACCATCTCCAGAATTCACTCCCCAACCCTCGATCCTTCACTTCTGTTTCATTTCCTATGGCTTCTCTTCCTACCCACATTAATTAAGGGGAAAACTTCCCACTTGTATTAAAAGAGAGAGAGACATTTTATCCAAGTGACTTGATGTACTTCCCAGACCCACAGTTGTGTCAATAAAATTCTCGTTTGTCCAAGGTTTTGGGTGGTCGTTGCGTCACATGATCTGGGTAACCCTTCTTCTGCCAACATGTTTCCAACAGCGCACGCACAGGTAGGTAACACAAGCACAGATTTTCTAGACCCAAGACTCGTGGGGTTTCATGTGGGGACTATTTTGTACTTAATGGACCTGCAATCTTCCCCACCTGAGACCTACTTCCTGCCCAAACCTCATGAATTGGTGGTGGTGTGGGACAAAGCTGTGTGTGTGTGTGTGTGTGTGTGTGTGTGTGTGTGTGTGTGTGAACACGATCATGTGTGATCTGTATTTCCTCAGGTCACATCAGTCTTAGAGTATAAATGAAGTGACAACTTATTCATCTCTACTTGGACCTATTCAACTTAAATATCTTTTTAGCCCGTCTGAATTGTTCTGAGTGGTTCAAATAGATATTAAATGTGATCACCCCAAACATAATCCATTCTACCAGATTCTACAATCTTATTGGCTTTCTTTTTAACATTTTCAGTCTTCTGAACTAACATTCACCAATAAAGCTTCCAGGTAATAAAGGATAAAAGTGACTCTCCACTGTAGGAATTTTGACAAGGACCACACTGCCAAAGCCAGGTCTCTGTACTAAATCATCAGCTGCCATTTGTAGAGTAAACCTGGGATATTTGATCTGAGAGGCTGAAGAAGGCTCCTGAGAGAACATCATCTTACTGTCTCTGTTCCTGGTGTCAGCACTGTGCCCCCGATTCCTTGTGCTGCCATACTTACCAGCGCCATGGAGACCAAAGTGGCTGCGGTGATCCAGGGGCCTTCTGCCCTCTCTCCCCACCTTGGCAACCAAGAAGACTTCAAGTGGCACAGCACAGTCTCTGAAGACTCAAGTTCCTCCCACTCATTCAACATCATTCTCTTTGCACACCTCAGGCCAAGGGGCAGCCCCAAAATGCTTTGAACTTGAGACACAACCCTTACATCACGTGTTCACTTGACATTTTTTAAATGCTCACTATTTTCCTGGCCCAGTTCCAAGGGCTGGATTGACAGTGGTGAGAAGTAAAAACAAGCCTGTGAGTCTAGATCCTGTACTCCAGTGAGAATTCAGGTTAACAGTAGGTGCACAGGGCAGGGTAGTAGGTTTGTGAAGATTTGGGAAGAGCAGAGATATGCCAGGACCCAGCAAGGTCCTATGGCCAAGTTTTCTGAGACAAAACTCTGCACCCTTGTTTCACTGGATACATAGGCTGAGCAACATACCAACTCTTGCTGGGCTTTATTTCCTTCTCTAAAATTTCTATTGCTCACTAGACTACTGGAAGGACTAGACAATCATGCACAAGAATTAATTTTGCCTTCCTTAACTTTGTTAAGTCACTTAGCTAACCCATGTTACTTAGCAATGTGAAGTTTTTGTTGCCCATTATAAACATATTAAAAAGTAATTATCATTAGTGTATAATTTACAAAATTCATGTAATTATCCGTAGTCTCTGGAAACATGAAAAACAAAGTATTATAAAGGAAGCATAAGAACTCATGACCCCATTTGAGAGGTGATTAAAAATTAGAGGAATGATTATCTTCTTTAAAAATTAGGTGCTTTTGCTCCCATGAAAAAAATGCAACGAGAACATGGAACCTCAGTTATCTATTAATTCCCCTGCCAACAAGGGATGTTGAAAACAGAACACTGCAGCCTGATTTTTGTTTGTTTGTTTGTTTTTGGCCAGTTGTGGGCCTTGGACTCAGGGCCTGAGCACTGTCCCTGGCTTCTTCCCGCTCAAAGCTAGCACTCTGCCTCTTGAGCCACAGCGCCGCTTCTGGCCGTTTTCTGTATATGTGGTGCTGGGGAATCGAACCTAGGGCCTCGTGTATCCGAGGCAGGCACTCTTGCCACTAGGCTATTTCCCCAGCCCTGCAGCCTGATTTTTGTTGTTGTTGTTTTGTTTTGAGTATAGCAGTGCAAGTGTTGATTGTCTGCTTTTGGGGCTATCCAGACAGTTTGTGGTGCTGGCGGAAAGACCTAAGAGGGCCATGATGACAAAGTAATTATGACTCCTTTGAGTGTGGCAATGCATGTTTTATAGCAACTCATTTACACCACACCAGTGATTTATTGCACTTGTGTGTGTACACATATAACTTTACCATGACAAGATGATGCCTGGTAATTAATTTGCCAACATAGTTTTATGTAATATAATCCAGTCCTACTAAATACACTGCATTTAATAAAAAGGAAGTGCTTAAACAGAACTCTGTTCTGTAAAGCCATTTGGTGAGATGGTGGAACGTTGGGAAACCAAAGCAGAAACAAGAGGCAGGAAGCTGAAATCTAAAACAGTGCAACAAATCCCAAAGAGTTAGCTTTTCAAAGCTGTGAAGACTTCTCACCCCACAGTGCATTACATAAAACTCAGTGGTCTTCTGGGAACCCATAAGAAAAGAAATGAACACAATTTCTTCTACTCTCAGATGGTCTGGAAATTCATGGGTGTTAAAGGCGGTCACATGGGCAGGAGGTTCTTAGCACCCTGGGAGTGTCTCCATTCAGAGGCTCAGTTCTCAGAAATGACATCATGGCTAGTATGGCTTACCTCTACCCAGGGAGCTGGCAATTAGCATCTCAGCTCATGAGTGAAATTATTTTTATTTAGTGTGTTTGGAAAGTAAAACTGATTGGCTTTTTCTTTGGCTTCTCCATATCACACCAGTGATATGCTTTCTTGAGTGGAACATCTCAGAACAGATCACTTTTCTCCCTTCAGTTAACCGCTGATGAATTTCTTATTATTTGGATAAGCTGTTTTTTTTATTTTTTAATGACATTTGGGGTTGAAAATAATCAGTACACTGGTTTTGTACAATATATAAACAGTGGCAAGTCTGACCATCTAGGTAACGTTTTGCCCCAGTCTCCTTCCCTGGCTAAAAGATCTGAAGGTAAAAGAGAGACCTCACCCATCATTTTACATACCCTCCTGTGTGCACAACCAAGTCTCTGCATCCCTTGCCTTCTCTCTGGGATATCTCTAGAAGAGAATCATCTTTTCCTTTTACTGTTTAGCTTCATTTCACAAGGGTTATGCAAAGGATAATAACAGATGCAAATTAGATGGAGGAGAAACCATGACCTCTAGCTCCTTGTTAATGTCACTGAAGAGTTCTTAGAGAAGTTTATCATGATTTATGTTTCTTCACTGCCCTTATTGACTTCTTTTGGTCCTTGACTGATTTGCATTCTTTCACACATTGACCTGAAAATGTTATTCCCTATATTCATAATCTCAAAGTCATTCTGCGTGTAAGTGTGTGTGTGTGTGTGTGTGTGTGTGTGTTCACACATACATGCATATGCCTATATTGGGGCTTGAAATCAGGACCTTATGTTCCGCTTAGCTGTTTTGCTTAAGGCTGGTACTCTACCACTTGAGTCACAACTCCACTTGTGGCTTTTGCTTGGCTGGTTGGAGATTAAAAGTCTTGAAGCTTTTGGTCTGCTGGGGCTGGCTTTGAACCATGATCCTCAGATCTCAGCCTCTTGAGTAGGTAGGATGACAGGCATAAACCATTGGTGGCTAGTTCTGCATACTTTTGAAAGGCCAATGTCCATTAGTCTGTGTATCATGCCAAATGAGATCCATCTAGTCTCCAGGACAGCAGATCACTGTCATAGAAATTTCCATTCCAGAAAAGGACCTAGTTCACTACGTTGAATTTCTTCCAAGACTATGTTTGTAATAAAAAAAAAAAACTAAGGATAGGTTAATATGTTTAGTTCTAAAAATTTGAGACTGAAAGTGTTGAAAGTATCATTGTAAGGTATTGGTGTATTTTTACTCATTCATATTTTTTGTTTTCTGTTTTTATCTAAAATGATGTATTTATTCATCACTTTGTGTTTCAACACCAATTAAAATCACTCCTAGGCAGTTAATATAATTTGCAATAATTCTACAGTTATATTTGGAAGAAATTATTACATACATGCTCATTCTTTCAGTCATGAAATAGATCTCGGTTTATTATTCCAACTTAAATACCTTAGTGGTATTCTCTAGTTCTCTTGATAAAATTTAAGCATTCTTATGGCCTTCATTCAAAAATAGTATTCTGAGTGTTCTTGCACTTGTAAATGGCACCTGATCTCTTTATGTTCTAAGTTAGTGATGGCTGGTATAGTAGAAAGCTCATAAGCTTTCGGTGTTATTTTCTGGCTAGATTGTCACTAAGCCTAATAGGCTTTAGTGAAGCCCACACGTTTCCAAGAAAAGAACAAATATGTATCATGGAGACAAAAAAAACAAAACAAGAAAAGGAAGAACGAGCAAGAAGATGGTGTTGGAGGTGACTGGAGAGCCTCTTTGATTCAGTGTATGTTCATGTAGATGGAGAAAGGGAAAAAAAAATCAAGTAATGTTCTTTTTTTTTTTCTCAAATTTTTATTATCAAACTGATGTACAGAGAGGTTACAGTATCATACATTGGGCATTGGATACATTTCTTGTACTGTTTGTTGCCTTGTCCCTCATGCCCTCCTCCCTCCCCCCCTTTCCCTCCCCCCCCAGGTGTTCAGTTCACTTACACCAAACAGTTTTGCAAGTATTGCTTTTGTAGTTATTTCTCTTTTTTTACCCTGTGTCTCTCAAATTTGGTATTCCCTTTGAATTTCCTACTTCCAATACCAGTAAACACGGTTTCCAATATACTCAGATAAGATTACAGAGATAGTGTAGGTACAACCATAGGAAGGTGGTACAAGAACATCATCAATAATAGAAACTACACATACACATAGGACGTTGAAAGTAGTTACAACTGTGATATATCACTTGTTTCCATAACATGGAGTTCATTTCACTTAGCATCATCTTATGTGTTCCTAAGGGTATAGCTATTGGGCCTTGTGATGCTCTGCTATGGCTTGCCTAAACCTGTACTAATTATTCCCAATAAGGGAGGCCATAGAGTCCATGTTTCTTTGGGTCTGGCTCACTTCACTTAGTATAACTTTTTCCAAGTCCTTCCATTTCCTTACAAATGGAACAATGTCATTCTTTCTGATAGAGGCATAAAATTCCATTGTGTATATGTACCACATTTTCCTGATCCATTCATCTATGGAGGGGCATCTGGGTTGGTTCCAGATTCTCGCTATGACAAATTGTGCTGCGATGAACATTGTTGTGCTGGTGGCATTACTGTGATTTTGTTTGTGGGCTTTTGGATAGATACCCAACAGTGGGGCTGCTGGGTCATAGGGGAGTTCTATATTGAGCCTTCTGAGGAATCTCCATACTGCTTGCCAGAGTGGCTGAACCAGTTTACATTCCCACCAACAATGAAGTAGGGTTCCCTTTTGGCCACATCCCCTCCAACAATTGTTATTATTAGTTTTCTTGATATATGACATTCTTGCTGGGGTGAGATGGAATCTCAATGTTGTTTTGATTTGCATTTCCTTTATGGCCAGTGATGTAGAGCATTTTTTCATATGTCTATTGGCCATTCTCATTTCCTCATCAGAGAAGTTTCTTTGTAAGTCTTTAGCCCACTTGATGAGGGGGCTATTGGTTCTTTGCGGTTTTGTTTTGGAATAAGGTAATTTTTTTAGTTCTGCATATATTTTAGAGATGAGGCCTTTGACTGTTGAATGTCCGGTAAAGATCTTCTCCCAGTCTGTGGGCTTTCTGTTTATCTTGAGAGCTATGTCCTTTAACAAAGGCTATCTACAAATTCAATGCAATACCCATTAATATCCCAACACCATTCTTTAATGAAATAGAGGAAGCAATCCAGAAATTCATATGGAACAATAAAAGACCTAGAATAGCAAAAACACTCCTAAGCAGAAAGAACAGTGCTGGAGGAATTACAATACCCAACTACAAGCTGTATTATAAAGCTATAGTAATAAAAACAGCTTGGTATTGGCACCGGAACAGGCCTGAAGACCAGTGGAACAGAATTGAAGACCCAGAATTAAACCCACAGAACTACGCCTACTTAATCTTTGATAAAGGAGCTAAAACAATAGTATGGAAGAAAGATAGCCTCTTTAACAAGTGGTGCTGGCAAAACTGGCTCAACACATGCAACAAACTAAAACTAGATCCTTATATATCACCCTGCACCAAAATCAATTCCAAATGGATTAAAGACCTTGAAATCAAAACAGGCACCCTGAAAACACTAAAGGAAGGAGTAGGAGAAACACTTGGGCTCCTTGGCACAGGACAGAACTTCCTTAACAAAGACCCTGAAAGGCTACAAATCAAAGAAAGGTTGGACAAATGGGACTGCATCAAACTCAAGTAATGTTCTTGACCATCTGTCCCTACACATCTTGGATGACTACTTATAGTGTGATTCTATGCCATATAATAAATTCTCAAATAATATTTGCTAAGAAATAAACATAAGCTATGAATTGGAATTTAAATGAATAAAACAAAGTTACATCATCTACACCAAATGCATGAAGACATTTTTATATTATTTTTACCAAAGCGCAAGGAAGGGGAATAAATCCCACAAAAGGCAAAGAAATGCTCAACCAAGATATTAATTGATAAACTCCATCTGGTATGGTACACAGAATTTGGAATTTTAGGTGGTGGAATATGCATCAAGTCTCCAGGCCAGAAAGACCTACATTTTGAGTTAAGAAGTTCAACTCACACAAATTTAATGAAAATGTGTGTTCTGGTGGGAACAAGGACTCAGGGCAAAGACTCCTGGCCTGGGCCCAACAACTCTGAACGAGCCACAGGGGGTGGGCCTTTCCCATCACAGTTCTTGTTATGGTATGGCTAGGCATGATGGCCTTTCTAAGTTAAAAAAAAAAAAAAAAGGCTGGGGATATGGCCTAGTGGCAAGAGTGCTTGCCTCGTATACATGAGGCCCTGGGTTCAATTCCCCAGCACCACATATACAGAAAATGGCCAGAAGTGGCGCTGTGGCTCAAGTGGCAGAGTGCTAGCCTTGAGCAAAAAGAAGCCAGGGACAGTGCTCAGGCCCTGAGTCCAAGCCCCAGGACTGGCAAAAAAAAAAAAAAAAAAACCATTTCCTTCTATAAAATCATACTCCTCCATGTGAGAGTCACTACCTAAACGATAATGGAATGATCTGGAGGTGTTCCAAAATAATGAATAAAGGTAAGATGAAAAAGTAATTATTATAATCAATCAGAAATTAAATAAGCCAGTGGTATCAGCAGCTCACTGTAGTAAAGAGAGGGGTTAATAAACTTTAGGCTGCTAATGTTTCTAAATACTAGTGACAAAAAAAACAACAACAAAAAAAAGCAAGAGAAAGCAAAAGCCTCTCAAAATCCAACCTAAGCATTTTGTTTCTTTGGGAGACATTCCTAATTCCTGAGTTCAGTTCATTAAGATTGTTGAGTGGCAGAGTTCTATATGTGTGTGTGTGTGTGTGTGTGTGTGTGTGTGTGTGTGTGTGTGTGTGTTTTAAGCCCAAGGGCAAGCGCCATCACCCTGGTTTCAAGTTAATTTGAACATTAATCTATATAGGAAGTTTTCTTTATGTGATCAAAGAATGAGAGAAAAAGGAGAAAAGAGACATCACGTTGACTTAAAAGTTTTTTTTTTTTTTTTTTTTTTGGCCAGTCCTGGGCCTTGGACTCAGGGCCTGAGCACTGTCCCTGGCTTCTTCCCGCTCAAGGCTAGCACTCTGCCACTTGAGCCACAGCGCCGCTTCTGGCCGTTTTCTGTATATGTGGTGCTGGGGAATCGAACCTAGGGCCTCGTGTATCCGAGGCAGGCACTCTTGCCACTAGGCTATATCCCCAGCCCCAGACTTAAAAGTTTTTGTTTTTTGTTTTTTGTTTTCTTGGCCAGTCCTGGGGCTTGGACTCAGGTCCTGAGCACTGTCCCTGGCTTCTTTTTGCTCAAGGCTAGCACTCTGCCACTTGAGCCACAGCGCCACTTCTGGCCGTTTTCTGTATATGTGGTGCTGGGGAATCGAACCCAGGGCCTCATATTATATGAGGCAAGGACTCTTGCCACTAGGCCATATCCCCAGCCCTGACTTAAAAGTTTTGACCAATTTCTAAAGGTGCCAGAGGAATCCCTACTGTCTTCCAATCAGCAAAGAATTTGTGACTCTTTACTGTGCGCCTGAGATTACATAGACAAATTACTTAAAAGCCCAAGGAGATTATCTCTAATTGGCATTAAAAGGATATGATATTAAAAACAAAACTCTCTGAAACTCTGACAATGTTTAATGCCCAAAGGGTAAGGTAGCTCCCTAAGCAAAAACACTACAAATAAACCCATCAGCCAGAAAGGGATGGCAGCCCTTTGAGGTCTTATTTAAATCTGAGGAGCTTTATTCCTCTAACATTATGCTTCGTAGAGCTATGACATACTTGCTGAATGAGAACAAATGGCTGTCTCACTTTGTCATCCCTCTTCCTGCTGTTTTCCCCTGTTCTATCTAGCCAGTTCTTGTTTATAAACTACAAATTCTTGTCTTCACTAAAGCTCACTATGAAGCACTTTCTGTTTAGATTACACAAAGATCAGATGTTGAAAGGGTTTGTGGGAGCAGTGGAAGGAGCAGGGAAATGAGCTTCATATTAGCAGATAGGGAAGACTAGGTAGCAGTATGCACTTTTTCTCCTAGTATTTGGCCAATGATTATAATTGCAAACCACCCAGCTAGATGCTGGATTGGTATCTAAATCCTACTTGTCAATAGGCTTGAGATCCCATAGGCAAGAAGGAAGACAGACTTATATGAAACTGAATAACAACATGATAACTAGCATATAAAATTCTAGGAGAATGATCTAAGTTAGCAATAATGATTATCAATAACTAATAGTAGGGGCTGGGGATATAGCCTAGTGGCAAGAGTGCCTGCCTCGGATACACGAGGCCCTAGGTTCGATTCCCCAGCACCACATATACAGAAAACGGCCAGAAGCGGCGCTGTGGCTCAAGTGGCAGAGTGCTAGCCTTGAGTGGGAAGAAGCCAGGGACAGTGCTCAGACCCTGAGTCCAAGGCCCAGGACTGGCCAAAAAAAAAAAACAAAACAAAACTAATAGTAATCCATTAACAATCACCCAATCTAGAGCTTTTATGTTATAATTGAAAAGGCTGAGGCTCAGAGGAATAAAGCAATTTGCCTATAAATGGTCAGGCAGTCTGACTGAAAACCTAGATCTTTATGTTCTTATTCCCATCAAGTAGAGAAAGAGAGGACTGGATATCAAAGGAGCCTCAAAAAGTTTTGCTGAATGTATATGTTTATTTCTCTTTAAAAAGTAAACAAACAATAATAATTTCAAGCAAGTCTTAAAGACCTTACAGGATTGAATATTTATGCTTCCCCCCTCTCAAAATGCTCACGTTACAAACCTAATCCTTAAACACCATACATTAGCATCTTTGGGAGATAAGAGACTCCTCGTGATTGGGACTAGGGTTCTGAAGGAAGTCCCTTTTCAAATATGTGAACTTGAAGCAAGAAAACAGTCCTTGCCAAATACTGAACCTGCCAGAGCCTCCATCTTGGGCTTCCTAGCCCCTAGAACTGTGAAAATCAAATTTCGGTTTTTCATAAGCCACCCTATGTGCCACTTTTTTAAATAGAGAAAGAGGAGAGAGACTATATGCCCTATAATGCTAAATATTTCATTTCCATACTGAAATAGCTTAGTAGAAGCAAGTTTAATATTGAGTATCATAATACTCTATGTCAACCATACTTAAATCTTCACATTTGGGAAGAAAACATGCTTTCAGATACCTTACCCCCTTTAAAAAGCACAAAGGAACTTATGCAGATGGATGTAATTTCTAAGAGCAGGGATGAAAAATAAAGCAGTGGCTGGGGAAAGGCATGGATTGAGACACAGAATCACTTTTGGAGTACAACAGGGTCAAAGATACTGGTTAATCTGAAAAGACATTAGAGGGACAGTAGAAAAATGAAGAGGACATTTTTTTTTCATCTGGCATCATCCAGAACAAATTTTGATTGTGAGGTTCTCTCAATAGGTTTAGGTGACCTTTGTCAAATCAGCCCATTTGTCTCTTCAGCTTCTTGACACCGTGTTCCTTCCTAAACCTATCCCTTTGCTCATTGATTTGCTGTAAGAATGCTCAAGTATAAAGTTCACATTAGGTCACTGACATATTTAATTTTGTGAAGCAATATTTTGTTTAGAACTTTGCATTTCAAGAAGAAGACTATCCTGTCTCTATTTTATCATATCCTTTCATGAAAACGTGTGGTTGGGGTAAAAGTTTGGATTCGCTACTATTCCCTTTTGCACCTGTTTGTAGCAGGGTTTTCTTATCTAAAAAGATTCATGTACCGATCACTAGACATAGAAAACACCTTGTGCAACATGAAATGTGTCATTTCATGTTTAATTTATACTTACAGTCAAAAATGCTACTATTAAATGTTTCCATACAAAAATGTCCTGGTAGAAGCAAGTTTAAAATTGTGTATCACAATGTGCTATGTCAACCATACTTAATGCTCCCATTTTGGAAGAAAACATCTTTTGAGATCCCCCCACCCCCCGCTTACCTTTTAAAAATGATAATCTCTGGTTTTTTTCATTTAAGAGAGACATCCACAAAAAGTAAAAAAAATGTTATGTTTGGGGATTCTTTTAACATTTTCAGTCCCAGACTGGCAAGAACAAAGAATTACTTTGCTAACTAATGTATTAAATATGTTGTCTATTTATATAGTAATTGTTTGATGGAAAATTCATCTCTTTTGTTCCTTCTTATCTTTTCTTTCCTCTTGTCCATGCAATGCATCTATGAATTATGCATGTGAACATAATTAAAAGTAACAATTGGTGAATTGTACTCCATGGACATTGTTCCATGTTTCAAGTCTTATTTAGACTAAACCAAATTTATGCAAAGAGAAGAGCTTATAATTAAATTCATAACCAGTCTTCCTGGGAAATTTTCCTTTATGTAAAAAAAAAAAATGCATTGCTTGCTAGAGGCTGGTTTGACCGAAAGCGTTGCATGGTATCTTTTAAAAATGAGAAGAAAATGTGCCAGTGAGCTGTGCCTTCCTAAATGAAAGTTTCCTAGACTTCTCTGTAATCCTTTATCCTCTGCAGCCTGGTTAGTCTGCAGGCCAGGTACAAAAGGAAGGAGTGGTTTTCTTATTAGGAAAGGAGACAATAACAGCAGAGAATGATCAGAGCAGCTCTTATAATGCCTTTGATTATGCTGGAAAGTTCTCAGTGTTTTCCCTTTGTTTGCTTCAAGTTTTAAATACAAAAATTCTGGAAAAGACAGATAGGACACTAAGGAAGACAGGAAATATTATACTACCAAGTGGTGGTGGGGGAAGAACACTGTAAATAATGTCCTGGCTCAAAGCTTCTTTCTTTGTCATTCACATATTTCAAAGTATTATTTCTTTTTATTTCTTAACCCTAACCCTAATCTTAACCCTCAAAGTATTATTTCTGTAGGAAAATATTTTATAAACTGGTCCTATTTTTTTTCTCAGACAATGATCCAAACTCAACAACAAGGAAAGTCAGCATTCCTAAATTGCAGTCAGGCAATGCCTCTATGTTAAACAAGAAGCCTTAGCCTCCTAGACTCCTAGCCCAGAGTCATGTTCACATTTCCAGAGAATCATCTGCGCTCCATCATCAAGAAAAGTCTAGAATATTCTGGTCAGAATCCACCCTCACACCCTCCTTAGCAATTCCTATCTCTTCACTTATTATTTCTCTGAAACAACACACACAGATACACACACACACACACACACACACACACACGCAGCTTTTCTATAAAGATACCACATGATAAATTTGCAGTAAGGAACTGACAATTTGTTTTCACTGTCAACAATCATTTTTGATGGGAGGTCTGTTTCTTTACAATGTGACAATATTGTCAGGATGGATGGGCCTGAGGAAACTGGAGATCAGCTCTTAGAATCAGCAAAGAACGTGCAGTGCAATCACTACCGCTTGGCCTGCTTTTGTAAAAGTGGTTTGCTCTTTCCTGCTCTTCCTCCATCGGCTCTTCTCTGTAGCCATGATTTGAAAAATGTCATGTTTAAAAGCTTTGGCTGGCCCACTGTATCATCTACTTGATCCATCATCGTCTTCTCAGCTCATCTTTCTCTCTATTAAAAATAAGATATTTATATTTCCAGATGAAATGGGAGAAACCTGGTTGTGATAAATGTCTTCCTGTTGTTATTATTGCTGGCTAGTATATTATTGGAGGCAGTTCAGCCATGATCTAGCGTTATTGCCTTTCTTTACACTGGCTGGAAACAATCACTCACATCCACATACTGCAAAGTTTATTTTTAAAAATCAATCTGTTAATTAAAGAGAAGAATAATTGATACAAGAAGCTTGCATTGAAAGGTGATGACAGGTGTCATTGGCTAGCCAGATTTCAGCCTAGTGAGGCGGTACGTGGATTCTCTTCAATTATTCCCAGTCACTAAATGGCTGAGTGAAGTCAATTACTATAGATCTAGAGGGAAAAAAAATACAGAGTTGTTGGGAATAAAGGCATCATTCCATTTACCACAGGAAGACGTTGGCAATGAGGAGACTGTAGCCTGTCACCAGCTGAAGTTCATTCCTCAGAGCCTGAAGAGCAACCATCCTGTAGCCTTTGCAATCTCCAAGAGGTTCAGGAAATGCCCTTATAACATATCCAGGTATGGCATTGAACACCATGAATTGCAATAGCCCAGGAAAACATTATTCCTCTTTTCAGGAATGGTTCCCATATCATAGGTTGTTCTGGGTAGTTCTTTACCCACCAATCATGGGCTAAGACTTCTTGTTTATTATAGAGGCACTGTCTGACTACAATTTAGGAACGTCAATTTTCCTTATCATTATATTGTATTTATTATAGGCAAAATTGGTACTGTTGTATGAAATTTTCATTAGAAATGAATTTGTTTGTGCCTGAAAACTGAGTTTAAATAATGCAACCTAGCTATAACAAAACAATTTAAGAGAAGCTGTGGAGGGAGCATTTGGGAAAATGTTGAGGATTTTTACCATAATGATTGAAGTTTGGGATATGCTGCTTTAGGATAAAACCTAATCCGTGGAAGGATTTGTGCCAAAAACCACACAGAGGACTGAAGTAAGTGACAAAGATAGACACACTAAAATAAAGTGCCCAGGAAATATTGCCTGTCTTCAGAGCTATTCTTAAAATTTTTCTTAACCAGTCATTAATTAAGTACATCAATTTCTTTTATCCTTTTAAAAACAAATGACAAGGAAGTTAGAAAAATCAAGAGGAAAAAAAGGAGTTAACAATATTCTCCTTGTATTCTAGTGTGGCTTACAATGAAACTTACATAAATAAGTGTAGTTTGGCTTTAAGTGGAAAGTCAAGGGTGCAAGATTTACTTTAAGCTCACTTGGTGAAGGAGTGTATAAGAATGTCTGCTAGGGAAATCTATAGCTCAGAAGATCTCTCTTCTTTTGCTTGGAAAGCCCTGATTGGGATAAGATTTCTTCTTTCCTTATGGAGACTTCAAACTGCCTGGGTTATACCAAGACCTCAGAGGTCATAGTCACTGTCCTATCTACGGGTTCACATGCAGTTGCTCACCCAGTGAAGAAAAAAATGTTCCCTTTTCTTTCTGTAACTCAGAAAAACATATATACAATACCCAGGGTACCAAAATCAAGTACAGTGACAGTGATACCCACAAGACAATATGTTGGAAATTAACTGTACAACTTGGGGGCAGCAGTGATTGGGGAGGAGGAAACAGGGGCAAAAAATGAAGGAGATAACAAATTTGACAAGAAATGTACTTACTACCTTCATATGCAACTGTAATCACTCTGTACATCACCTTGACAATGAAATTAAAATTAAAAAGAAAAGAAAAGGAAGGAAGGAAGGAAGGAAGGAAGGAAGGAAGGAAGGAAGGAAGGAAGGAAGGAAAGAAGGAAGGAAGGGAGAGAGAGAGAGAGAGAGAGAGAGAGAGAGAGAGAGAGAGAGAGAGAGAATTTAAAGTCTTCCGAGGAAGCCAGACGCTGGTAACCCATGCCTGTAATGCTAGCTACTCAGGACCTGGCTGAGATCTGAGGATCAAGGTTCAAAGCCAGCTGGGACAGGAGGGTCCATGAGACTCTAATCTCCAATTAATCACCAGAAAACTGGAAGTGGCTCAAGGGATGGAGTACTAATCTTGAGCTGAAGAGCTCAGGGACAGCACCCAGGCCCAGACTTCAAGCCCCATGACTCACCAAAAACAACAACAAAAAAGATCTTCAGAGGAGCCCTGATTCTATTAAATGTAATAAAAGTTAAGAAAAAATAACTACTTCTCCCAGAACATATTAACACTTGAAGTCAACAGTATTTTTCTCAACTGTTGACCTTATGTTAAGGTCATAATCAACACAGTTTGCTCCTTCTCTGCTTTACACTCAGGACATGAGTTTTGTTCATCTTTCTGTGAAGCTGAAAAGATTATAATGAAAATGCCTAAGAAAGAAGGGAGGGACTATTGTAAACAGTTTTCTCTGACAAGTGATATCAGCATTTCTCTCAGCCTAGCATTTATGCAGACTAAAATGACAAATGTATTGCAAAGAATAGATGAGATCCTTCTGTCTGGATATGGCATAAAAATAAAACAATACTGGACTGATTCTTTTTTTAAGTATTGTCCTCCTCACACAATTGCTGAACATTGGCAGAGCCGTTAACAGCATTGATAGGAAACAAAGCAGAACTTGGGAGAGCCTCTCCCGCCTGGAGCTTGTGAATGTCTGGGATTTACAGCACAGCTGGATGACACTGATAGAGTCCTCTGGCTTCTAGATCCTTCCAGCTACCACAGAGGCTTTTTTCTCTTCAGGAAAGTGCACCTCTTCTTCGAGGTCATTCATTTCAAATTTCTTTCATGGAGTTCTACTGGCCATGGGATTTCTTTCCATTGTAAGAGACTCTCCAGCACTTTGAAGCCCAATTTCATGAAAGTTGCCCCAGAGCCCTCCCTGAAGGGAGTTAGAATGGAACTGTTGAGACTTGAATGTATCTCATCATTCTTCTCCCTTCTTCTCAGAGCTAGTCAACTTGCTTTGCCTCTGTACTGAAATGTTTTCATCAGCTTTCCGGAAGACATCAGCCTAGTGACAGTTATTCATGACTGCATAGGTACATCTCAAAATAGACATAAGAGAAATTAAATTAAACCAGTACCCCACAGCACTCTGGACAAATAGAAAGCTTTGAAAATTCCCTGACCTGTGCCCTCCATTTGAGTAACTTCTCCTCTTCTGGAAGTGATTGGTAAAGTTTCAAATCAGCCCCCACTGTTCTACAAACTCCTGGCAATAGAGAATCTCATTTCCTGATGAATGGTCCACACGGAGACAGGAGGGCTTCTAAGCCAAATGAACCATGGCCAAGTCCTCTTGATACTCAGTGACTGCAATCAGTCCCGCCAGGGTAGAGGAAGAAATGTTCAGAGATGATTTGAGGATGTGCTCCAGTTGCCCTCAGCTGCATTTGTTTTCCTTGCCCTGTAAGGCAGACTACAGTCTCTTCTTCCAGGAGCAAGTCAGAGGTTTCCCACAAATATGGATGGAGATGGAACCTGCTGAAAAGCTCTCGGAACAGAAACCTTCATAAAGCAAGAATCCTGAAGGGAAGGATAGAGACTCATTCTGGAATCACAGACTTGCATTTGTTTCCACACTTCTCCATCTTAGACAACCCACACACTTTGACCTAATGATTGTATTTTCTCATCTGCAAAGGATAGGAAGGGACAGGACACACTTTAAAAGATCTTGTAAATAAAACGCCAAATATGTTCAAATCTCTTCATTAGTCTCTGATCTGCAAGAAAGAGTATTTTCTTGAAGAGGTAGAGTTCTGTTTTCTCTTTGCTTATTTTTAAATTTACTCACCTCAGTTGTGCCTTTGGCATATTTCATTAGTCCCACTGTAATTAAGCACCATGAGAACCACACCCTTGTTTTTTCTAATTACTGTATTTTCCAACAACTACACACCACCTAACAGAAATGTTATCCTTCCTTCTAGAATTAGCAATTGGGTTGTACCTTCCCAGAGTGCTTCAGGCTCATATTTGAGATCCCTTATGTTTTGAGGGCCATGTCTACTATCCACCATTAATTAGGAGTCATGAAAGCAAATATATTTTATGTAGACTTAGGTACTTTCTAGCTTGAGCACATCAGATATGAGGAGAACATGTTAATATTGACCAGGCAAATCCTTGTGAGAAACTGCTTTGGCTTTGGCAAAAATTTCTCCGTACAATTCTGCCAAGAGACTTTGTTTGTCTTCTCTGCCATATGATCTATTCTCATTTCAATCTCTCTATTTATTAAATACCATAATCTATCCAGTTATGGGATACCATAGGAATGAAATTGTCAGTTTGGTCAATCAACACCTTCTCCAACACTAATATTAACCTTCTAATTGAAGTTCCTTGACGAAGGCAAGTACCATGCTCTTGTTAATCCTCTGCTTAGACTTTTCGAATAACTAGCTGAGTTTTTACTTTCAGCAATGTGTACCAATCACTGAGCACTCCTGAGAAACAATGGGGCTTCTGTACATTTAGCTCCAATTCTTCTGACCTCATCAGGAAGATTGTTACTAATCAGAATGGTTGTTTAAAGTGGATGTTCTCCCATGATTCATCTCGCTTATGTTGTAGCAAAGTAAAGCTGTGCCAGTCATTCACTTCAAGATGAATCTACAATTTTTTACTGCTTGACTGAATATGATGAAATAGAAATAAATATATGCCTCATATTGACTATTGAGATAAGAACTGTGTTGTATTGAAAATTACTTTTTCTTTGTAATGCTCATGACATCCTTCATCTATTTTTATCTTTGTTTGACTACACAAATACCTCTAGAAAATAAGCTCATAAGATGAAGGGATCATTGTATATAGCTGTTATTTAAGTAGGGTCAGTATACTGAAACTGTTTCCTCTGGCTTTTGAAGAAAATTCAATGTTTTTAACAGGCTTTCCCAATTGAGATGAATATAAAGCCAAAGGAATATTCCCAAAATGTTCTTATACCTTCCTACCTCAACCACCTTAACTCTAATTAAAAAAAAATTGTTGATATTTTTCAGAGAGCTATGAAGGACACATAAGGAAGATATTGTCTTGAATGGAAAAACTTGAACAAATGAGAAAAGGGTAGTTGTCCTTTTATTTCTTAAGAAGTGTGTTATGTCCTCTCCCTTGTCTACAATAGAAACAAAGTATGTATGTTTTGTTTCTTGAAGACAGGATATTCAACCCATAATAATTTAGTAGGATCAGGACGTGGTAACAAGCTAGGAGGACTCAGAAATGGAAATCTTTGAAGTCAATAGCAAGGGACTGGAGAACCCTCTCCAAGAGTTAAAATGTGAAGATGCATAATGGTTAGAGACAAATTAAATCTTCAGAGGTGCTTTCCTCTAGACAAAATGGAGTAACAGGCAACATTTGTTTTTCTACCTGAAAAAAAAAATCAAGGAAGTAGAATTAAATACAAAACAATGAGATGCAGCCAATAGGTTGTAATCTTAGTTTCGCTGAAAGCTGAGCTCTGAGGATTGTAGGTCAAATCCAGCTCACACAAGAAAGTCCACAAGACTCTACTATCCAATTAACCACCACCACATAAAATAAAGCCAGAAGTGGATCTGTGGCTCAAGTGGTAGAGCACTAACCAGCCTTGAGCAAAAATGTTCAGGGAAAATGCCCAGGTCCTGAGTTCAAGCCCCAGGACTGGCACCAAAAGCAAACGTAGAATTTCGGGGCACTGAGTATTAGGAAGTAAGTCATAATGAGTGCTTGAGATCAGCAGAGTCCCACTGGAGAAGGCTGAGTACTGCAGACCAAGTGCATGCCTGTGAGAAAACTATCTGTGTAGGGAAAGGACCACTGGAAAATATTAGAAGTTAGGGTGCATGGTTCTCACGGAGAACATGGAACAGAGCCTAGAACAACAAGCGAGATCGGAAGTCAATTTCATAATTCGCAGAAAATTAGGTAGACTCTTCAGAAATGTTTTGCCACTGTAGTGAGGAAGAATAGTCACTTACACTGGTCTCATCCAACAAAATCTAAACAGCAAGATTAAAAAATGAAATTGCTTCCAAGAAACAAGCTATTCCCCAAAAGGCTAAATAGAGAGCTCCCCTATGACCCAGCAATCCTACTTCTGGGCATCTACCCAAAGGATCACAAACAGGGCCATACTGAAGCACAACCATGTTCATAGCAGCATAATTTACCAGAGAAAACATATGGGACCAACCCAGATGCCCTTCAGTAGATGAATGGATCAAGAAGTTGTGGTACATCTACACAATGGAAGAATGACAATGCCTCATTCGTAAGAAAATGGAAAGACTTAGAAAAAAAATCATACTAAGTGAAGTGAGCCAAACCCAAAGAAACACAAATTCTATGGTCTCCTTTACTGGTAATAATTAGTATATGCCTGGGATAGTCTAGCAGATGATCACAATAGCTCAATAGCTATGTACATATGATCACAGAAGATGACACCAAGAGAAATGATCTTTAAAATATGGAAATAAGTGGTTTCTTATTGATGTTATTATTTTCAATGTACTATGTTAAATTATTTCTTTTTTTTTTCTGTCCATCTTTCCTATAGTTTAGCCTCTGTTATATCGTTGTATTTGATTCAGGTACCCTGAGTATTTTATATATGTCTGTCTACATTAGGGAAGGGAAAGGGAACATTAAAATGGTGAGACAAAGGGTAGAAGGCAAACAAATATAACAGCAATACTTACAAGACAATATGTTGTAAACTAACTGTATAACTTGGTGGGTAGGGGGAATTGGGGAAGAGAGAAGGTGGGAGAAAAATGGGGGGGGGGCGGTAACAAGTTGGACAAGAAATGTGCTCAATACCTAATGTATATAACTATAACCCCTCTGTAAGTCACCTTGACAATAAAAATAAAAGCAAAGAAACAAGCTATTTCCCATAACAAAACTCAAAACTGTGCATATGAATACAAAAATAGCAGCACTCAATGAGGTAAGAGGTGGAATATCTATTGTTTAGTTAAAAGAAAAAAGGTAAAACACACAATAAGGAGACAAATCACCCAAAACAAAAATAAAATTGACATGGATATTAAAATGAGTAAATGAAGACATTATTATGGTAGTTGGATAAATGTTCCAAAATGTAAATAAAAATGAAGAAAATGTTTTTTAAAAGACTGAAAATGAATAATCTGCACTGGAGAAAACTGCCAAGTCTGAGATGAAGAATATACTGGATAGGATTAATGGTGGATTAGATAGCTACCGGAGAACAAAAGTCTAGTGAATTTAAAGGCATATTCTTAAGTCTAAAATAAAGTAGATGGAAAAATTCCAAGTAGGCATCTAGTTAGTGAACTATGGTACAATTCCAGGCCATTATCATCATCATCATAACCATTATCCATTCATTCATTTTCTCTCTCTATTCCTTCTTTTCCTTCCCCCTTGGCTCCCTCCCTCCCTCTCTCTCCATATGATTATATCCTTTTCATATTGGCTCCTTTTACTTAGGTGAATTTAAGGTACCTTATGTCCTCTAATAGCTTGATAGCTAATTTTCTAAGCACTGAATAATATTCCATATGGCATTCTGGAAAAGGTAAAATTATGATGACAATGAAAGAAATTCATTCACGGGGCTGGGAATATGGCCTAGTGGTAAAGTGCTCACCTCACATACATGAAGCCCTTGGTTCAATTCCTCAGCAACTCATATATAGAAAATGTTGAAAGTGGCATTGTGGCTCAAGTGGTAGAGTGCTAGCCTTGAGCAGAAAGAAGCCAGAGACAGTGCTCAGGCCCTGAGTCCAAGCCCCAGGACTGGCAAAAAAAATTCATTCACAAAAATAAAAAAAATTGCTAATACTTGCTTACCAATTGGATGGTCCCAAATACAAACTTGAGTACTGACAGAAAATATGATGAACATACAACACCAAGAATAAAGCCTGCTGTCTGCTTTGAACTTTGGGTGATAATGGTGTATCAGTGTAAATTCATCAATTATAACAAACATACATACCTCTGGTCTGTGATGTTGATAGTTGAAGAGTTTGTGCATATATTCACTGACATATGGGAATTATCTTTATTTCCTACTCAATTTTGCTATGAATTTAAAATTGCTCTAAAGAAGAAAATATACTTTTTGAAATATTTTAGGAAGGAATCAAATTTGCATTGAAGGAGGCATCCTGTGAGAGATGGCAGAAAGCCAGCGGAGACTCCTGTCCTTTACTCTATTCTCTTTCCAATATGAAGACCCTAAAAGATTTATTTGTATGCATAAAGGACAAGACCAGAGAAAGTACTTAACTATAGAGTTTTATTTCAGCTCTGATCTTAGTGCTGAAAACCCAAAAGAACATTTCTGCTCATGATGGAGGCAGGCCTAGGACCAAGGAATAAATACCTGTATCTGCCTCATTTTTGTTCATACCTCTCTGAAACAACTCAGATTATCCCTCATTCCACTCAGCACCCCACAGCAGGGCTATTTGTCTTCACATTTGCCTGGTCATTGTAGGTATATATAGACATTAATCAATCATTATCAATTTCTGATAAATAGAAATTCAAAGATATTTACATTCACTCAAAATAAAAATTGAAAGTCCATTACATATACATAATTATATACATGGAGAACTATACAGAATTCAACAGAAATGTGGAGAGGAAAGTCCACTAATTGCTAGCTGGGCTCCATCCTTCTCTCAGCCTAGTTTAGATTAATTGTTAATATTTTCTCCCTAAAAGTTGTTCTCCATTCTGCTTTTCTTGTCAAAATCTAGGCTTGCAGGATTAACAAAAGGGCACCAAGACTCTTTTTGACCAGAATGTCTTCAGTGATTGTAATGGTTTTGTTTGCGAATTACTCACTCTACATTATAGAAACTCATTACTCATTCTACATTATAGAAACCACATTATCCATGTGTTTAAAGATGTGAAGTGAAGGCAATTAAGGTGAAAGTGAGATGTGTAAGGAATATTCTCAAACAATTACAACCTTAGTGGTTTGGTCTGTTACTTACTACAAATTATCTTAAACCACATGACTGATTCTCACACTAGATGGATTAATAGGCCACCATAGATTTGAACATGCAGCATCGAACCATCCTCACCTGTCTCTCCCTGCTGGGACTTGGTTTTGTCATGCTCCTTAGCCAGTTCTGGACAATTCTCCTTTCCAAAAGATGGCAGGAGGCTTGGTCAGGCATCCAGCACTTACACAAGGGTCCAGGTTCCAGGGCCCTCATCAAGTCAGACCATGGCCCCTCTCATTCCCCAGTGACTTGCAAACAACTGTGCCCCCACACTTCTGTATAAGCCAGCAGATCCATTTACCTTCCAGAGGTCCTAATTATTGTTCTCTAAAGTGTGGTTTCTTCTTTTCTCAATGCTAGTACTCACTTGTAGCATAATATATACTAATAATTCACCAAATTCCTACCTATTCACCCAATATGACAGGCATCTCAAATTCCCAGAGACTTCCTGAGCCTTCTTCCATATACTCAAGTGATATGTCCCTATGAAATCACTTTGGAAAGCTATTTAGCAATGTTAATAAAAATGTTAAATACAGGTATACATTAGAACCTGAAGTGTCTAAAGTATTTCCCATTACAAATGCTCATATATGTTCAGCAAAAGAAGTAATAATGTTCACTGAAAAACCTCTGGTATTATAAAACAACAGCAAAAAAAAAAAAACCTGACAACAAACCAATAGCACAAAATGGTCCTCTACAACAAAGCAGATAAATTAAAGCATGTTTATACAATGGAATTATTATATAACAAACAGAACAAACAAACTGTAATTATACACAGCAATGTACATGATTCTCACAAAGACTACTGAAGGAAATAAAGCTGACCAAAAATGAATAGGTGTGGTTTGCTTCTATTTAAATAGGTGTAAACCAGGCATTTCTAAGCTATGATACTTGAGGTTGGAGAGTGGTTCCTGCTGCTGTGGGGGTTGGTTAGTGACTGGAAAAAGCCGGGAACACTTCCAGGATTCTACCAGGTTCTGCTTCCTAACATAGGCAATACGGTATGGCTGGGCTCTGCTTCCTAACATAGGCAATACGGTATGGCTGTGTTTATGTTGAGATCCTTCAGGGAGCCGAGTTCTTATGGTGTGTGCACTTTTCACTGCCATTATTAGCTAATGCATTAATGAGTTACTTGAAATAATTTAGAGAAAATGATGAAATGTACTTATAAAAATTGTACTGAGGGCTCTGAGCCACACATATATATAGTAAAATGCATAGAATAAGTTGCTTTATGTCTCTATTTTTTTCAGCTGTGAAAAGAGACATGATAACATATATCCCACTGGATCCTAGGGCATAATTAAAATATGTATGTAAGACAACTGACACTATGCCTGGAAAATAGAATTCAGACCATAAAAGGGCACAATCATCATTATTCTTACTCTTGTAATTCTTTTGCCTTATCTGTTGATTTCTTGACTGTCATGAGGAAAATATCCCAAAAGGACATTCTAAATTCAGGGTTCAACTATGAGCAATTAAGAATAAGGGAGCTGCTGGATTAAAACACTCACTACTTTCCCCCAAAACATCAGAGACAGATAGTAGCATTGAAAGGCACTGGAATGCAATGCTATACAGTAGCCAGAGACCACGTAAAATTCAAAAAGATCAAACTTCAGACTTACAGTGCAAACAGTAGTCACTAGGCAAAATAGTAAAGAGGAAGAAAGCCTCTCTTGGAAACAAATTAGAAAAGGAAATCCTCACTGACTTCCACACATCTGACATTCTATAAAAATGTAGTTTAAAATATGATTCGTGAATTGTACCGAGAACAGATGCTGGAGAAGGAGATCTCTGCATCTATTTCTTCCTTTGCTCACTGGTACTGTGGTTGAGAATCCCAGAGACATCTTCAAATTAAATCCTTTCAGTGAGGAAAAGCAGGTGCCCTAGCACTTGCATATCTCTAAGCTCCAAAGACTTCTCTTGTCCACTGGGCAAATGAGGGACCACCCCAAGAATCAGCACGGTACCACAAAATTCCAAAAAGGGCTAAGAATGCAAATCACTATTTCTGGTCTAAACTATAGTGGACTTCACAAAGAAATTTGGCTCAATATTCCTCTGCTCCATCACAACAAATATATTGCCAAACAAGTCTGAGGGCAGGGGGTCTGTAGGGAGCATCTCTTCATTTATCTCCCTTCTTTTTGTCATTTAATGATGAGTATTTTCAGGTTTTATTTTTGAATTCCTGTTTTTTTTTTTTTTTTACTGTAAGCATCTTCGCTCCTTTCTTTTCGGTTTTGGGGGTTTAGTGAATGTTTCTAAATTGTTTCTTTCTAGATTTAAATATCTGGTTTATTTTTAATTGTTAACTTTTGTCTCCTTCCTCTCTTCTAAGTGGTAGTAAGGATTGAAATCTCCAGAGAAGGCTAACACTAAGAACATTTAAATAAAGTATCCATCAAACACATGTTCACATTGCAAAGGAGAAGTACACAAAATATGAAAAGCCAAAGATGATTCTTTCCAAAGACCATACTTTCTCAACCAAATACAAAAGTATTGAAATGAGTGAAATGTCAAATAATGCAAATACAGTTTTTTAAATGATCAAATACACAACAAAAGTTCAAATGAATGGGTGAATAAATTAAGAATATCAATTCAAAGCTGGGATAATAATTTTGCAACTTGAACAAGTAGTCCTCAAAGAGAAATTCCGGAAAAGAAGTAATCCTGGGAATAACAAACTCAATAAGTAAATCTGTAATTTAGTGATAGTATCAACAATAGATTATATCAAGTGGTAGAAAAAATACTAGGGCTAGAAGACAAGGTTGAGGAATTATTGTATTTAGATTGAAATAATTTTTTAAGAAAGGTAAGAACTCATGAGTACAAATCCTGGAACTATGAAAAGTAGTTAAAGAGATCAAAATGAAGAGTGCTTAAGGTAGAAGAAGCTGAGATACAAAGACATAGAAAATATTTATCCAGTGAAATTACAGTAGAAAGAGCCCCAACTGGGTGAAAGATGTGGACAGCCAAATATATGGGCATTTAGAACACCCAAATTGATATGACCAGAAAAGACCCTCACTATGTCACATTATAAAGTGCCAAGACTATAGAACACGAAAAACAAAAGAAACAAAAGTTGTGTCAAGTTATATACAAGAAAAACCCATCAGAGTTACCTCAGACTTCCCAACAGAAATTCTAAAGGCCAGGAAAAGTAAAGAATGATATATTCAAGTTTTGAGAGAACATAATCATCTCTCATATTACTGTATGCAGCAGTTATATTTTTAAATTGACAGAGAAATAAAGAACATCCAAGCTAAATACAAACTAAAGAAATTGATAATTAAATTGAAGATACCTAAAGAAAACTACCAAAATTAACACAGGGGACATACAAAACCTAAGAGACATATGAAAAGCAATGAGATTAAAGCAGTAATTAAGAATCTCCCCACAACGAAAATCCCCTATCACACTTTTAAAGAGGCACTAATGTCACTGATTCTCTAATTATTCTCTGAAATAGAAAGGAAAAAAAATCTACCCTTTAATTATATGAATAAGTATTACACAAACTGGACAGGGTCATACAAAAAGGAAAATTATAGATCCATTTCCTTGATGAATAGAGATGCAAAAATCATTAATAAAAGCCTTGCCAATGGAAATACTACATCAGCAAATACAAACCAGTATATGCGCCAATAACGAATTCACTGTAAAAGGAGCAAAAAAGCAATCCCATTCAAAATTGCCTCAAAAAAATAAATAAAATACCTAGACATAAGCTTTACCATTGATGTTAAAAAAAACAACAACTCTTTAATGCAAACTGTAAAGCTTGACAGAAAAAAAATCAAAGAAGATACCAAACAATGTTAAAAAACCATGTTTACTGATCGGGCAAATATGTTTAGACATTACCAAAAGTGATATATAAATTTAAAACAATCCCAATTAAAATTCAAAGGATAGTTTTCAAGGAACTAACAAAAGCCATCCTAAAATCCATATGGAAGCACGTAAGATTTTCAATAGCCAAACCAATCCAGAGCAAAAGAGCAATGTTGGACCTCCAAATGATTTCAAACTATGGTAGAGTCATAGCAAGGACAACAGTGTAGTACTAGCATAGATAAACCTGTTAACCAATTGAATAGAATAGAGGACAGAGACATAATCTACAGCTACAGCCACCTGACTCTTGACCAGGGAACCATACTCATACATCAGAGAAAGAGGACATCATCAACAAATGGTTCTGGGAAAACTGGATTTGTGCATGTAAAAGACTGAAACTAGATCCTATATCTCATCCTGTCCAAAAATAAACTCAAAGTACATTAAAGACCTTAGTGTAACATGTAAAACTTTGAAATGGCCACAGAAAAATTTCTGGGTAACATCTGAAGATAGAAGCATCTATAATAACTAAGACCTTATCTCAGTCAATTAAGGTAGGCCTGGTAGTAGGCCCCCAGCACATTCAGTAGTCAAGAGGCATTAAGTTAGGTGGATCTAGGTCTGAGTTTAGCCCTGGGAAAAATAAGCAAGACCCACCCTGAAAAAAATAACCACAAGCAAAAGAGGCAGTAGAAGAGGAAGATAAGTCCTGGCTCAAGTGGCAGCTCATTTGACTAGTAATTACAATTGCCTGAGTTCAAACCCCAGTACTACAAACCATGAGAGAGATGAAGAAAGAGAGAATTTGAAAACAACAATTGCTTGCAAGGATGATTCAAGCAGCGAAGAACCTTTTGATACAGTTGTTGAGATGTAAATTATTGCTGCCAGTGCAATCATTACAAAGATTCAATAAATAATTAAAAATATGGGGCTGGGGATATGGCCTAGTGGCAAGAGTGCTTGCCTCATATACATGAGGCCCCAGGTTCGATTCCCCAGCACCACATATACAGAAAATGGCCAGAAGTGACGCTGTGGCTCAAGTGGTAGAGTGCTAGCCTTGAGCAAGAAGTAGCCAGGGACAGTGCTCAGGCCCTGAGTCCAAGCCCCAGGACTGGCCAAAAATAAAAAAATAAAATAAAATAAATAATTAAAAATAGTACTCCCATAATATCCAGCTATGCCCTTTCTAGGTATAAACTCACAAGAATCAAAATAATTTTACCACAGAAATATTTGCATACCCATTTTTTGTCATGGTACCCATTCATAATAGACCAATTATAGAATCAGCCTAGGTTCCCATCAGTAAATGAATGCATACAGAAATTGCAATATACCGGGAGTTTTATTCCGCTATAATGAAGGACAAAATAGAGTTTCCAGGAAAAGGAATGGAACTGGAGATTATCATTTTAAGTGAAATAAGCCAGATGCAAATAAATAAATAAAAATGTTTCCAATATGTGAAACCTATGGAGGAAAAGAGAGAATGAAGCTAAAATGAAATTCATTAGAAATGTGGAAAGAGAGAGAGGAGAAAAGGGAAAAAAAAAAAAAGGATAATAAATGGTAAGTAATCAAACTGGGAGTAAATGTTCACGCCTGTAATCCCAGTCATCAAAAGGCCCCAAAAGGGCTAGAAATGTGGCACTGTTGCTCAAAGTGGTAGAGCACTAGCCCTGAACGGAAAAAGCACAGGGACACACTCAGGCCCTGAGTTCAAGCCCCACAACCAACAACAACAAGAACAATAGCCCATTCTTCCGACTATACACATGTAAATAAGTTGTTTAAAACACAGATGCAAGTTGTTTGTTAAAAGACTATTCTAAGGAAGCAGTGCACAGGAGTAAGCCAAGCGAGATACGATAGGGAACAAGTCACAAAAAGTTGATTTCAGGAAAGCCCTGCTCCCCGCCTGATCTCAAAGGAAGCTATGAAGTATAAATTGCCCCTTGTTCATCTCAAGACAAAGAAGCTGGTTTTTTTTTTTTTTTTTTGTGGTTGTTGTTTTTTTTTCAATCTCTGCACCTTCCTGGCACAGAAGGGGGTGAATAGTTTGATCATTTCAGAAGCCTAAGGGAAATGCTGAAGGTTAATATGGACTCATAAAACTGGTGACATGGATCAAGACTTATTGTATTCATAAACTGCTTTGTTAGCTTTGTTAAATGGCAACTCTTTTGTACAACTACTTAAAGATGATAGTATTTTTTTTTTTTAAAGACTGGTGAACACAACTCAAGGGTGTCTGGGTAGACAGTTGCTGATGACTGCTACAACTTCCGACGCATGAATTCTGAAATGGGCTGCCATCTCCCCCAGGGAGAAGATACTATTTTTTTCAGTATCTCTTCCAACGTTCTTCCTATTCCTGTTTGTCTCAAAGCCCAGCGGTGCCTTGCAGATCCAGACTTCCATGTCCAGTCCCAAGTGAGAAAGGTCTCAGCCTTCTTGCCAGGCTGAGTTCCTGGATCCACCGGACTGTGATGAGCACTGTGGCTTTCTTCAGTCAGGCTCTATTCCTGCCCCTCCACCTTATGACCAAGCAGAGATAGTGGCATCACCTCTGTTGATTTTGAAGTGGAGAACTCTAGAACTCTCCTTGGCATTAATTTACTTAATTTTATTAGCCATGTATTTTACCCATACTCATATATACTACAACAATATTTTATAGTTTTTAACTATTTGAATGTGTATGGCTTGGTGGTAGTACATAAACACCCACAAAATGGAAAGAATTGAGAAGTAAACACCAGTATTTGTAGAACCAGGACAATAACTGTAAAACTAAACAAATACACTAGGAGAAAATGTGCAATCTCACACTCAGCACATGAAAACAATAAAAAATGAATCAAACCTATGTTAAAAAAATCAATTCTCTTCCCCATAATTTATGTCAGTGCTCTACATATAATAAAATCCTCCCTAGGCAAATAACTGATAAAGCAATAAAGCTGTCAGATACAATAAACGGACCGTTTGCCCGGACTCTGGAAACACTCCCATTCAGAGGCAGATATCCTGTTATATTAAGCTACATGAAGAAAACATTTATCTATTGTGTGATAAGCCTGACAAGTGCCTAAATCAGCTGCCTAAGAAAACTCTCTGGAAATGCACTGCCACAAAGGATGATATTTAATTATATCACCCTGAGTGAGAGATATAATTGCACCTATTATGTGATAGGAGCAGGAAAGGGGGTGTAGAAATTAATTTCCATTGAACAACAAAGTAATTATCCATTATTGAAGATAAGGTAGGACATCTCCATTGTGTTTAAGACTAGATTCATTCACTGGCGTTTCTGTCTCTCCCTCTCCATCAGCATGACCTAAAAAGAAGGTCAACCCTACAGCTAAAAATATTAGCCAGAGGTGAAACTTCTTAATATCTTCCAATATACACTAACAGGAGCTTTAAGTAGAGTTCCAATTCAAGATGTTATCTGTTTTTTTCATACCGGCTATTCTTCCAGTGTCCATCACCACTGTCCCAAACTACTTCCCAAGCTCAAATACTTGAAATTATTCTTGGTTACCTTATCACCTCCTTCCATCTGTTTCAGTTTTAATTTCTTAGTTGTGGCCTTCCTCCTCATGATCTGGTCTTATTGTTTTGCTGTTGTTCTTCACATCTGGCCATTTCATTTTTTGTTGTTATTTTTATTATCTTTAAGTAGGGGTAGAAAAAAGAGTTTCAATTCAACATGTAAGTTTGTGAGTTCAATGCATCTTTGTTATTTTATTATTTTATTTTTAATACATTTATTGTTATTATAAGTGACCTTCAACACCAACCTTTACACTCCCTAGGCCAAGAGCAGAAAACTGATGTCCAGGTCAAACTCTACAACATGTCTGGTTTCTGCCTTAAAATAAATGGTCCAAGTTCAAGTTCAGAGAATTCAGAAGGAAAATCCAGGCAGTAATAGTCATTCTCCAGGGCTCAATTTACAGAAAAAATAAAAAGAGCTAGGCAATGTTTAGGAATGCATATTTGGGAGGCAGATTAGTAACCTGCTGCTGCTGTAACACCTTGCATAGCTGTGGTGATATCAAATAGCACAATGGTATTATCATAATGTCAGAAGTCTGCAAGGAGTTTTATGAAACTAAAATCAAGGGGTCAGCAAACTATGTCTTTGTGTGCTTTCTTTTTTTTGTTATTTTTTCTGGAGACTGTAGAGAAAAACTCTTCCGTCCCCTTTTCTAAGGTTTCCCTATTTTTTTTTTTTTTTGTGCTTGAAGGATCATTTCCAGCAATTGCATTATTCTGACCTTCACGCTCATCTTTCCCTCTCCTTTTCTGACTCTTCTGCCTCATTCTGCACATCTGTCTGTCTCGTTCTGTCTCTGTACCTTATTCTTGCTTTCCTGCCTCCTCCTCTTCCTCTCTCTCTCTCCCTCTGCCTCCCCCTTTCACTTATAAGGACCTTGTGATTACATTAGGTCTGTTGGATAATCTAGGATGGTTTCTCCACAGAAAGTGCCCTGGGACCTTAATCACATGTGCAAAGTCTCCCTTGCTACTTAGTCTCTTTTCTGACTTGGTAATAGAAAACCTGACACTTAAAAATTCCTAAAAAAAGAAAAGGCTTGTTTAGCTCACATCTTTAGAGGTAGAGAAACTCAAAAATCAGGCAGCCACATGGGGCATGGACCTCGGCTGCATCAGAACATGGTGGATGACATCACTTGATGGACGTGAATATGAAAATGGCCAGTAGGATCATGTGACAAAGACAATAATCTGCTTTATAACAACCTATTTTCAGTAACTAATTCAGTATCATGAGACTTAGGAGTCACTCCTTCAGGATAATCTCTATTCATAAAGGTTTTACTTCTATGACCCTGGAAAAGTGGAGCTGTGATTCACATAGTAGACCATTTCCTTAAGGACAAAAGCTCAGGTAAAGTGCACAAGCCCTGAGTTCAAGTCCCAGGACCAGCAAAAAAAAAAAAAATCTATGATCCAAACCCCTTCTAATAAGCTTACCTCTCAGCACCCATTCATCAGGAAATTATGCCTCAGTGTGAATATTGGTAGAAAGAAACCATTTTAGTCCCTAGAAGTTAAAATTTAAGCCTGAAGTCGAAACAAATTGTTCATGGGTTCTAGGAACTATGGCACAGAAGTTTGAAATTAAAGAGTCCATTATTTTGCCTATTACTGATAGTAACACCATATAGCAAAGCGAAGAAATTATAACTTTGAAATGGCAATTTCCCTCTGTGGAGGGAAGAAGGTATAGTTGCAAAACAGCCTATGTAATGAGAGCTAGGAACTGTCCAGTTCTTGCTGTAGCAGTCACCTTAATTCTTTAATAGTTACATTTACACAATTAACACTGGAAATGCTTGGGACCAGAAATATTTGAGATTTTGACATTTTTGCCTCTATATAAAAAGATATATTGAAGAAAATATGTCAACACTTGGCTTTCTTTAAGAAAATTTACTAAAATGAAAAAAACAACCACAAGGCACTAAATATATCTCAGAAAGGACAGAGTTTACATCATGAACACTAGAAAAGAGAAGGCAGGGTGCAGTGTGTGTTGTCAGCACCTTTTTCTATCTCAGTTGGAAACAGGGCATCTGGAAATTGGATGTCTTTGTGGCTCTGCACAAGCATCCACCATGCAGCAACCCTACAGCACCACTGAGTATTAATTCAGGGGTTACATACACATTTAAGCAAGTGTGCAAATTTGCCCGTATGAAATCCCTGAGTGAAGATCAACTGCATTTATTCTAATTATCCCCATTTTGTAAGGTTGTAAACAATGGACTCAGTATCAATTTGCCCCATTTCACTTTTAATATACCTGAGGCACATGAGATTTAAATCTCAACAGCCTACCTGGCGAAAGTTTATGCTCTGGCCTCCTACAAATTGCCTATGAGTTGCAAACGGACTATAGGAGAGTCGATTTCCCTGCCTGCCTAAGAGTTTTGGGACTATGCTTGCTGTCTGTTTGGTATCTGCTGTTGTTTTCCACATTGTAGAAGCATGTTGAGTTTTCCTTATCTCTCAGAATTAGACTGGGACATTATAACTATTGTCATTCCTCTTTGCAGATTCTTTGGTTTACATGCATACTGCTAATAGATGATTTGAAGGAATTGCTCGTTCATACTTATGGTAAAATGCTTCCTGAAAGAGAGTTTTAACTTCAAAGTATTCATAAGCCTGATGCTTGTGAGCTTATGAATCATTCTCCATTATTATTTAATAGAAACACAGTAAAGATATGTTGTCCTCTCTCAGTAAAATCTATGGACTTCATTATTCTTGGCTTTTTCAAAATGACAAGAGTATGCGCTTTATCTGCAGGCACCTACCCCCGCCAGCTCGTGGGATTCTGTAGCCCGCTGTGTGCATTATGGGCTAATGGATGGCATGGATCTCAGAGTTCCTTCAGAAGCATACTTTCAGAACTTGCTCATCGTCCCTTTAATTGCAGGTTAATGAGAATTAATTGATACATAAGGTTAAAAAAGAAAGTGTTAGGTCCTCTCCCTGAGGGCTCCATGTAGATGCCCCCACCTCATTAAGTCTCCACCCAGTTACCTGGGTAACCTGCAGACCTGGAGGCAGTTACCTCCCCTTTCCCTGAGGTCACCTCCTATTCCACCTGGCCACACCCCTTGTCTCTCTCTCTCTCTCTCTCCCTCTCTCCTCCCCCTCTCCCCCTCTCCCCCCTCTCCCCCTCTCCCCCTCTCCCCCTCTCCCCCCTCTCCCCCTCTCCCCCCCTCCCCCCATCCCCCTCCCCCCCTCCCCCCTCCCCCCCTCCCCCCTCCCCCCTCCCCCCTCCCCCCCTCCCCCTCCCCCCCCTCCCCCCCCCTCCCCCCCCTCCCCCCCTCCCCTCTCTCTCTCTCTCTCTCTCTCTCTCCTCTCTCTCTCTCTCTCTCTCTCTCTCTCCGGCCATGGATCATTTTGGCCACAGGACAGCAGTGCGGTAATACACGTTCTCTCCTGCCTGAATACCGCGTGGTGTTCTCCTTTACCGGCTACCTACTTTAAAAACCTAACATATATGGTGCCGTGACCCCCGCGGGATGGGGCTTAAGAGTCAGGACAGGCGGAATTCCCATATATTTTTCTTCTTTTACTGGGAGTATCCCCAGTCCTAACAGAAAGTTTTCCCAATGCTGTGTTTCATGGGAAATGTTTATCCGGAGTAAAATGGCCTCAGCTACTAATTTTACAAAACGTAAGACTGGGGGCTGGGGATATGGCCTAGTGGCAAGAGTGCCTGCCTCATATACATGAGGCCCTGGGTTCGATTCCCCAGCACCACATATACAGAAAATGACCAGAAGTGGTCCTGTGGCTCAAGTGGCAGAGTGCTAGCCTTGAGCAAAAAGAAGCCAGGGACAGTGCTCAGGCCCTGAGTCCAAGGCCCAGGACTGGCAAAAAAAAACAAACAAAAAAAAACAAAAAACAAACGTAAGACTGAAGACTGGATGAGCACAGACTCAGAGATGCCACACAGGGACAAAATGTCTACTACATATTATTCTCTCACTCTCCCCTTATTAGTATTCTCTTATTTAACATAATTATGATTATGATATTCATATAATCAAATTCTAGATATAGATATAATAGCAACCATATAATCATAAAAACTGCTAGGAACCAGATTGTTCCAAGATGCTGACATAAAATCAAATGCTGATCAAATCAATTCATCCTTAAATAGCTCCCATGTTAAAACGTAGCCCCTTCTTAAGAAATGAAAGGGAAACACACAATAAATATTTGGCAGCTACTTAGAGAAACAGTGTGCTTAAATCCTTCACAGTTGTTTTTTTCCCCACTAAGTTTGTATTGCCATTAAATTATATTAATCATCAGTCATTCTGCACCTTAAGTCACTCTCAAAAGTCACCCAATAAGACACCGCAGGTCAACATTTTACTTCATTCTTATTAGAAAAAGAACCAAACATCTTCCCCTTCGGTGCTTAACATTAACCAGGTGACTTTCTCCCTGTCTCCTCTGATGGGTTTATGAATTCTATGTCAATCTTCTGGTGAGTCAAGTACCTGAGTTTTGAAAGTTGGTGTTTTATTATTGTAAAAATGGCAAACATCCTTTTACACTGCTATCATAGGTTAAGAAAATATTTATGTAATCAACAATGAGCATGGAGAATCCAAGAAGTCATTAATGACAAGTTATTTTATGCCAGGGATTACAAGGAGGTCAGATTCAGAGCTTAAGCAGAAGTATTTCCTTGTAACTTTTGTGCAAATGAGCACATTAAAGTCAGAGAAAGAACAATGCTTTCACCGTATTTCATCGTTTTCTGAAAGCTAAATGACCTTTTTAAAAAATTCCTGGCCTCAAGATGTGATTTAAAAAGATGGAAGGAATATGAATACTCACAATGAAGTAACGAATTGTAAACAGCTTGGTAATCCCTTTCCAGGCTCACAGATCCCTCTCCCCCAACGCATCTATTCATGTCTCTGATCTACCCAACAATAGCTCCTTCTACTGGCATCTGAATTCCATATCAAATTGAAATTTTATTCTGACTAAAAGAAAAGCCTTTCTTAGAATAGTCTTGGTACATTTTTGTTGTTTACTGTAGCTAATTTTAAATTTATTGTACCATGTCAAACAGTATGTTATAGATCAAAATAAATACATTATACAAGTCAAACTGCTCCATTAACTTTATATTTTAAGGAAAAAAAAAATATTGAGTGCTGCAGTCTTTTCCTCTCTCCCAGCAGAAGCATCCAATGGTTCTCAGATTGTGCTCAGAATGGAGAATCTAGAACCATCCAGGCATGTTGTCTGCCGCTCACACTTCAAAGCTGCTCCCCCAAAACATCCAGTGCTCACGCACACACTGGATCTCAGCTGAACTTCCGGGCCTGGCTTCCAGTCTCAGTGCAAAAGAGGAACAATGAGACTGCAAGAGATCTTAAGGCATTTGAGGCTTTTTTAAAGGCTTTGGGTTCTCCATCCCATTCCTATTTGGTATGACACCTAAATGAAATCCTCTTGGGATGTCTTCCAGCCACTTATATCCTCCTGATCTCCAATAGGAGGGCCCAGGGAATAACATTATATAAAACTGCCCACATGATGCAGGGTTGAAATTCACCAGGCTACCATCTTTCTTTCTGGGAGTTGTTTTGTCTTACAGAACTCTGATCTGCAAATACACTGCCACAACACAGCTCTTGGTTGGGTTGGAAGCCCTACTCCCTAATTCAGCCACGCAGATGCAGTAACAGCACTTCAGGAACAACGGAAACCCTTGACAGAAAGCCTGTGGATCCCACCTAGGATGGAGTAACATTGGTAGTGCAAATGTACAGTGGCCCAAACCTCATCCAGGCACAGTAGAGACTTGTGTGACTATAGGCAAGGCAGATTGCTCTGAGCCACGTGGTTCAACGATGGTTCCAGGTAGCAACAATTGAAGCAAAGATGTAAGCAAGCAGGGCTGCCCAACTGGACTGAGCACATTATGGGACTATTTCTCAACTTGGCAGTTAGGCCAGCAGGTCTGTTTCCTTTTGAACAGGATTCAGTAAAACTCATTTAAATATCAGAATGTCCACGACAGGGTAAAAAGGGAGACATGAGAGAAACAAGAGGGATCGTAGGGTAAAAATTAGCACTTAATTGATTATATAACAAATCATTATGCTATATACCAACTGATATAATCTAAATTTGTATAATACGCATCTCTAAACTAAAAGTTATTGAAAAACTTGAACCTAGATGTTTCTGTGCCCAAGGCATTCAAATAACATATTTGTATTGATTTTCTTCCATTTATAAAATCATATTGGTAGGCCTTTGGTCATGAGAAGAAACGGTCTAGAGCCTTTGCAGGATGATGAATGGGACTGAGGGAAAGCAGTTGCTCTTCGTTGTGTTCTATATTGTGACTACATTGTGATTTATTGTTTGTCCCCTACTAACAATGTTTCTGTTGTTTCTAACTTTTTGCTATGATAACACATATTCTCACAGCTCCAGGAGTCGGGGAGGGGGAGTACGACTTCAATGAGACAAAAGTGAGACTCCAGTATCAAAGAAAGCACTTCCTCATTCTAACAGGATGAGAAACTAGCAGGGCTCTTACTACCATGCATATTCTCAATTCTCAAGTCTGAAATGCTTCATTTCTCAAGTAGAAATGGTCCCAAATGCTTCATTTCTCCTAAGCTCCAAGGATGCCAGTGCAGCGGGTTCATGGGCCACACTTTGAGTAACAAGATTATGGAATACCTACATTTTAGTGGTTATTAAAATGAGAGAAAGGATAAATACTAGAAGTGAAAAGTAGAAGGGTAAAGAATGTATTTTCTTTAATTTTTTTTGTAATGTCATACACTATGTATCACTGGAATTTGTTTGAATGAACATGCTACTTGGTCATTAAACAAATAGAAAACTCCATCTGGGAAGGTGTGGCTCAAGTAGTAGAGCACCTGCCCAGTCAGCATGAGGCCCTGTGTTCAAATCCTAATACTGCCTAATAAGGAAGGGGGAAAGGAACGGAAGAGAAGGGAAAGGAAAGGAAGGGAAGGGGAGGGAAGGGGAGGGGAGGGGAGGGGAGGGGAGGGGAGGGAAGGGAAGGGAAGGGAAGGGAAGGGAAGGGAAGGGAAGGGAAGGGAAGGGAGGGAGGGAGGGAGGGAGGGAGGAAGGAAGGAAGGAAGGAAGGAAGGAAGGAAGGAAGGAAGGAAGGAAGGAAGGAAGGAAGGAAAAAAGACAAGCTAGCTTGACACATAGGCTATGAAATTGTTTTAATTAAATAACAAGCAGATGAATACTTTTCCACTTCCCAGCAATAACCAAGTACTGATTTTCGCCCCATTCCTTGTGGTAAAATAAGCTTTTTAATATCACTACTAAATATCCTTCGGGGATATATATATTTTTTTTTACTTTTCCTGCCTCTACTTTAAGCTGAATTCTTCCAGTATTTTTCCCCAGCCACTTACAGTCCTTTCACTTTCTCTTCTGCCTTCTTCTACCTCTTCTTCTGCACCTGCTCTGTACTCGGCCAAGGCCCTATGAAGGCCTCTAGAGTCTCTCTTTTTGTAAAATGTCAAAATTCCCAGGTCCAGGGCAGTACCAGTGAAGGGGAAGTGAGGAAGGGAGTTTTTCCTTCCTGCAACACTGCAACAGCTTACAGGAAATCTGAAAGTCAGAGGTGCTACAGGGAAACCAGGGTGATGTCTAGTGAACCTCATCTCTTGGAAAGACTGCATATTCAGCTGGCTGAAATTCTAAGCAAATCATGGACGTTAAATTCATCTTAGGTAACTCATTTATTCTATTTTATATTTTTTGGTTAAAAAGTCTTTTTTTTTTATTAATTTTCCTTTCCTCATTCCTTCACTGTAGTTTTAGAAAACCAGAGAGGTTTCAGATCATTAAGAAAATTTCCCTCAATTCGTAGGCATTGTATCTCATCTAACTTTTAGAAATAAAAATGTACAAGAAATATATGAGCCTAGGAAGGGATTGGAAATCTTATTGATATGATAGCAACTTTAAATTCACCATGAGCACTATTTTAATTACAAACAAACATTGATGTCAATAATTTGAATATTTAATTACAGCACTGACCGGTGAGAACCTGAATGTATCCTTCTACCTAGTTTCCTTTTTATTTCGTTGTCTCATATCACTTTTGAAAAATTGGAAACTTGCCACTTCCAACAGTTCCTGGCCACTCATCCTTTGAATGATACAATTACTCCCCCAGCCTCTAGCTAGCAGAGGGAAGTGGTGTTGCCAGTAATTGAACCCCAGGCAATGTAAAAATCGGAGGTTAGCTGTTTCCTTGAAATGAAACAGATTGGTTGGCACTTTATTGGTTGAACCTTGGAAAACCCCAGGGGAAGTTAACAGTTTATAGTTTATAAAGTAGAACATACAAGTTTATTGGAACTATGGATTCTATTCCTTGAACTTTTCAAAGACAACAATGCCAGTATTTCTCTGAACTGAGAATCAGGATGATTTTGTTGGTTACAAAGAGTCACTCACTAAGGCAAAAGCAAGATGGGTTTGTTGCTTGAGGCAAAGAAGATAGTAAAGCCAAAGCTTGTGAGTTGTGTGTGCATATGTGTGTGTATTTATGTGTACTGGTATGTGCTAATATATGTGCATGTATGTTATAAGCATTTGTAACATTCGCCTTTAAACCTTAAGTAATCAGGCAGAATGTACTTATCGCTTTCTCTCAGGCTTTCTAAGCAGAGCTGTGAAACACAAGGACATCAGAATACACAGGGCTATCTAAAGATATTATGATAAATGTCAGAAATAGATTGTGACCGACTTTGGTGGATAGATGGACTCAGTGGCCTCAGTTAGACATTCTCAGAACATCATATTCCATTTGCCTTCCAGGTTTACTCTAATTGCTACCCTCTCATTATACATTGTGCTCATTCTGACAACAGGATCATAGTTGAACAATTATTTCATAAAAGAATTATACACAACAACCTTTTTGGACTCACTAAAACATACTGAAGTTAGAAATTGGGTCTCAACCAAAGATGCTGTAATGCAAAAGTAGCTGCAATAAACTGAAACCATTAGGGCTATTTGCAAACTAAGTGGATGTGTCTTTGTTAAAATTTGATGTTTATTTTTAATATGCTTGCTTGCCCTTCTCTATTTGAACAGCTCATTACACCTTAAATATAAACCACATGCACACTGGAGCATTTATGTAATTTTCTGGGGCAAAGAATTTTGGGCTGCAATCCAACACAAAAATATATTACTTTAATATTTATTTGCATCTGTTTGGTATTGTCATGATCCATACAGAACTGAGTCGTTTTGCTTTCCTTTAAAAAATAAAAAGGGAAGAAAACTGTTCACAGATTCTTTGTAGTCAAGTGGATTAGAGAAGCTTCATTTGAGATTCAGTTCCTCTTTGTAGATATTAGTATCATGAGCCTCAGTGAAGAATAATGTAATGAATGATGAGTTTTGAACAATACTATGGTTGATTTGGTAAAGCTATGTTGTGGGGTTAAACAATAGGACGTTTGATCAAATCAACCACAGAGAAGGAAATGGTATTGCAAAAGAGGAGTTTCCAATTGAGACAGACAATGAACTGTGCACCAGGAACAGCTGCAGGGAAACAGATCCCATTATATTTTTACATGTTAATATGCTGAATTTCCACATTCGATGGTCACAATTTTGATTCCCAAGATTGTCCAGGTGCTTTTGCATCTGTGAAGTATATTTAGAAAGGAAGAAAAGAAAATCAGACAGAAAATATTGTGCATTCATCATGATGCCTTTTCAGGTTTTTCCTCGTTAATTTCATTATCTTTATGAGCTATGCAAATAAGGACAACTGTTTCAGCAAGGATGTCACGGATAAGCTTAGATGTCAGGGTGCTGTTCTCATGAAAAAAGACACACACCCTGGTTCTATGATTAACCTCTCCTTGGATTTAAGAACAATAGTTAACACAAGCCAAGGATCAAGCATTACTCCTCAGATGAAGTTATTGGACATTAAGCAAGGTAATGTTCCTATAACAAGTAGACCCACCTTGTGAAGGTAAATATGGTATTCACCTGGTGTGTCTAACATAAAGCCACAGGAGATATGGCTCTAGACTCAATGAAGAGCCTAGGATAAAGACACTGTTTTGTCATGTAATACAATTGCATCTGACTGCATTTGATATTCATATTATAGCACCAGGGAAGAGAGCCTGGAGAGCTCACACTCAGTGATGAGGGCCGTTGTCACTCACCGTGATCCTCCTTGGCCAAAACTGGTCATCTGATCTCACACCAACTCTAAGGAAGGCTAGGGATCATAGGGGAGTAATCTCACATTTGGTGAACATTAGAGTTCCTGCCATAATGCTTGTTTTAATCTGCTTGTCAAAAGTGCCAAAAACCCAAAATTTATTATCTTCTGTAGCAGAATACACTGTGTTGGGAGTCAATATCATCTTTTTATACAAACCAAATACTGCCTATCTAATGACTTTAGTTTTAATTTGCTATTACAATTTATAAAAGACTGTAATGTGAGGTTACATATCATTAGCAAAAATTAATTGTTTTCTAATGGATACTTCTTTTGGATTTTCTGGGTAAAAATTCTAAATTTATATGCAGTAAGCCTCTTTCCTCAAGGACCAATCAACCATAAAATGAGTATAATATTGACAATTGCTCTGAATGGCCTTGAGACAGACAGACGCGTTATGAGCTGTCTTCATCACATGAAATAATATCTGCATTGATATCATTTTACACACAACTCATTGAAATTCACTCTCTTACATAGAGCTGAAAGCAAGTTCTAACCAGGCCTGATGGGAATGGATTGAAAATTTCAAAGACAAATGACTATACACTTTCAGAAAAGGCCTGAGGTACAAGGGATTCTTGAAAATTCTTAAACGAGAGAGAGAGACAGAGAGACAGAGAGACAGACAGAGAGACAGAGAGACAGACAGAGAAAGGAATCAAAGAAGTAGACGAGGATACCTGAAGGCATTAATTTGGGGTTCAAAAATGTCCCTTAGCTAGAAACAAATGACACATTGAATTGAAAATGGAGTTTATACTAACCAAAAGAATAGAGGAAAGGGAGAACTTGTCAACCTGTATGACAAAGATGCACAAGTTACAATAAAATCCAAATTTTCACTGCAATATCTATCCAGGGAAGATAGGTTTAGAATAAGATCTTGTTTCATATATCACATCCTCAGGCAAATGTCTAGTTGTTTTAAGAATATTTTTTTTCCTTCAAAAATGTCTTAGTGTCATGGTGAAAATGTATACTGTGTTTGCATTTTCATAACCTCTATATTTTATAGCAGGAACTATTAACAGTTTTCTGTTTCAACACCTATTATCAAATCATAACATTTTAGTTAAACTGGTAAATGATTCTCTCTAATAATGGAAGTGCAAATGAACTCTGATTAAAAATCATTTTGACAATTATTTTTCCATACTGTGGATATTAATAGTTGTTTAGTGTTCTAATATGACCTAAACACCCTTAGCATATCTTTAGGGAGTATAATGAAATAAGTGGCATAATTTTTTTTTCTGTGCCACTGGGGGGGAAAAAAAGCTTTCTGGGTACAAGGTCAATGCCTTACTCTTATCTGAATCAGCTCAGCACAACTTGAATAAAGTTGGCCCTTAATAAATATTCACCAAGTGCATAGTCCAATGCAAATCTAGACTTATTTTTGGTTGGTATAACAAAACCGAGTGTGGTCTCAGAAACTCTTGGTGACAGAAGATTCTCCAACATCCATCTCTGGATGAGAAAAGAATGTTTCAATCATTCTGCATGTTGATAGGAGTCGCTTCTCAAAGATTCCTCAGCAAAGTGATGATAGGATGCCTCATATCTAGAATAAATTGAGATTACGTATTCTTTAAGAAATGTATAGTTTAGTGTCTGGTGTGGAATACCAGAAAGGATGGTAATCTCTAATTCATATATCTGGCATCTTTACCAAAAGAATTAAAATTCACAGGCAAAAATCATGTTTTGGTCATCAAAGGATCAACAAAAAAGATCATTATTCCTTCAGAAAAACACTGTTGAGGGCTGGGAATATAGTGTAGCGGTACAGTGCTTGCCTTGCATGCATGAAGCCCTGGGTTGGATCCCTGAGTACCACATAAACAGAAAAAGCTGGAAGTGGCGCTGTGGCTCATGTGGTAGAGTGCTAGCCTTGGGAAAAAAGAAGCCAGAGACAGTGCTCAGGCCCTGAGTCCAAGCCCCAGGACAGGCCAAAAGAAAAAAAGAAAAACCCACTGTTGACTTACGAGAATCTGAATTTCAGCAATATAAAAGCAGCCACCATCAGGAAAAGAAAGGAGCCAACTACGTTGTATACATAGGAGATGTAGACAGGAAGGCCAACTAAAGACTTCCCAAGATCTGCACCACAGGTGAGGGTAGCTTGAGCCAGAGTGATCACAGAACTAAGGGTGAGAGGTGGACTGACTTGATATACTTGGAGATAGACTTTACACCGGGCTCCTAATTGCCAATATAATCCATTGGGAAGTGAGTTTTAGGAGGTTATTAGATCATGAGGGCTCCACTCATGTGGGTGGATTAAATGCCTTCTTTTAAGGGGATTTGGAGAGTGAGTTCTTTCTCTTGGCTCTTCTGATTCCACTGTGTGATAAACCATCAGACAGACTCTTACCAGATGCTTGAACCTGGGCATTGGGTTTTCTGATCTCCTGAGCTATATGCCAATATGTTTCAGTTCATCATCATTAAGTTACTCATTGTCAGTTCAAAATGGAGCAAAACAAAGGTAGAACAAATCATAATTACTAAGAGTTTGAATGTAGGATATGAGAGAAAACAGAGATGAGGCTTTTGACTTAATGAAGGTCTGTTTGTCCAGTTGGGAAGGCCATATAGGAAGTAGATTTTGAGAGGAAATCAGGAATTCAGTTGGAACTCATTAAATTTAAGAGTCAAGATGCCTCTTAAACAATACAAATGTTTAATAAGGGAGCAGATATACTTTACCAACTGTCCTTTCAACTATAGAAACCCTGAAAGATAGCTTAATTGTTCAGAAAAACATAGGCTCAGGGGAATAGTACAAACTTTCCATTTGTATAATGAGAAAATGGAAGGTTCTATACATATTCAGATGTGCATTTACAGCCACGTGGTTTCTTACATGCTTGTCCCACCCATCTATCTAACTAGACAACAACAGAGTTTCAAGAGCAGAGACAATGGCCTTGTTCATTCTGTATCCTCAAAGTAGCCAATGCAATGCCTTATAAATTATAGATACTCAATAACAATTGATTTAAATAAATACCGTCTGGGCCTCAGTTTTTCCATCTATGATTCCATAAAATTTGTCCTTTGAGGCTTCTATCTGGAACGATACTGCTTCCAAACAATTCTTGAATACTCTAGTACAGGCTCATCGAAATGAGGAACTAAACTTTTAATCTTTTAGGTTTTGAATAATTTAAATTAGTCACCTGGGGTTAGTGGCTACAATATCAGTGAGCTCAGATTTAGAATGTTTCCACAAATTCAGAAACTTCTGTTGTATAGTGCTGAGCTGGAGAACCCACATGGAGAAAGCAGACGACAGCCCCGGTCCCCTGACCAGCTGACTGCATTTCAGCAGACACCATTTCCTTGATGTACTTCTCCAGCTCATCACATCACATAAAAACATTTGGGAGAAATTCCTTGCTAATTTTTTTAGCATCTATATTTCTATCAGTCCGCATAAATATATGTAAATATAGACAACAGAATAGTTACAGTTTATAAATTATATGGTACAACTGAATCCTTACAAACCTCCTTCACTCCAATTCCCCTCCCTAATCCACAAGGGAAAAACTATACCATCTTGTCTCGATGTGTACCATTTCCAGTCATGCTTTTAACTTTTACAATATGTGTATCCATAAACAAAGACAGAATCCCTCAAGTGAGCCTAAGAGGATAACACGCCCTGCCGATGACTAGATTCTTAACTGGTAAATAGTTTATATCCTTATAAAACATGGATGTTTTACCAAACCAGATGGTATCTGAGAAATGTTTCCAAAGCATCTACCAAGCCGGAGATCATAAAGTCTGCCTCAGGAGAAAGAAAATAGCAAAATTGTAATTATTTAGACTCACATATGAAGACCATTCTGAGGTAGGGGAGAAGAATGGACAGGCCTGCCTTGAAGAAAGAAATAGCACAACAGTGTTTACCAGCAAAATAATGTCTCCTCCCACCATGGAAGAAACTAGAGGTGATCCAGAGGCAAAGCAGTTAAGTAGCTCTCTGTATTCTTGAGACACACAGATTCTCCAATTCGGGTTTTCCCTTTCAGTCCTTCCTTCCCTCAGTGTTTTCTATCTCAAGTTTTCAGGGCACTTCAGCTCTTAAAAAGCATCCATATATCAGGTTGGTTCCCCAGAAGTAGATGCTGAGATTTGGGTGTCATGAAATATGCAGTACAAAAAATACTGGGGTCAAGTGGGGGCGTGGAGAAGAAGGGAAAGTCAGACAGGCCAGGAAGAAGGCTGATCCCATAGGAAATCTGAAGAACAAGCCACTCAGAGGAATAGCCACTATTTTCCTGGAAGCTAAGAGTTGGCATGTGAAAGTCACACCTCTAGCAGTCATGGGTTAGGGGAGGGGCTGTGGCCTTAAATTCTCAGGCACACCTCTGCAACCCTAAGGAGACAAAGTAGCCTCTATTGAGTCATTATTGTGCTGTTGGAGGGAAAGGGAAATCAAGGACTCAGGAGAGAACCGAGGGTGAGAGTGATCTTAGGAGATTGGGAAAGAGCATGGGCAGTATCTGTTTCAACCACTGCCATTGATGGATCATTGCATTTTTATTGGTGATCAAGTTTTTGAACTAATGAGAGGCTTCAGAAACCAGTATCTTGAGTTGGTCTTTTCATATCTGTAGTTTCCCCAAAGCCTCCCAAGTCAGACCGTAAGAACAAGACTTCAAGCAGACATTCAGTGTTCTGCCTTGAATCAAACTACTGTAGACTAGAGAGCCCAACTAACTACAGATTTCACTCTCTGTCTCTCTGTCTCTCTCTCATCTCTTGTTTCCACATATAATAGCTTATAACTTGGTTACCAAGGGAGCATTTGTCTGCTAATATCCTGAAATAACCTTAGTATTTCTCAGTTTGTCACTTAAGACCATTTCTCGGTGTCAGAATGGTACACTAACAGCCTCAACCTCCTGTGTCCACGGGCAACTTGCACAGCAAGAAAGCCCAGGTCATTTCAGCAGCCTGCATGGTCCCATATACTCAACCTCTCCCTGGCATCAGGCACCTCATGACCTAGTAAAGAACACACCTATATGAACATCCAAGGAGCTCAAGAAAGGATATTGGGTAATGCAAATGAACTGCTAGGATGAAGTCCTCAGTTCCTTGTCCTCCATTGGGCTATCTGAGCTGGCAGCTTTGGGCAGTTGCAAAATAGGGTGAGGCTAGGAGTGAGTTCTTGTCAAACTGTTCTAGGAATTGTCTGTGCAAATGCACCAGCTGAAATACCACTCAATAGGCATTTTCAACATGCAAGAGCAAATTGGCATGCTGTGACTAGGAGCTATCTTATGGAAATGAGAAAACATCCACCCCGTAAGAGATGTTTTGTCACAGGCCCAATAAAATACTTCATGGTATCTTTGAGAGGAGCGAAAGTCCTGCAGGGAATTGAAGCAGAAGCACTTCTTGGTCATAATTCTGTCTATACTGAGCATAGTGAAAGCATCATGTCCTAAACTGAACTAGGAAGAGGCTAGAAGCAAGTGATTAGATTTAGTATAAATAATACTGCAGCTGGATGGAGCACAAAGAGAATAGGAGGGAGAAGAACAAAAACCAACCCTGTCTTTAGCTTTTGCCCCATATTCTCAACTTTTATTGCTGAGTCATTTTTAACCCTTTTTAGTTTTTGATGATGAAAATCTTTTAGAGACACTGAACTACACAGAAAATTAAGTAACAGTGACCTAAGAACTCGCCCTCACTATGAAACCAATGTGTTTTCTCCTTGTTTATGAGACTATCTGTTAGAAATAGTGCTCCAAATCTATCATTTTATGGTTTATTCTTTTTTTTTTTTTTTTTTGGCCAGTCCTGGGGCTTGGACTCAGGGCCTGAGCACTGTACCTGGCTTCTTTTTGCTCAAGGCTAGCACTCTGCCACTTGAGCCACAGCGCCCCTTCTGGCCGTTTCCTATGTATGTGGTGCTGGGGAATCGAACGCAGGGCTTCATGTATATGAGGCGAGCACTCTTGCCACTAGGCCATATCCCCAGCCCAATGGTTTATCCTTTTCAAAACTTCATTTTAAGAACTCTTTCCCTATCATAATATTATAAAAAAAAATCTTCCCTGAATTTCTCACTAAGTACTTAACACTTTCTTCTCGCCTTTGATTTTTAATTGATCTGAATTTTATTTTGTATGCTGCAAAGGGACATATGAACTGTTTTGTTAGGTTGCAAAAAGCTCATTACATAACCTAACATTAAGGAAAAGGTGGGTAGGCAGGGTGGGTGACATTGATGAAGGTGCACTGTATTCATAAACTGCTTCAGTGGAATGGCAACTCCTTTGTGCAACCCTTTAAAGATCATAAAAATAGTTTTAAACATAATACTCAAATTAACCAGTAGCAATGGTATCTGTTATAGATTTTTGGTGGTTTCCCTTTATCAAGTAAAGACACCTCATTCCGTCTTGTAACTTAGTAAGAATATTTCCTCATATTAGCTTTATCTTCATCAAACTGTTTTTGCTAATTTGTTGGAATTATTGTGAAGTTTTTCTCTTTCAAAAGTTCCTGTGTTCCAATACTATTGTGTTCTGTTGCAATGATCGATTTCAATGAAGTTGAAAACTCCTGTTAATTAGATAAAGCTTTCCTTATCACAATATTTTGACATACACTCCTGAGTTAACAGACTTACTTATTATTTTTCCATTTACATTTGTAAATTAAGTTAGTATATATGTATACACATATACATTATTGTGCTTGATTGGTTTTATGACAAGGAAACAGTTTTTCAAATTCATTCAAAAGTTTTCCTTCTTATGATATTTTCTGAAAGGGCTTATTACTTTTCTGATAAAAAATCACCTGGGCCTTTTGGAGCTGGGGGGTCTAAAAGTCTTACTACCAATTGGGTATTTAATGCTTTTACATTTGCCTATTGTTACTTATCTGCACCTCAAAAGCTTTCACTACCCTTGAGCTCTCAATGTGTTAACCATTTCTGAATTCTAAATTGAGGTTTCTCTCATTCACAAATTACAAGTTTATAGTCTTGCCTTCCTTTCCAAATGCATAGGAAAAGATCTCTGCCTCCTTCCTTCCCCTTCCCCTTCCTTCCTCCGCTCTTCTTTTAGTCACTGATGTAGTGTGATGCCTGAAAATTTTTCTTTTTATATTTGTGGCCTAGTATGTGACTAATTTTCATAAAAGTTCTGTGTGTGGACTTCCAAAGAAAATACATTTTGCATGCAAAATGCTAGATTCCATATATATGACCCATTACTACATGGTACATCAAACCTGATAATTGAATCAGAATATGTGAACATTCTGTAATTTTCTTGCATGCAAAATGCTAGCTTCCATATATATACATGACCCATTAACCACATGGTCCATCAAACCTGATAATTGAATAAGAATGTTTAAAACTGATGTGACTTTCCTAAGTGGTACCAGTTTTAAATTTTAATGCATTAAACTTTTGTATGTTATAATATTTGTCATATACTACTTGTAATTCTGTTGACTTTGAGGCTATAGGTCACATCTAAGCATCCAAATTACTTCCTATTAGTGTTGGAAATTACATAAACATTGCCTGTTCTTCCCTGGGAATTCAACTATATATTTGAATATCATTAAACATTTGATCTAATTTTCAAAATAGTTGTACCAAAATGTCTTATTTTCTTCATTTGCCATATTAGCAGAAGCAGATATCTACTCATTTAAAAAAAGGAAGGAAATCGAGGACAGAAGGTATTTTGAAAGATGGATAGGGGTGTGTGTGTGTGTGTGTGTGTGTGTGTTCTTCTGGGTTGTCCTTTATCTTGATATTTAAGTTTTTCTATAACAACAGCCTATGGTGAGGATGAAGTCACTGAGAATTGAGAATTTCCTCATTCCACATACATAATGTCTTCTATTATAGCCTGGGAGAGAAAGCCATCCTAACATGGCTAACATGAGGGGTGAACTTTCTATTACTCAAAAGAGCAAGTAGACTGCAGGCAAAGCGTTTTGATATAGCACATGTTGCAGTCCATTGCCTATACCTTCTAAACTAATTAGTTCATATTCGAAGCCTTTAATAAAAGGACACTCTTAAGGGTTTCTGCTGGGTTTTTCTTTTCTTGTGTGCTAATTATTATACCTACAATCACATAATCAATCTTGTGGGTTGCAAGGAAAAACAAGGGTGTGAGTGGTTAATTGCAAATCCAAGTGGCCTATTACTTGTGCAATCAACAGACCTCCAGCAATCTAAGTACAGTGCCCAGTTGAAGCATAAATGCAAGGGGCAGAAGCTGCCCTTTGAAAACTGACTTTACAAATATGCTTGTGATTTTGTTGAAACTCTTCCAGCCTTTGCAATTCTCTTTAAGTGACTCAAACAATAACAAAAGAAAAAACCTATAACCAAAAAGACCACTGCCAATGGCACACTTGAATGAATTCATTCTTTATACTTTTCAACCTGTAACCTGTATTTTACTAGGTCCACCAGTCCAAAGGCTTTAAAATGAAAATGAACTGGTAACAGAAAAAGTTTTTTTAGCCAGTTGTAATATTTTAATGCTATAGTGCAATTCAATTACATCCTTCAGGCAGAAGAGCTGTTTTTAATGTTATTTGCTAAATTTATCATGCCAGATCTAAAATGGATAACAGTAGCTAGTCATAAACACTGAGCTAATGGTGTTCTTTCTGCTCTAAATCTAATGAGGCTCAAACCCTCACAATGGAAAATAATTTAACAATATTTACTTAGATGATGAGCCTGGTTCTCTGCCCCATATGGTGGTGTAAGGAACCGCTGAACAGTAGATATCTTCCAGATGGACTTTAAATTCCCCACTCCATTCATTCTGATATAAAACCAAGAGAGGGAGGGGGCAAAGCTAGCTTATTTCTTAAAATTATACTTAGATTTGCTGAGTGCAAATCTATCTTCTGCATAAGCTGGCTACAGAAAATAACTTTTTAAAAAAGAGAACATACTCTATGACACTATTAAATAAGATTCAAAAATTAGTGCATCCAACCAAAATCTGTGATCATAACAATGGCTGAGCCAAGACTGACCCACATGACCTTGAGAAAGGATTAATCTTCATGAAGTCCCAGTTTCTCCATCTGCAAAATGAGAGTCATAATCCATAGCCTAATTCCTGTGAAAGGATGGAGGTTTTATATCCTAAAACTATTTTTTTAAGGATGAAATATTAACATCTTTTAATGTGGGATGATTCAACATTGAAACAAATCATGAATTGTTTTGAATCCATGCCAGTTAGTCTCTCTCAACACCACAGCTTATATCACACTTTTGGCCTGTGACTTGCTTTCACTCTGGTTGACTATGTAAGTAGCCATGTGTGAAGGGGTCCTCTTCTAAGTATTTTGTGGGGTGGCTAGTTATCTTCATATTTTCTCCAGATGTTTCCATTGACCACCAAAAGCTCGTTCCAGGAAACCTGACCCACAATCACAAAATCTCTCCTTTTCCCCTCAACTTCAATTTCTAGTTCAGTTCAGTTTCATTTAAAGGCAGGTGGCCTAAACAGGCCAAAAGGAATTAAATAGTCTGTCAAATAGTGACAGATTTTTTTCTTTTAGTAGGAAGAAATCTTTAATTCCATCTTATTTTTAACAGTATCAAGAAACCAAATTGGTCAAACAATTCCAGATGATTACAGTTACTAGCTTCAATCTTGCTCTTGAGAAATAGTGTCAAAAAGAGCTTCCAATTAAGATAAATTTTTAATTTATGTATTCAATTTTCTGCCCTTTCTGGGGATTTCTTCCACCTATACACTCACACACATTAAATCCTTTAGGGCCTAGTGTTAGAAACAAAATCCCATAATAAATTAAGTTATGTAGTAAGGAGTTGATGTCTTTTCAAGGATATTTTTAAACGAGTCACCAATTTCTTTTTCTCCCTAGCAAACAGTTGGTGAAAATGCATGTCATGTGTACAAACAGCCTTTGGGAAATCATACAATGTGAGACAAAAAAGAGTATGATGAATTCGTTTCCACATTTTTATCTCTCTATTCTACTTTTAGCTCATCAATCTCAGCTCATAAACATCCCAGCATGATAAAAGTCTGATTTTTGAACTTTTATTAAGTAATCTACTAAATCAGTCATCCTGTTTAGCTTTCTAAAAATTCATGTTTCGATAAAGTGTGAAGTTGATAGCTGCTACTCCTGTGGTTACTTGGATACTTCTGCATAGTTTCTCCTTGTACTCATGGGGAAATCATCAATTCGAGTGTGTTGACTACTAGATCAACTCATTTTCTAAACATTCACATCACATTTTAGCTATTTTTCCCCACAACTCACTTACTTTCTGCATAATAGCATGGTAGCTAAAGGGAAGAAGAAAGTGAAGGAATGACTTTGTATGTTTCAAGGAAGGTGGAGACAATATTCCCTGGACCATGCTCCTGCTTCTATAGCTTGCTCTGCGGACACAGACTAGGCTGAGAGATTAATTATCCAGAATGGGAAAAATGAGAGGAAGAGCAAAAGTTCTTCTGCTCATGGAAGGATTATCTCTGAGGGCAGAAGATGAACTTGCACACCTTCTTGAGTCCTTAAGCAACAGGTCTTCAGAGAAGATAGCTGGGAAAGGTATGTTATGAAGCTGTGGGTGAGAGCTTTTAGCATAATGAGATAAAAACATGGTCCTTACCCAGGAAAGTCCATGCAGAGATCAAATCCCAGGCAGACTAGAAACAAAGAAGAAAAGAAGTCAAGGCTCACTAGCCTAAGATCTGCATTTCCCCCACCCACACCCCCTTTTTACGATTTTATTTTTAATTAAAATAGATTTATCATATGAGGGAATTTAAAATTGATATTTCATCCATTCCCACTGTGCACTTAGAACAAATTCATCCCCCAACCTATCACGTAGAAAGGCAGGAATGAGTCTACTGGGCAACAGTAGCAAGTATCCATATTGTGCAGGAGGAGCGGACAGAAGCCATTAACCAGGGACTCAGTTACATTGGAGTTTGATTTAAAGATGAGCTTCATTAGACAGACACAAAGGATAGTTTACTTGAAGGTCCCTGAAATTCTCCTTGAGTTTTTCTCTTTCTCTAAACCTTCTCTCCTGTCAACAGTTGTCCTAATTACTGCTCTCTCGAACTCCAGCCAACAGTCTATGGTTCTCCTTTCCCTGACTAATCCTCTACTTCTCCTCTGAACAATCAGAATTGCTCATGTTTCCCTGGCCTGTGTTTCCCATTTCTTTTCTAGAAAATCACAATTCATTCAATTAAACCTCAACTCATCCAATCTATATCCTCATGAATCACAGTACTTGCAAAACGAATCTCAAATGAATCACCAGAAAACCAGACTTGGAGCTGTGGTTCAAAGTGGTAGAGCACCAGCCTTGAGCAAAGAAAGCTCAGGGGCAGCGCCCAGGCCATGAGTTAAAGCCTTAGGATTGGCACAGCAAACAACAACCACAACAACAAAAAGGCCTACTTTCAGGAGCCTCAACTTACCCTGCTATGGGATATCTTTAAAAAAGAAATTTGTTTATTCACTCACTATCTCAAAAAGCTCCTTTGACAAATGATAATTAATGTTTTATTTGCAGGACTCTCTTACATGGTAGGAAAATGATGACAAAATGAGTCTCATCTTTAAAAGGTTACAGTCCTTTGAGCAAAACAGATTTCTAATTACCTTCCACTTTTATGACATACAAATAAGAACAGAATCATATGGAGGTATAAGAGAAAGGAAAATGATTTGTTTGAATAGGAAGAGGATGCTTCAAAGCAAAATGTACATTTAAGTTGAATAGTAGGAAATTAATAGAACTTTTTCAAGCACAAAAGGAATAAATGAATCCTATCAAGTAACAATTATCAAGTTCATATGTGTCAGAGCCTGTGCTAAGTCTTTTTCATTGATCACCTTAGTTAATCCCCACAATGGCCTCCAGGAGAAAGGTAATTTTATCATCTCCATCTCACCGTTGATAAGACACCCTTGGAGAGGTGAGAAACAAGCCCAGGAAGAAGGCCAGGCAAGGAGAAAAGCATGCAAGGAGGGTACTTGGTATGAAAAAGCAGAGGGAAATTAAGGAAACAGGAGTAATCTAATGTGTTTAGGGTGCAATAGTGCATAATTTCAATGGAAAAGGTAAGAGAGTGAGAAAGGAACTGTATACCAAGAAAACAAACTACATCTAGAGTTTGAAAGAATTCTATTAGGCTGCAGGGACTACTGGAAGAATTTTCCCTCTTTCTCCACTACATCTGAGACCTGAAGAACAGACATTGGCAATCCCTTCCTCCACAGACCCTGCTCCTCTTCCAACTTGTTATTTGACTTGCCAGAGTGAGATAGGAGAAGTAAAACATGGGCTCCCGCTCTGGACACACATGCTTGAGTTCAGCAACAAGAATCATACTCTAGTTTTCCAAAACTCTGATAAGAAGGAAGTCTAGTCCTAGGAATCCTTTAACAGTAGGAAAAGTTTCCACTGTTTACATCCTCTTTCAAAAAAAATTTACTAGTACATATAAATTGTATAAAATAACGAATTACACGGAGGTACCTTCCTACACTCATTACATACACTTTGATCACATCTCCCCAGTACCATTTCTTATCCTCTCTTTAATTCTGTAAGAGTCCCAGTCTGATTTCATGTCTTGCTTATTTGGTTTTGGTTTCCGGTTGTTTTTTTTTCTTGTTAGATACCACTTACGGCCTTATATCCTCTCCATGAAAAAAAAAATCTTTTGAATGGGTGTCTTATTCCATTTTATAATGCTGTAATGAAACATTTGAGAATAGATAGGAAGAAAAGAGGTTAATTTCTGGCTCAGCTCATATATTTGGAAGCTGAAAAGTACAAGCTCAAACAGCCACACCTCGGCACACCACATGCTGCCTGGTTATACAGTGGATCACATGACATGACGTGATATGACACTGTAGAGCAGCAAGTAATGAAAGAGATGCGTGGAAGACACCAAACGTGTGTGGACTTCACTTTGTAACAGCTTGCTCTCCTAATAACTATTTAGTCCTGTGAGAGGTCTAGCCCACTGTCCCGAGAAGATTATTAACAGTTCTAAGAACGGTCCTTCACATCTTAATTCTTCACCATCACCTCTTAATGCCTTTCCATCAGGTACCAAACTTCAGATACATGAGTCTTTAGAGCATGAGCCATTCCAAACCATGACTAGTTCAAAGTTGTTTGAGATAATGCTGAGAAGACAAGCCATCCAGTACCCACAGCCTAGCTCAACTCTTGTTTCAATGTGATTAAAATGATAAATTATTATTATTACTGTTGTTGTTAATAATAGCTAGGCTGGAATGTATCATCTCAGTGTGCCTTGGCTTCAGATACAAAAGACTTTGCTCAAGGTCAAATGTTTAAATGCTCAAATCCTCAAGCATAGACTTAATTTTTAACTATTCTGAGCAAATAGCACGTACTCTTAATTGTGTATAATAATGAATAAAGAGCAGACAAAGCTTCCTTCTTATGACACAGAATGACAAGTGTCAGGATAACAAAAGAGAGACTGTTTGAAGAGAGAAATAGAAGTGCACTGGGAATCTCGAAAGAGGTCATGGAACAGCCAATCAACGTGGGTAATCAGAAAGCTCATGCAGGGAAAAGCTGAGGCCACTGGGTAAGTCAGGCAGCCCTGGTGACCACAAACTGGCAGCGCCAGCCACAGGCCAAATGTCTCACAAGCCTTCAATTCAGTGTGGGGATGTGGTTGGGATGGCGATCTATCCTGCATGACAGTCTAACATTCCAGATGAAATGCATTTCAGTACTCGGCCATTTCATACAGTGATTTAGTCAGGCACTGAGGAGAGGAGAGGTAGCTTGCTGTTTAAGTCTGAACTGTTCGGAGAACCTGACATCAACGATTAATCCTAAATCATGGAGCCTGGGCGCACACACCTCCACAGTGTCTGAGTAGGAGAGAACACAAGAAGCCATTGTGGAAGGACCTGGTGGTTGGCTGTGGGCTCACTGGGAAGGTTAAGCGGCAGGGGGTTCAGGGTGTGAAGAGGGGAGAGATAAGTAAGCCATTGGCTCCAGCCTCTCTGGAGAGTACTGAGCCATGTTACCTAGCCTTACTGTAGGGACTGAACAGTCTCAACCAGGTGTCTAACTGCTGGGTGGGATATAAACACACTGTGCCAAGAAGGCAGAGTTCTGGGTTCCCTTACCTGCCCCCACCATCCCCAACCCCATCCAATGCAAATCTCAGGGCTTTGTTTGTTTCCCTTTCTGACGCACTACAATGTGTGTCCAAATACCTTTTGGTTTTCCACCTATGGAGGCATAAATGGGGGCTCCTCTAGAGTGAGTGGCAACCTGCCCGGCCAACAGGCCATAAAGGTCATGGCTAACATCAGTGGCTCTCCATCCACAAAGGAAGCCCCTTCTAAAGTGAATTCAGCCCTGGAACTGGGAACTGAGCCTTGAATCTCCTGGCACTCAGCCCACATACAGGACCATCATTAGAAACTAAAAGAGATTTCAGCTATGGATTATAACCTCTCCACCTGACAAATTAAAATATTAGGGTACCCACCGCCCACCCCCAAAAGAAAATTTAAAAATTTTTAGCTTATTTTTACCTTGGTTGCTTTTTTCTTATTTTTCCTCTTCTGTTCTCATCTTCTTCCTCATGCTTTTTCCCTTTTACCTGTTTTTATTTTACTTTCCGAAGCTGCTTCTTACTTTTCTTCCCTTTCTCTGTATCTTTCCATCATTTCGTTCATTTATCATTATTACTTTTGCCATTACTGATTTTAAACTCCATATGGTCTTCTACGTTATTTTGCCATCTTCTTTTATATGCTTATTACTGGTATTGAAGTTGCCATTAATTGATATTAATGATATATATGATTTGTTTTTATGTTATTGCTGGTAAAGAAGTGTGAATTTTTTCTCCCCTCTGTGTGGCATTGGTTGTTGAGGACTAAGAGAAAGCTGCTCACTAGAAGGCCTCCATATAAAACTAGAAGATGTATCCACCACAACATAGGTACAAATTGTAACTTAGAAACATAAAAAAAAATATTAGAAGAAAAAGATAACGTTAACTCCTCCAAAAGTTCATGACTCTTCAATAAATGAATCTAAAGAAATCAAAATGAATAAACTGCCAGAAAAAGAATTCAACAATCTAGCTTTTACAGTATTCATTCATCTCTCTGAGTACCTGTAACTCACATCTGTAATTCTAGCTACTCAAGAAGCTGAGATCAGAGGATTATGGTTTGAAGCCAGCACGGACAAGAAAAGTCTGTGAGATTCTTCTTGCCAATTAAATACCAAAAAAAGCAGAGAGTAGAGCTGTGAGTCAAGTTGTATAGTACTAGACTTGTGCATGAATGATCAGGGACAGTGTCCAGGCCTTGAGTTCAAGCCCCAGGCCCAACACCAAAAAAAATGTTCATTCTCCTCATATGGGATTCAAGTAAATAGATGTATGGAGTAAGAAAGTAATTCAAGGCCTGCGTGAGAAATTTAACACATTGGAAGATAAATTGAATAAGCTGGATGAGAAATTTAGTAAAGACAGAAATTCTGACAGAAAATGGAAGTCTTAGAGGTGAAAAATCTCACTAAGTAGATAAATATCACCAGCAGACTAAACAAAAGAAAGAATATCAACGAATCAAGACAAAATTGAAGAATTATTACACTAAGATAGCAATAAATTAAAAAGGCAATCATGACTACATTTCAGATCTCTGGGCCAATAATTAAGTGGTCATATTTAAGGATCCTTTGGAAAAAGAAACAAAAATCATAGCCCATTCAATGAAATTGTAGAATTAGTCATAAATCTAGGGAAAGAAAGGACAACAAAGTTCAGTAAGCATTGAGAACCCAAAACAGAGATGTCATATTGTATCTCTTCATATCATATTATAGTTAAACTGCTAAGGGTAGAGAAAAAATAAAGAATACTGAAAGCTACAAGAGAGGGATGCCAAGCTACTTACAAAGCTATGTCTATTGGCATGACAACAAACCTCTCAGCCGAGACTCCAATGGCAAGGAAAACATTGAATAATGTATTTCAGATCCCCAAACAAGATATTGGCCAACAAATACTTCTATATCCAACAAAAATTTCCTTTAAAATCAAAGGAGGGAAGAAGACCTTCCAGGATAATCATAAGCAAAAGCAACTCAAGACTATTTAACCCGCCTTACAGAAGATATTTAAGGACATACTAGGTACAACACAAAAAGAAAGATATTCGCAGGCTTCAAAGCTTATGAAGCTAAATCTCATGAGCAGAATAAATAAATAAAAAGTAGGAAGGATGAAACATACCAATAATGCGATTATTATTAATTATAATTAAATAGTATTAACGAAGTAAACCAACAAGTCTCTAATGTAAATGGTCTTAACTCTTCAATTAAAAGATACATACTGCCTAGACGGAAAAACAAGATCTCATTATTTGCTCTCTACAAGAAATTCAGCTTATTGGCAAAGACACACACAGACTAAAAGTGAAAAGCTGGCAAACAATATTCCAAGTAAATTAAATCTGAACTCAAGCATGGTATATGCAAAGCTGACAGAATTCAAGCCAAAATTACTCAGAAGACATAAAATCATTACTTATTAATTAAGAGAACAATTCATCAAAAAGACTTAATTGTAAATATACATGCACAAAACATTGATCCAAGCAATTTCATTTTAAAAACCATTATTGAGTATAAGGTAAAAGATAGGTCCATATAAAGTAATAAAAATAAGTGATTTCAATAGTACACTCACATCTATTAACAAAGAAACTTTGAAGTTTGAAAAAAAAAAAGGGTTTGTAGACATCTACACTCTATTCCATCTAATAGCTTCAGAATCCCATGGAACTTACTCTAAAATACATCACATTTTAGGTCATTAAGCAAGTCTGACCAAGCATTAAAAGAGAAATTATAGAAACTATTCACACATATGGAGAGTGAATGATTAGTATGCGACTGAAGATATTCCAAAAGAAATTTCTTAATTTCTAGAAAAAAGTAACAAGAAAAATAGAGCTTACCAGTACCTTTGGCATACAGCACAGGCAGTCTTAAGAGAGAATTTCATAGCTATGAAATGTGCTATAAAAAGCAGAGAATAGCTGGACACTGGATCTTTAATCATAGCTATTCTGTAAACTGAGACTTGAGACTTGAGGTCCAAAGCCAGCCTGCAGGCAAAACCCAGTGACTCTTATCATCAACTAGTCACCAAAAAGCTGTAAGTAGGGCTATGGCTTAAGTGGTATAGATACAGCCTTGAGCAAAAAACCTAAGGGACAGCATTCTGGCCCTCACTCAAGTCCCAGTTCTGGCATAAAGAGAAATCAGAAAAATTCCAGATAAATAACCTAATCAAGTACCTCAAGTCCTTAGAGAACAAGACAAGAAAAACTCCAAGATTAGTAGATAAAAAGAAATAGTAAACACCAGAGAAAAACTTAATGAAATAGAAATTACCAAGCAATAAGTAAAGCATTGGTTCCTTGGAAGATAAACAAGATTGATAAAGTCTTAGCTAGATAACTCAAAAAGAAAGTGAAGTCAACAAATAATAAATTAGAGATGAATGCATATACCACAACAGATACCAGAGTATCACTAAGGAATATTTTAAACTTATATTTCAAGTAATTGGAAAATATCAGATATATGCATAAATTTCAAGACATATATGACCTGCCAGATGAACTATATAGCAAGCAATATGTTTGTAATGAGGATAATTAAATAAATAAAGCCCCCAAAAGGAGACAGATTCACTGTTAAATTCTATTACACCTTTAAAAATTACCCTTAATTGGCACCAATGTGACTCAAACTATTCCATGAAATAGAAAGAAGGGGTGCTTTTAAATTGATAAAGCCTATAATACTCTCATACCAAAACTAGGTAAGGATATAATAAAAAAAAAGAAAACTATGAAACCAATTTCCTTGAAGAACATAGACACAAAAATCTTCAATAGAATACTTGCAAACTTAATTCAACAACTCTCTGAAAAGAACATACATCATGATAGACTTGGTTTCACACCAAGAGCCTAAAAATAGTTTAACATTTGCAAATTAGTAAAGATATTACAACACATAAAGAAATAAACAAAATACAGCACATAAAGAGAATCAAGAGGAAAAAAAGAGTCATATGTGCAATTCAATAGATGCAGAACATTTTTTTCCACAAAATTCAATATGTCCTCATGGAAAAAAAAATCCCTGAAACAATTAGGAACAGAAGTCTACACTTCAACATAATAAAAGCTATATACAACAAATTAATAACCAACATTGTACTGAATAAAAAACTGAATGTGCATCTTGTAAAATCAAGAATAAAATAAGGGTGACCTTTTTCTGAATGCTTATTTAACAAAGAGCTTTAATGCTTTGTGAGAGCATTAAGGCCACAGGAAGAAATATAAGAGGTACAAATAAATCTTCCCTGATAGCTAATAATAATATTCTAAACTTACAATATCCTAGACTCTCCACAAAAAACCCTGTTAGATCTGATTCATACTTTTAGTAAAATGACATGATACAAAACCCAACATACAAAAATCAATAATTATTCTATACACCAATAACGAATAAGAAAAAAATCAGGAAACTAATCCTTTGCATAATGGCTTGGCATAATAGCTTGCATAATAGCTTGGCATAAACTCTTTTAAGAAGGTAAGAGACCTCTGCAATGGAAACCATAAAAGAAACTGAAGAAGACACTGAAGATGTTAAGAACCCCCGTTTTCACAAATCAGCAGAATTAATATTGTAAAAAATGACTGTATTGCCAAAAGAAATATACATAGTCAACGTAATTTCCAGCAAAATTCCAAGGACATTCTTTATAGAAATAGAAAAGCAATCATAGAATTCACATGGAAGCAAAAAAAAAAAATTCCAAACAGCCAAAGCAATAAAGAGCAAGACGTGCAGTGCCTTGAGACATCTTAACACAGGACTTTAAACTACTATGGAACCATGGTAACAAAAACAGCATGATACTGGAATAAAATCAGACATGGAGACCAATGGAATATAATAGAGAATACAAAATTAAACCCATGCAGCCACAGACATCTGATGGACTACAGCCATCGTTCTTGACAAAGATAACAAGGACATATAAGTGAGGAAAGACAGCCCCTTCAACAAACGGTGTTGTGAAAACTGAATGTAAATGAATACAGATGATTAAGCCTGGACCTGTCTCTCAACTTGTACTAAAATAAATTCACACTAGAATAAGACCTCATTGTAATACCTTAACTTTTGAAACTACTACAATGAGAAAATGTAGGAAGTACACTGAACATATAGGAATCAATATATGAAAGAACTTCCTGAACAAAACCCACATAGCTCCAATACAGGCAAAGATTGAAAAATGGGGTTGCATCAAACTAAAAAGTGTCTGAACAGCAAAGGAAACAGTCACTAGACAGGAGAGAAATTCTACAAAATGGGAGAGGATATCAGCTCTCCATCTGACAAGTGATTAATATCACAATTTTGTTTTTAGAACTCAAAGAATTAAATTAAATACCAGAATAACAAAAAAAAACTAGGTAAATGAAAGAAACACATAGCTTTCAAAACAAGTACAAATAGCCAATTATTGCCTGAGAAATTGTTCATCATCCTTAGTACTGAAAGAAAGCAAATCAAGCCAACATTGAGATTCCATCACACAGAATTGCTGTTCTCAAAGAAAAAAAAATAACAAACGCAGGTAAAGATGCAGAAGAAAATAATAACACCTTATATGTTATTGGTGAAAAAGTCTAGCCATTGTAGAAATCAATATGGAGTTTCCTCAAAAAATAATAAAACTACCATATAATCAGGAATATCACTCATTTTATTCATTCTATTGTGGCACTATTCACACTTGGCAAGTTACAGAATCTGCCTTGATGACCATTGAAAGATTGGATCAAAAAATTATATATATGTATACACACACACACACACATATATATGTTATATAAAGAAGAATGAAATTATGTCATTGGCAGGAACAGGAATGGAACCAGAGATCAGCATGTTAAACAAAATAAGCCAAAAAGACAACCATTGAGAGTTTTCTCTCATGAACAGAATCTAGAGTTGGTTTTTCTTGTTGTTGATTGTTTGTTTGTCAGTTGCAGGGCTTGACTTTGAGCCATAGCACCACTTCCAGTTTTTCTGGTGGTTGCTTGGAGATTTCTCATAGGCTTTCCTGCCTCAGCTGCCTTCAACTCGAGATCCTTGGATCTCAGCCTCCTGAGAAGCTAGAATTACAGGCATGAATCACCAGCATTTGGCTCAGAATCAAGAGAATGTTTTAAAGACATAAATATGGAAGAGATATTATTTGTGAATGGAGAAGAAACTAGCGAGAGAGAGAAAGTAATAAGACAGGACTAAGGGGATGTGAAAATTCTCAAAATACATTATATAAATTCGTTTGAAAATGTCACATTGAAACCTATTGTTTTGTATAATAAATGCTTTAAAAAAAGGACTGAGTAAAAGAACAATAGAATAACGAAATTTCAGGTTATAAATTCAGCCTCTGAAAGCTTTTCTGCAAAAGGCTAGTGGAACTGATATAAATGCCAAGTGCAATCTAGGCGGTATGAAGGAAAAATAAGTAAGTAAAACACAGTAAATAAAATGACCAGAAGTGACTTCACTGCCTGCCAGAAGGTTCAGCATGGCAATGGAGTGAATGTACTCTGAGAATTCAAAGAAGACAGTACCTCATTGACCTCTTGGTTTTCCAAAGCTGGTTATAGATAGAAAAACTGAATTCTACTTGGATATTTCTTCTACTCTCTCTCCAAAAGTGTTACTTGTAAAAGGTAAAGCAAAGTAAATAAGTAATCTACAAAATGAAAAGTTGACAAGTGACTGTCTTCTTTCCAGACACTGACATCCTAATAGGTCTGTATTTACGCACTATTGGGATGTTCCTTGCATTGTTTCATCAGCTAAAGTAGAGCCCATCCTACAGCAAAAAAAAAAAAAAGTAATAGTAAGATAATCCCTATAGGTAAACAAATGTATTTTTAAATATATACCTATCAATTATCATTTGTTCTGTTCTTCTTCCTCCCCTTGAGTCTTGCCCCAAATCACATGGTTTTTAAGTATCAAAGTCAGGTCCAATTTTGCCTAATTCTGAGTCTCATCCAGACTGGATTCTCATCATGAACTCCCAAGAAAAAAGAGTTCACCTTAAGTTAATGTGCTTCTAAGAACAATGGCCATTTCTTTTTTTATATTCTTGTATATATACATATATATGTGTATATATACATAATATAATATATATAATGCATTACATATATATATATTCTTGTATACTATACTTTCACCTAAGTAAAGGAAATTAAATACCAGTAGGTAACCAAAACAAGCATTTCATTCTCTCATCAATTTATTTCCTTTATTCATTTAATTCAAGTATTGCCTTCTAATTACCCATTCAACATAAGTTTGTTAAGACATTTATCAACAAGACATTGTTGGAAGGTAATTACATATCATGAGCAAGACAGCCTTGTCCTCTGTAGTCTTGAAGGCTACAATGAAACAAAACCCAATGGCCTTCTAGGCAACTTCCTTTCCTTAGCTCATCCTGCAGATGACCAGTTCCCAATATTAAAATCATTGGCAATTTGATAAAGAAGCACAACCCTTCTTATCCGCTAAGAATTCTATCCCTTGGGCTATTATGTCAATAATCAAGCCACATGAAATATGATATAATAAAAAGACCACTGGAAAAAGAGAAAATTTGCCAGGCACAAGTGGTACATGCCTGCAATCCTATCTACTGACGCTCTCTTAGGCTGAGATCTGAGAACTGCAGCTTGAAGCCAGCCCATCAGGAAAGTCCATGAGACTTATCTCCAACTAACCAGCAAAAATCTGAAAGTGGCACTATAGTTCAAGTGGTAGGCCAATACCTTGAGCAAAAAATCTTAAGTGACAGCAGCACCCAGGCCCCGAGTTCAAGTCCCAGTATTTTAACACCAGAAATAAAAAAGGAGAGAGAGAGAAAAAAAAACTAAATTTCAATCTTATCTCTACCACATTTAACTCTGGAAATTTATATTAACTTTTCTGAGTTCCAATTGTTTCATACAAAATAGAGGAAAGAATACATTTAGGTTCAATATGTTTAAATAGTCTTTGAGCACTTAAAATGTTTTGGAATTCTACAAGATATTTTCACATCTTTTATGTAAATGTCATTCTCATAATGAGCAAACTGAAGGCAACGGATGTTAGTTTGAAATAAAAAAAGTTTCATAGCTACTAATTGGCATAGGTTTGGTATGAATACAGGTGTTCTGATTCTACTTCAAGACCAAACCAGAGACAACAAAAGACTTTTCAAGATAAAAAACAAGTCTATTTCTGTAACCTTTTCACTTTAATTTCACTCCTCATCTACTGAGAGCCAATTCTTTAGCTAAAATTGACTTATTTCTGAAATATACTTTGTTTATGTAGACCACTTAAGCATTTTAGTCCACTAACAAAGAGACACTCTCATTCTTTACTGCTGAGAGATATCTATGTCTTTTTTTTTTTTTTTTTTTTTTGGCCAGTCCTGGGCCTTGGACTCAGGGCCTGAGCACTGTCCCTGGCTTCCTTTTTGTTCAAGGCTAGCACTCTGCCACTTGACCCACAGCGCCACTTCTGGCCGTTTTCTGTATATGTGGTGCTGGGGAATCGAACCCAGGGCCTCATGTATACGAGGCAGGCTCTCTTGCCACTAGGCCATATCCCCAGCCCCTATGTCTTTTTACTCATAAGATCTAAGGCATTTCAAAATTTGGCACAACCTAGGTTTCAAATTTGAAAAATTGACTATTAATTCCAATATACCCTAGATGTTTATGACAATGTGTTCCAAGTCTTCCTATGGGCAAACATAGCAAAATCAAATGTCATGAATTGAGGGCAAATGGTAATAAAGACATTTCTCAGATAAACTTGACAAGAATAAAACCATTTGGGGGGTAAAAATACCGGAGGATTCACACTTAACCTCATTTCTTTTTCTTTCTTTCTTTTTTTTTTTTTTTTTGGTACTGGGGATCGAACCCAGGATGTTGCATTTGCTAGGCAAGTGCTTTGCCATTGAGCTACATCCCAGCCCAAATATTTTATTTATTTATTTATTTATTTTTATTTTTTGACCAGTCCTGGAGCTTGGGCTCAGGGCCTGAGCACTGTCCCTGTGGCTTCTTTTTGCTCAAGGCAAGCACTCTGCCACTTGAGCTATATATGGCCACTTCTGACCATTTTCTATATATGTGGTGCTGGGGTATGGAACCCAGGGCTTCATGTATATGTACACTCTCGCGACTAGGCCATATTCCCAGCCCCTCATTTCTTATAGTAAAGAGCAGAGCAGAGCATTCAGGGTATAAAAGCTTCCTGCCCTGTCAGGCAATTGAGTCGTTGAAAAGGAGGCTTCTCTGTTTGCTCCAGGTTTGTCCTGAGAACTACACATGCTTATAACAAATAACAATGCAAACCAGGAATGCTTGTACACACCTGTAATCCCAGCATTTTGGAGGCCCAGACAGAAAGATAGATGGCCAAAACAGACAAGACCCTGTCTTACAGAAATGAAATAAAGTAAAAGAAACATAACACTGTGAAACAAGGCAAATATTCCAAATTAGCGCAGAGCTCCATTCCATTGAATCCTATTTCTGTTGTAGGAGAAGGAGTTCCTGGAAAGTTCCAAACTCCTTTGATGAAGAAAACAGATAGAGAAGGTAGCATACGTAGAAGGGAAGTGTTCTACCATGGTACCTTTTATGGACACTGTTTAGAGTCAATGAAATTGTTTTGAAAGTCCATCTGTCACAAACACATCATTTTATTGGATGTGTACAGTTTGAGAAGAAAAGAGAAACTAGAGATAATGCTGAGATAGCAGTCTCCTCCTTCTCTAGATCCAGCCAGGTGCCTCCTGAAACATATTGTTTTGTCAGATTCATCTCAGGCACCAACGGCTCCATGAAGCACATTTTGATTGCTCAACTTTAAACAGCTTAGATCATAGCCACAGCCCCTCCTTTCCCCTATCATGTTTGCCCTAATCTTTCCTTATCTTCAATCCTCAAGCATATAATATTCCAATATCCTTTCCCTACTAATCAATACTTAATCTATAATTCCTTCATAATTATTTGAGGACTATTGGGCTTTGGAAGATGTTCTGCTATGTTTTACCCTTTTAATCCACCTGGATTGTGGACTAAATTAATTACCATAAAGACTGCTTGTAAAGGAGACAAAAATATCACCCCCATTTCTGATAAAGGTATGTTTATACTCAGTTGCTTTGAGATAGAGCCACAAGGTTTTACTCAAGAATCCCCTGCGTTACAGCAATGCAGGCACTGGCAAAGCAGAACACATTTGAGAATGTGGAACAAGATGCCTGCTCCGGACAGGTTGTTCATTCCTAAAAGGAAGAGAGAGTGGAGCTGACTGTGACAAATTCATCAATCAGATCATTCATTTGAACACCCTGGAGGCAATGAATGAGAGGCCAAAAACTATAGCAATAAATTTCCCTCTGCTTGGAAAAACAAAACATTGGAACTAGAGATGAGGTTGGTCTCTATGTATACTCCATCTTTCATTTCCTCAAATCAATGCAATTAAGGTAACTAAGTCAAGGGTCAACCAGGGATATTCTTATCCTCCTTAGAAAAGAACGTCAATAGTCTACAAGGACAGTCTCACCTCTGCCCTCATGAGACCCTCCCTCCCGTATGAACTGCGGCCTCCCATCTTCCTAGGACCGCATTAGGAGATCATGTTTTTGTTCCCAGATTGGCCTGTATCTTAACAATATATCAATTAAATAAATCCCAAGGCCATGCTGCCTCAAGGTGAAAAACTCAAATTATATTCTATCTCCCTCCAAGCCTACATTAAGCCATGCTACACTGAAGTGAAAATAAATGACCACATTAGGCAATGGTGAGAATAGCTTGTAAGCATGCCTTCCATATATAACATGCATCCTTTGTGTAGTATTAGCATCAGTGTTATTGTCATGATAGATATTTCAATAGAAATTTCCACACTGAAATTTCCAAGGAGAAATTAATATTGAAAGATCAGATCTCCAAGTAAGTTAAAGTCCAAATCTATTGAAGGTCAATGGAATTAATACCCACATTTAATTCTTTTACCTAGTTGAGTATTAAGTTCCTAACCTCATCTTCTTGCTCCCCTTACTCTGATTTTATGGGTGCAACCCCACCTGTTCCTCCAGACAGCTATTGCCTGGACTGTCTCTTTTAGCTCAGTGAATGTGATTCACTCAGAGCCTTTGAAGTTATATCAATTCAGTGCCAAACACTGATGATGAGCTTCATATTTTGAAGCATTCAAGTAGTGAATAGGACTTGCAAGAAAATCTCACCCCCACAAACACACATCAAATTGGAAGAAAGCCAGTCCCTAACAAACTGGGAGAAAGCCAAGCTTCCACAAGGAGCTCCCTTCTTGTGAAGAATATTAATTTTAGTCACACCAGACTATTTCTATTACCTATGCAGCTAAATAGGGTAGCAGTTACCTGCTAGCTTGGGGTTTACATCCCATATTCCTTGATTTCCGCCTTCTACTATTTTCCCCAATATTACTCTATGCCCAGGGCTTTATCTGATTGCATTATTCAGCCTCTGGTGGCCAGGGAGATTCCATCTACATCAGAGAGGTCAATTTTGTACTCTTACACATCTCTTACCTGCAAATTACACCCACCTCAAACACCTCCTGATGCTCTATTGTTCCTTGCATGCCTCAGATATCAAGTGCCAGTACAGTTGAGGCACTTGGCCTATAGACTCCCTCAGAATGCTGGCTTCCTCTGACCCAGATTCTTAACTTTCTCTGGCATGATTTTTCAGGATGTATATCCACCTTTATAAACAGAATTTCTTTGAAATTCACTGACAAGTTCTTTAAATACTTCGCATTCTCAAATGGGCCAGTCACTCACATGAATTCAAGGTTAACCTCTCAGAGCTCTATTTGTAGCTTCTGAATAAAGAATGGAATTCAGATCAGCCAACCTCATATTGCCTGGCTCACAACATCCAGGATAACCATGAATAATTAAAAAAATAATAATAGGGCTGGGGATATAGCCTAGTGGCAAGAGTGCCTGCCTCGGATACACGAGGCCCTAGGTTCGATTCCCCAGCACCACATATACAGAAAACGGCCAGAAGCGGCGCTGTGGCTCAAGTGGCAGAGTGCTAGCCTTGAGCGGGAAGAAGCCAGGGACAGTGCTCAGGCCCTGAGTCCAAGGCCCAGGACTGGCCAAAAAAAAAAAAAATAAATAATAATAATAATAATAATAATAACCTTACCAGTGTTTTGCAGCTCAATTGCCTTGACCTTCAAATATAGTTAGCATTATTTTAACCCATCAATGACCTACAAAGGCCAATGGAGCTGTTTTTTCTTCTGTATCAGATATCTGTTTCCATTTACATGTGCTAACCAGATCTTTACAAGGACTTAAGGTGCAAACCCTCTTAACACTCACCTGGACCAGCTGAAGTGCCTTACATGTTTAGTTGTCCTCATAGAAAGAGCTCATGACAGCCAGGCGCTGGTGGCTCACACCTGTAATCCTAACTACTCAGGAGGCTGAGATCTGAGGATCACAGTTCGAAGCCAGCCCAGGCAGGAAAGCTTGCAAGACTCTACTAAACTACCACATCCTCTCCTCACAAAAAAGAAAGTTGTGGCTCAAGGGGAAGAGCATTTACCTTGAGCAAAAGAAGCTCAGGAACAGCTCCTAATCCCCAAATTCAAGCCCCACGACCAGCACAAAACAAAAGTGCTTTATACTAGGGGACAAAACTTGAGGTCCCTATAGTTAAATGTCAAATACATACCTAGAACAACTTAAGTTTTGTCAAAACTTCACAAATCACCAAAGTGAGAGCCCTTGCCTTAAAACTCACTTAATGGCCAAAAACCATACATCTTGGCCAAGCTAAAGCTCTGGCACTAGCATAACTAACCCCCCACCCCCTTAAATTTCATTCTTTATTTTTTGATTTCTCATTATCACTGGCCAATGCAAAAAAAAAATACTAGAGGATTTTTATAGCTATTACTGGACAACTGCAACCCAATTTTTCCTGCCAAAAACAACAGCAGGAAGTCCACAGAGAGCGATGTAGCCCACAGCAAATGCTCTCTGCAGGGAAGCTGGTTTCTAGGAAGAAGGCAGAATCCGACCAGTTGTTCTTCCAAAATTCCCTTGTGAATAGGCTTCCTCGTTTCAGTAATGGGAGTGAATTGCAGGGCAGAGAGAAACCAGGAGGCAGACAAGGAAGTAGGGCAAATAATTTCCCAAGTTTCCCTCATCATAATATCCTGTTCATCTCCAGAAGCACCTAGCCAAGAACTTCTCACTTAATGGATGTTCAATATGTATGGGGTTTTTGGCATGCCTAGATATTTTCCCTTCCTGTTTTCCTGTCCTCCCATGCAAAACCTTGACAAATGTGCAAGAAGTAAACCCACCTGAAGTTGATATTAATTCCTAGGTCTCCCAGCACACAGAGCTACTTAAGGGATGAGACTTATTTTATTGAAGAAGCTCAATTAAAGAGTCCTTTAAAATTAAGTTCACAATCACCATTTCTCACTCTGTCTCAGAACATGTTTTCAACCAGCTGCTTTAACCCATTTCCCCTTGTGGGCTAATAGGAAATACCAGAAGAGTCTTTTACCCTGGAAACGGAGCTATACTTACTGATTTTCCAGGTGGCTGTTCCAAGGTTTAGCCAAGGCCAGGTTTCTTATATCTACATAATTGCAGAATTTTAAACCCAGAAAGCCAATGCAAACCATCTAAGACAATGCACTCATTAGTCAGCTTAGAAAGCTAAAAATCTGAAGTGGCCATGTGATATTTCTAAGCTCCCTCAACTACTACAATGGCAATGGCCAGAGTAGACCTACACTTGTGTAATCAATACAAATACCATTGGCCTAGTGGCTTCTTCTTAGTCTTTGGACCAAAAACCACCATTGGGGTTGTTATATTTACACTGCAATACCATACACTTAAGAAAATAGGTAGCATAAGTTAAAACAATTAGTATTCCCCCAAAACCATCTTGCGTGTTTCTCTTAAGGATGGGAATGGGGGGAGGCACAAACATTCTTCATTTAAAGCTGCTTGACCTCTATTTGATTGAAAACAACATCTGGTGTCCAGGCTGCCAGTGATGTTTCGCCTATTGAGGAGTAGCCAATTGCAGACAGATGTGACATTTCCCAAACATGTTGTGTTGACATCACTGACATACACCTTATTTGAACAATGGGCAGCCAAGCTGCTCAACACTTTTAAATCTGAAGCGATTCCAGTCCAATATAATCCAAGAGCTATTTTCTGCACACAATTTTCCACTGAGAGATGCAGAGTAAGTCCAGATCCCATGCTGAGCCCCCATTTTCATTCTGTTCCATATCCTGTCACTTAAGCCCACGGCCATTCTGTTCCATAGAATAAATGTGAATCACAGAACACAGAGCTAAAGTCATTTACAGGTACATGGTCTATAAAAGTAACAAATACCTTAAATTTCAGCCACCCTAAAAGCCCCCAGACAAAAACTCTTTCTCATAACTGTCATGCAGTAACTTAATTATCTGTTTTAAATGTTCTTACACGTTTCCACTCAGTAATTTAATTCTTATAGCAGATTCCTAGCCTTTCCCTAATCCCCTTTCTCCTATTCTCACTGTACTCTTAGGATCCTCTACCCCATGAGTTAGACAGGTAGACACTGTTACATCCAACTACACAAAGAGGAACATTTGGAAGACTGTGGCAACATTAGGATTAAAACCTGCATTCTAATATACTAATTTTTATGTTTATTACAGTGAATCAAAGAGAAAAGTCATAAATTACTCAAATCATTAATATGCCATGGGAAATGCTACTAGCCTAATTTAGATTGCCATTATTATTATTAATTATAGCAACTAGAATGACCCTTTCTTGGAAAAGTGGTTAGAGCAGCAAATTATTTTGTGAACGGTGCAAGATCTAGGACATTGTTTAGATTTCCTTTTAGATTGATTCTATGCCTTAACTCTTCTTAATCACCCCCACGTTTTTTACATAGGAAGAGTATTTACTAAATACTTATTATAGGCTAGAAACTATTAACTGTGCATTAAAGGAATAAGCTCGTGTGATTATCATATTAGATGGAAATTAGTATTATCTTCATTTTACAGATGAGCAAAATAAAACATAGCTAGTTAAAAGGGAGATAGAATTTGAACATAGACAGATGCCAGAGCTCATCTACTGAATCATCATGCTATGTTCCCTTAGGACACACCAGAAGTTCTCTGATTCCTGTGCTCACATTCAGTAGTTACTCGATTAACTTAAAAGTTTACTTAAACCAGTCACTGAAAAGATAAAAGCATACCAAAACTTATTCTATGAATTTGTTTTAGTTTTTCAGCAACTCACTGCTTTTAACTCTTTCCAATGAATTCAACTTACTTTTTTTTCTTTTTTCAACAAGTCATTATTTAAATGGAGTTCGTATTGCAGTGGCCTGCACAATCATAACACCAAGTTTTTGTGGGCTTTAACATGTTTGGTTTGAAACCTTACCAGAACTTGAAAAACAGAAAAATCAACTAAGAATATCCAGCAAGTCACAGGCATCATTGAGAATGTGGGCAAGAAGGAATAGAAAATGTAAGTTAAAAAAGAGGCTTGAATTGAATTACTAAGAATAAGTTTAGTTTCTCCTGTATCTAATGTTAATATGTTACACTATTAGATAGGTTATTATATAGCGTATATGTGGCATATAACATAGGATTTCCATTACTTCTAAGTGAAAATCAATAAAATTGAGGACTCATACAAATATCTTAAACATTTTAACATTAAAATGTTCTATTTATTTAGCAAACATTTTCAGTAAATCAAAAGAAGACCAAAGGACTTTAGCAACAACTAGGTGAGGAACAAAGACAAGAAAGGAAGCTAGGGCAATTCTGTATTTTCCTGTCTGAGCTCCAGAAGAATAAACTACAGAACAAAGCTGAAATGCTCTGAGAGCAACTGGAGGGTACTGGCAGACTACGGAATGCCTGCTATTCATTTGAAGTCAGTAGAACATCTATGAGCACTGGGATTGAGTAAGAACCCTTGGGGCCAAGGTCAAGGTTGGAGGGAGAGGTTTTAATATCTTCTGTCTACTGAGACTATAAGCTTGGGCAAGTTCTCCAAGGAAAATAAAATAGAAAACCAAGAACAGATATTAAACCAAACAAGATTCAAAGCTTTCCAACACATCACCATTTAAAATAGTAGAGGCCCGAAAGAACGCAGAAAAGGGCTTGGCCACAGTTTTGACAACATGGCAGTTGCTGTTGAGGTTATGACAGGAAGGCGTAATCTTTTAATATTTCTAATGTGAAGTGATTCTAGAAATGCTCTTGCTCCTTTCCCTCCCAGGACTTTCTTCTAGAACTCCAAAGCTTTGAAGAATATGTGCTCGAGACAGTAGATTAGTGGATAATATTGCTTTAAGAAGGGAAAGTTCTAATAAAATAACAATTGAAAATACTGCTCAGTCATCCAAGAAGTCCAATTTTATCTTTGAACAGGAAGGGCACCTCATTAAATGGTCTATGTATAAGGACTAATCCAGTTTGCCTAATGGATAGAGAAATAAAGAGGGGCAGTCAGGATGAAGAAGAGACAATTTCCAGGCAGACAAGATAGATGCCTTTGAGTTGCCACTGAAAGTGGAAGAATGTCTTCCACCAAAGAATGAATCATGGGTAGCTTCGTGCCTTGTCGATGACCCTGTTCACCCAACAACAGTTTGTTGTCCATCTCCAAAGAAATGAGTCTGCTGTCTGAGGATCGTTACCACAGCTCTGTGGTAGCAGAAACCTCCTGCAGCGTTAGACTCCACTATCAAAGCCTCATTCCGTATTTATGGCATTATGGTAGACCCTTCATACTTGTCGATCTTATTCATAGATTCAACAAACTTCAGTTTGAAAACATTTGAAAAAAAATTGCATCTGAACTGATTCTAAATGCATGTTTTTGTCTTGTTATTCCCTAAGAAATATAGTATAAGCTTTTTACATTGCCTTTATGCTACATTAGTTGTGATAGTAATCTAAAGATGGTTCCAAGTATTCAGGCCATATGCAGGTACTACAGAATTTTGTAAACTCTGTTATCTGTGATGGAAGGAGCGGATCCTGGAACCAATTTGCTAAGCTAAGAGTGCTGAAGGCCAATTGTAGTATGTTTTAATCACCTGCTAACCAATACCCACCTGCAGTCTTGGCAGCTTAGCAAATACCTCCCTCAACAAAACAAAGCAGAGAGCAGAGTAAATCCCTTGCATCGCAGACCCCACATCAGCTTCCATTCCCATCTCGGAATGAGTAATTTTCTTTCAGGCGAGTAACCCGCTCTTAGTTTTGCTGTTTCCAGCTGTCTGTGCTTCTGGCTAGAGAAAAGTAGATCTAATAGCTTACTGGGAGTATGTCAAATGTGTTACCCTTCGGACTAAAGCATTCTTGTGGTTTGCTTGCATGAATCAGAGTTTAAAATAGGTAAGGAAAGGAAACAAATTAATATTTAATAGCAGAATTGTATACATCATGTATTTTTTCAGAGATTTTCCCATCAAATCTCAAAGCCTTCTACGTAGATGGCCATCAACTCTTAACTTGAGTCTTTTTCTTCCTTCATTTTTTTGAACTTTAACTAAGTGAAAAGTCTAACAGAATGTCAGTACTGAAAGAAATAAATGACCCATATTCCCCAAAGGTTGCATTTGGGGGCCGGCTTCATTGGGTGTACAAAAATTCATCGATACTTGGTATCCCTAAAGGAGACTTTGACTCATATATTTTGGTAATACTTTTAAATGAGACCATCCAGATTATAAATTATAGTGTCATGTCTCCTAAGGTATATTACTTGTCTTATTTGATAGCAACTGGATGAATAATTGCAAGTCAGAAGATCATACCATGCTTTCTATCTCTTGGAAAATCAGAAAGTAATTAAAAAGAAATTAAAATCTTTCACAACCTTGAAGCAGCTGGCATTAACATGTGAATATATTTATTTACTAGGCTTCTATTTTATTTAACATTGTGATATTAGATATATAGCTAACTCTTCTCGTATATATTGCATTGAAAAAATTTTTCGCTCCATCTAAACAGTATCATCATATAGAAAATGTATTATCATATATAAACTATGGAAATGTATAATTATCCTTCACTCCCAGAGGAGTTTAAAAGATTAAAGGGGTGATTGTTTGCAAAGTTCTCAGAGCAGTGCTTGGAACTTAGCAAATATCAGAAGTTTTTAGTGAAGAAATACAAAAATATTTTATTTCCTGCTACTCACATAGCCCAAACATTAACTCAATAAAATTTTATCCTCAGGCCTGAGCTGGGGTTTAAGAGAAAGGAAAGAGTAAACCATAGGAAGGCCATGTCATCCTTTCTCACTGTTAGTAAAGCATTTGGTAATCACAGACAGAAAAACAGGTGATAGTTGTATCTTCCAGAAGCAAACACTCTTCTAACAAAGCAATACCTGACTGTCAATAATAAGAACTTCAAATTCTCATTCATGTAGGAACTTCTATTCCTCCAATTTACTCTCTCTTTCTCTCTCTCCCTCCCTCCCTCCCTCTCTCTCTCTCCCTCTCTCTCTCTCTCTCTCTCTCTCTCTCTCTCTCTCTCTCTCTCACACACACACACACACACACACGTACATATCAGTTGTAGGGCTTGAACTCAGGGCCTGGACACTTTTCTTTTTTTTTTTTTTTTTTTTTTTCTCAAATTTTTATTTTCAAACTGACGTACAGAGAGGTTACAGTATCATACGTTGGGCGTTGGATACATTTCTTGTACTGTTTGTTGCCTTGTCCCTCATGCCCCCCTCCCTCCCCCCCTTCCCTCCCCCCCGCCCAGTTGTTCAGTTCACTTACACCAAACAGTTTTGCAAGTATTGCTTTTGTAGTTATTTCTCTTTTTTTACCCCGTGTCTCTCGAATTTGGTATTCCCTTTGAATTTCCTACTTCCAATACCAGTAAACACGGTTTCCAATATACTCAGATAAGATTACAGAGATAGTGTAGGTACAAACATAGGAAGGTGATACAAAACATCATCAATAATAGAAACTACACATTCACATAGGACGTTGAAAGTAGTTATAACTGTGATATATCACTTGTTTCCATATCATGGAGTTCATTTCACTTAGCATCATCTTATGTGTTCCTAAGGGTATAGCTATTGGGCCTTGTGATGCTCTGCTATGGCTTGCCTAAACCTGTACTAATTATTCCCAATAAGGGAGGCCATAGAGTCCATGTTTCTTTGGGTCTGGCTCACTTCACTTAGTATAACTTTTTCCAAGTCCTTCCATTTCCTTACAAATGGAACAATGTCATTCTTTCTGATAGAGGCATAAAATTCCATTGTGTAAATGTACCACATTTTCCTGATCCATTCATCTATGGAGGGGCATCTGGGTTGGTTCCAGCTTCTCGCTATGACAAATTGTGCTGCGATGAACATTGTTGTGCTGGTGGCATTACTGTGATTTTGTTTGTGGTCTTTTGGATAGATACCCAACAGTGGGGCTGCTGGGTCATAGGGGAGTTCTATATTGAGCCTTCTGAGGAATCTCCATACTGCTTGCCAGAGTGGCTGAACCAGTTTACATTCCCACCAACAATGAAGTAGGGTTCCCTTTTGGCCACATCCCCTCCAACAATTGTTATTATTAGTTTTCTTGATATATGACATTCTTGCTGGGGTGAGATGGAATCTCAATGTTGTTTTGATTTGCATTTCCTTTATGGCCAGTGATGTAGAGCATTTTTTCATATGTCTATTGGCCATTCTCATTTCCTCATCAGAGAAGTTTCTTTGTAAGTCTTTAGCCCACTTGATGAGGGGGCTGTTGGTTCTTTGCAGTTTTGTTTTGGAAGAAGGTAATTTTTTTAGTTCTGCATATATTTTAGAGATGAGGCCTTTGTCTGTTGAATGTCCGGTAAAGATTTTCTCCCAGTCTGTGGGCTTTCTGTTTATCTTGAGAGCTATGTCCTTTGCCGTGCAGAAGCTCTGGAGTTTGATGCAATCCCATTTGTCCAACCTTTCTTTGATTTGTAGCCTTTCAGGGTCTTTGTTAAGGAAGTTCTGTCCTGTGCCAAGGAGCCCAAGTGTTTCTCCTACTCCTTCCTTTAGTGTCTTCAGGGTGCCTGTTTTGATTTCAAGGTCTTTAATCCATTTGGAATTGATTTTGGTGCAGGGTGATATATAAGGATCTAGTTTTAGTTTGTTGCATGTGTTGAGCCAGTTTTGCCAGCACCACTTGTTAAAGAGGCTATCTTTCTTCCATACTATTGTTTTAGCTCCTTTATCAAAGATTAAGTAGGCATAGTTCTGTGGGTTTAATTCTGGGTCTTCAATTCTGTTCCATTGGTCTTCAGGCCTGTTCCGGTGCCAATACCAAGCTGTTTTTATTACTATAGCTTTATAATACAGCTTGAAGTTGGGTATTGTAATTCCTCCAGCACTGTTCTTTCTGCTTAGGAGTGTTTTTGCTATTCTAGGTCTTTTATTGTTCCATATGAATTTCTGGATTGCTTCCTCTATTTCATTAAAGAATGGTGTTGGGATATTAATGGGTATTGCATTGAATTTGTAGATAGCCTTTGGCAATATTGCCATTTTGAATATATTAATCCTCCCAATCCAGGAGCATGGGAGGTTTTTCCATTTTCTTAGTTCTGACTTAATTTCATTTTTCAAGCTTTTAAAGTTCTCTTCAAAGAGGTCTTTCACTTCTTTGGTTAAGGTTATTCCTAGGTATTTTATGTTTTTGGGGGCTATTGCAAAAGGAGTTGCTTTCCTGATTTCAGCCTCGGTCTTCGGGTTGTTAGCATAGAGAAAGGCCGTTGATTTTTGAAGGTTTATTTTATATCCTGCGACTTTGCCAAAGTTTTGTTTCAGCTCTAGTAGCTTGGGGGTAGAGTCTATGGGATTCTTTAGGTATAGGATCATGTCATCTGCGAAGAGAGAAAGTTTAACTTCATCTTTTCCTATTTGGATCCCCTTTATATTCTCTTCTTGCCTAATTGCTCTGGCTAGGAATTCTAGTACTATGTTGAAGAGCAGGGGAGAGAGTGGACATCCCTGCCTTGTTCCTGATTTTAAAGGGAATGGCTTTAGTTTTTCACCATTTAGAGTTATGCTTGCTGTTGGTTTGTCATAAACTGCCTTGATTATATTCAGGAATGTTCCCTGGAATCCCAGTTTTTCCAAGGCTTTTAGCATAAATGGGTGCTGGATTTTATCGAACGCTTTTTCCGCATCCAGCGATAAAACCATGTGGTTCTTTACCTTGCTCCGGTTGATGTGGTGGATTACATTAATTGACTTGCGTATATTAAACCAGCTTTGCATCCCTGGGATGAATCCAGTTTGATCGTGGTGTATGATTTTTTTGATGACTTGTTGAAGTCGATTGGCCAGAATTTTGTTGAGAATTTTTGCATCTATGTTCATCAGGGAGATTGGTCTGTAGTCCTCTTTCCGTGATGAGTCCCTGCCTGGTTTTGGGATGAGGGTTATACTGGCTTCATAAAATGAGTCTGGCAGTGAACGTTCTCTTTCAATTTCATTGAAGAGTTTGAGAAATATTGGAGTGAGTTCTGTTTTGAAGGCCTTGTAGAATTCTGCTGTGAATCCATCTGGACCTGGGCTTTTCTTGGATGGGAGATCATTTATTGCTGTTTCTATTTCAATACTGGATATGGGTCTGTTTAGAAGGTTTAAGTCTTCATAGTTGAGTTTGGGGGTATCAATTTTTTCTAGGAAATCATCCATTTCTTCCAAGTTCTCGAATTTGTTGGCATAAAGGTTTGCAAAATAGTCCCTTATTATTTTCTGAATTTCGGTTATTTCTGTGGTGATGCTACCTGTTTCATCTCTTATCTTGTTTATTTGAGTGTGCTGCCTTCGTTCTTTGGTCAGGTTTGCCAGGGGTCTGTCTATCTTGTTGATTTTTTCAAAGAACCAACTCTTTGTTTTGTTGATTCTTTCGATGGTTTTTTTCGTCTCTAATTGATTTAATTCTGATTTGATTTTAATTATTTGCTTCCGTCTATTGACTTGGGGTTTGGCTTGCTGTTCTCTCTCCAGAAAATTAAGGTGCTTCCTTAAATTACTGAGTTGCTGTTTCTCCAGTTTGTTGATGTATGTACTCAGAGATATAAATTTTCCTCTAAGTACTGCCTTTGCTGTGTCCCAAAGGAGCTGGTACTTTGTGCCCTCAACTTGGTTGAAGTCCATAAACATTTGAATTTCTGTTTTAATTTCTTCAATGATCCACTGATGGTTCAGCAGTGTGTTCTTTAGTCTCCATGAATTGTGGGATTTTCTGTGGTGGCTGAATGAGTTGAGCTCTAATTTTATTCCATTGTGGTCTGAGAGAATGCAGGGAATGATTTTGATACTTCTGAATTTGTACAGATTTTCTTTGTGCCCTAAGATGTGATCTATTTTGGAGAATGTTCCGTGTGCTGCCGAAAAGAATGTGTATTCTGTCCTTGCTGGGTGGAATATTCTGTAGATGTCGATTAAGTCTAGTTGGTCTATGCAATTGTTTAGTTCTGTGGTTTCTTTGTTCAGTTTTTGGCGTGTTGATCTGTCCAGAGGTGATAGTGGAGTGTTAAAGTCCCCCACTATCATTGTGTTTGGGTCTATGAATGTTTTTAGAGCCAGTAGTGTTTGTTTGATGAAGTTGGGTGCTCCTGCATTTGGCGTGTAGATATTTAGGATGGTTATTTCTTCCTGTTGGAGAGATCCTTTTACTAGTATGTAGTAACCTTCTTTGTCTCTTCTTACCTTTTTTAATTTGAAGTCAATTTTGTCTGATACTAGGATTGCAACTCCAGCCTGCTTATGGGGGCCATTTGCTTGATAGATTTGTTTCCAGCCTTTCACTTTTAGAAGATGTTTACTTTTGCTGGATAGATGTGTCTCTTGGAGGCAGCAGAAAGATGGATCTTGATTTTTGATCCAACTTATGAGCCTATGTCGTTTGATTGGAGAATTAAGTCCATTAATGTTGACAGTTAGGATTGAGAGGTGATCGTTTGTTCCTTTCATTATCACTGTCTTGTTTGAAGCTGTGTCTTCCCATTTCTTGATCTAGTGTTTACTAATTAGGGTTCATTTCTCTGTCTGTGTTGGGATCCTGATTATTTTCCCTGTATAGTACATCTTTAAGGATTTTGTGTAAAGCTGGTTTGGTGGAGATATATTGTTTCAGTTTTTCCTTATTGTGGAAGACTTTTATTTGACCTTCGGCTATGAAGGAGAGTTTGGCGGGGTACAGAATTCTTGGTTGGTAGTTATTTTTATTTAGAGTTTGGTATACTTCATTCCAGGCTCTCCTTGCTTTCATGGTCTCTGCTGAGAAGTCTGGGGTAATTCTGATTGCTTTTCCTTTATATGTGATTGTTTTCTTTGCCCTAACAGCTTTGAGTATTTTTTCCTTGCACTCTGCAGAAGCTGTTTTGATCACAATGTGTCGATGGGAAGTCCTATTCTGGTCTGGTCGATTTGGGGTTCTAAATGCTTCTTGTATCTGTATAGGCCTTTCCTTCTGGATATTTGGGAAGTTCTCAGCTAATATTCTGTTAAATAGGTTGCCTATCCCATTAACCTCTTTCTCCAAGTTTTCCTCAATACCTATTATCCTTAAATTGGGCTTCCTGATTGTGTCTTGAATCTCCTGTAGCGATCTGTTTTGTTGCTTGGACTGGATTTGTATTGATTTTTGATCTTTCTCCATAGAATCTAAGGAATCTTCAGCTCCTGAGATTCGATCCTCTGCTTCAGTTAGTCGGGACTGTAGGCTAACTACTTGATTTCGAATCTCTTTTCCTTCTGACTGGTCTTTCCTGATGTTTTCCATGTCATTTCTTAGGTCCTGTATGGACTTCTTTACTTCATTAACTTCATTACTTTGGTTTTCAGTGTTGTCTCTCAAATCTTTAAGTTGGGTAGCTATCTTTTCATTTGACTCTTGAAGCTCACTTATCTTTCTATTTGTGGATGCCATGAAATTCTCCATTAATTTTTGCTTTGCCTCCTCACGCTCTAACATAATTGACTGGAGAGATTCAAACTTTTCATTTATCATGTTTATCAGTAAACTTTGTAGAGCATTTTGGGGGTTTTCTTCTATGTTTTTGATTGACTGCTCTGCTTCCTGCTTGTTTTGGGTGGGGGATAAGACTTCATTATTTGCCATCTTTCTTGTGTTTCTTCTGCCCATTTGAATTGGGAATGCCAACCTACCAGCACCTGTGAGCACTGTTTAAGACCCAAAGCAGCCCTTACCAAGCACTGTTGTGTAAATCTTACAATTTCACAATTATAAACAGATAACTTGTATACCTGTCTATAAAGTTAGATTTGGTGTTCTAAAGAATACAATTTCAATATAACATCTGATCCTGGGCCCTGTATTCAGTAGTTACTTATTTACTGTTACAACCTTATACGCAATTCTTGTTTTTATATTAAGTTCTTTTAGGACTGGCTTTCTCTGTGAACCCCTTTGATTCACTCGTATTAAGCTGTGATATCCTCTATCCAATAACCAGAAGTCAATGGAACCTGGAGGTCCAGGCAGTAAGACCGGAGGGTAAGTTGGAGGTAGTAAAGAGAATAGAGTAAACTGTATTGGGGGGGTGGTGGTGGTGATTTTGGTTTAGTTTCAGTGACGTGGAAATGTGGAGAAGAGTAGAATCAGTAGAAAGAACATTCATAAAATGACAGACACTGGAGAGTTAGCAGAAAAGGGTGTAGGTGTTATTTATAGGAAAGTAATTTTTATAGGAAGAGGACGCAATGAGAGAAATGAAGTAAAAATACTGGAAGACAGATACACAAAACAGAGAAAAATTATTTAACAAGGAAGTATAAGTAAATAAAAAGGAAAATAACCGAAAAGGAACAAACCTAGCAAATAAACAAACACACAAAAAAACTTGATACAACAAACCAGTAAAAATGGAAAACAAACAAACAAACCAAAAAAAAAAAAAACAAAAAAAACAAAAGAAAAAACAGCCAATGATGTTTCAGGTGTGAAAAAATTAAAAAGAAAATTTAAAAGAAAAGTTAAAAAAAAATGTTTGAAAAGAAAAAGAAACCAGTCTCTCGTTTCCCTGCAATGGACTGCAGTCTATTTTCCTGATTGGCTGATTTGACTTGATTTCAGTTGGCAAGGGGTGGTTCTGTTCTGACTTTCTCCCCTGTTGGTGCAATCGTGGGTCTCTGAGGTTCGCACAGCTTGCAGGCAGGCCTTGGGCGTCCTCTGTCGATGGGGACGTGGGCAGTCACAGGAACTGTGGCTCCTCTGTCTGCTGTGGGGCCGCTGCCTTTGATGCCTGGTCTTGACTAGACTGTGAACTCAGCAGAGCATGGCGCCTCTAGCCTGTGTTGCTCCACTAAGAGTTGCTTGCCTGAGGGAGGCGGCCTCTTTGGCATAGGTAGCTATGGAATGCAGCTCCGTTTTGGGCTGGGAATTAGTTTCCTCTGTGACGGGACCGTTTAGCTGTCCCCGGAACTGTTTGTTCCTCCTTCTGTTGTTTCCGTGCCCCTGGTAGCTGCTCGCAGCTTTTGCTTTAAGTTTAGAAGTTCCGGCGGGCAGGGCGGGGCTTCTCTGGCTAGGCCCCGGACTCGCCTCCCACCAGGGCAGGGGGCGTTCTTCTGGGCGGAGCTGGTTCTCACTGATTCCGCCCCTCCTGCCCTTTTCAAAGATGGCTTTTTTGACCTCGCTTTCCCCAGGCCCGCTTCAGTTTCAGTCTGGTCTGACCCTATGCCAGTGGCAAAGATGGCGCTTTGCTCTGGCGGTGGGGACAGGGATGCCTTCCAGAAGCTGGACTGTGGGCACAAGTGAAAATAATTTTTTTTTTTTTTGCGGGGTACTCACGCGGTCTCTGCGATGTCAGGTCCTCCGTGCTCGGCTGCCGTCTGGAGTATTTCTCGCTTTAGCTGCGTGGAGTGCTGGGGGCTGTGCCCGGCACTGTGCCGGAGCCAGCGCTGGCGCCGCGGCGGGACGCCGCCTGGAGCTCAAAACTGTGTTTTCAGACCAGCAAAGTCGATTTTTCCTTCCTGTAGAGAATCCCTGTACTGTTAGAAGTTACTTTGGCTGTCTTTCTCGGAGAAACAGTTTCTATGAGGTGAGAAAACTACGATATCAGAGGGAGCTCTGCAGGGCACAGCCGCTCCTCCGCCGTCTTCCCCTGACCTCCTGGACACTTTTCTTGAGCTCCTTTTGTTCAAGGCTAGTTCTCTACCACTTTGAGACACTGTCATTTCTGGTTTTCTGATGGTTAATTGGAAATAAGGGTCTCACAGACTTTCCTCGGGCTATCTTTGAACCACAACCCTCAGATTTCAGCCTCCTAAATAGCTAGGATTATGGGCATAAGCCACCAATGCCCAGCAGACCTATCTTTCTAATAAGGACTTTATGAATGTTTATGATTTTATTTTAAAATATTCACATTTATGTTACAGATCTTTGTTGATAAATTAAGTATTTTAAAGACAGGAAAAGAAAAAGAAAGCCAGGTGCTTGGTAACTCACACCTATAATCCTAGCTACTCAGGAGGCTGAAATCTGAAGATAACAGCTCAAAGCCAGCCTGGGCAGGAAAGTCTGTGAGGCTCTAATCTCTAATTAATCACGGGGGGGGGGGGGGATAAACCAGAGTTGGTGCTGTGGCTTAAGTGGTAGTGTGCTAACTTTGACAAAAGAAGCTCAGGAACGTGCCTAGGTCCAGAGTTCAAGCCAGGCCCTGCAAAAAAAAAAAAAAAAAAAAAAAAAGCAAACACACAGACAAACAAAAAGCAGGAAAGAAAATCCACCTAAATCTAACTTCTGTATAAACATGAATACTATTATTTAGTTATCATTCCAGTTGATATCCTTTTATGCTGCTTCCTCACTTATGCCTAACACAGTTTCTATTCAGTACCATGCTTTTATTGTGTAACCACTATATTACTCAATGTATTTCCATAATGATAAATTGCAACTATACTATTTTTGTAGACATCAATTTTATGAGTAGATAACTTACTTATCCCCTATTATTGTACCATTGTAAACTTCTGGTTATTATAAATAAGACTAGAATAAATGCCTTAAGATAACTATCTATCAATATTCCAATTCTTTCCCTTCAGGTAAATTCTTCAAAGCAGTATTGCTGATCCAATCATATCCGCATTTCAACACTTTTTACATAGCTGGCCCAAAGTATCAACTCCTATCATAGTAGTGAATACATTTTCCTACATCTGTGGGAAAACTTGACAACTCTATGCTTATAGAAATTTTCAACAAAGAGATCACTAAAATGTACCATTTCAGGAAAATACTTGTTTCTTCAATTACCAATAACATTTAAACTTAAAAAATTACTTTTAAAGTTATAACAGAGAGATGGTCAAACATAATAGAAATAGTCCTAGAATAATAGTTTAAAAATTATTTGGATGGCCAACTTGTCAAAAGTTTGCATATATTTTTTTTCTAAATCTTTGATCATGTTTCTGTAGGCTTAATGATGTACAAAACCTATCTGCCATAAGTTAGGATTGCATGAGAAATGATAAATTCATCATGCTTGCCGAATTCATTGGAGTATATCCAGTCTGTTTTCCGGTAGCAATGTACGGAATTAGAACTAATCTGGCCAACAATTCTCAAGCCATGCTATACTTAAAGCCCAAACCCAAGAAAGGAAAGCAAACTGGAAAGTTCTAGCTTGGGTAATGGATGGATTTGGGGTAGATGAACCATTTTTCTTGAAGGCATTCGAGGCTGTGAGGTCTAAGAGGGGAGCCCAGGACACCAACAAAGAAGCACAGAGGTTGAGTCATTAATCCTCAGATAAGTCATCTGCAGCTCCAGGAGCTATGAGCCCTTGCAGATGTTAGAAAGCATACAGGAAGAAAATGAGTAGAGGCAATCTCCTTTGAGAAAACCTGCTGCAAAACAGCCAATCTCAAGAAAATACATTGGGGGATAGTTATTAACTTTTCTTACAGATTTTTCATCTGACAATTGGTTTTATTATAGGTCTCCTCTAAACAGTACCTAAGAGCATTTTAAAAATAATTCAATTTTCAAACATGTGATTTACCACCCACTTATTGTATAAAATGTCTGGTTCTCTTGAGACTAAAGATGTTCTGTGCCAATAAACTATTTTCATGTCTCAATGGTGACTCCTTGGGAGACCTCAGAGCTTGATAGATAGCAGAAGGAAATCCTCCATGTTATCTCAGAGGCTGTACTCAGAAGGATAATCGATAGATCCATGTCAACCTGAGGCATATTGGGGAAGAGTTACTAGTGGATTTCTTTCTAATTTTGACTTAAGAATATTGGTATGCCACATTTCCCCAAGTGATGGGCACGGTGGAACAGCAGCCCAGCATTAAGCTTTGCCAGTGAAATAAATCCAAAGTGACTGACATTTTTGCATTGGGAGATTAAATGCCCTGGTGTATTTGAAGAGAGCCAGAAATAAAGACAACGAAGCATGAAACAGATGCACCGAGGTGTTTTCCTGGAGAGACACAAGATGAGCAACCAACAGAATAAACACAAGCAGAGCTACCCATCTTAAAGAAAACACAGGCACAAACCAACTATGCCAAGAATAAGAATTGAGGACTCGATGAGACTGGACGAATAATCATGCTTCAATATTAACAGAAATGATTTATTCATTTAGTAACCATTATTAAGCACCTACCCTGAGCCAGCCCAGGTTACAGTGAGATACATAACTATGAGCATTATTTATTTTGGGAGGGCTTGAACTCAGGGCTCACACACTTAAAGTCAAATACTTAGGCCAAATCTCTAGCTCTTTTTGTTTCAGTTATTTTTCAGATAAGATCTCACCATTTGGATTTTTGTTTTGTACAGTTGACCTCAGATGACGATCCTCCTACCTACACCTCCAACATGGCTGGGATTACAGGCACAATTACCATGCTTGGCTTGCCTGTGCTATCCAGAAACCTGATCCCCTCAATCTCCATATTCTATGAACCTGCATACTGGGACATTTTTTTTTATCTTTCCAAGTGGTCATTTGAGATAATTTTAGATGTTTTACTAAGGGATAAATTCTAGGAAGTTTCTTCTTAGCTTTGAGAAAACTGCTAAGACCATCAAGAGAGAAAGAATTACAGAACAAACTGGGTTAAAAGTCAAGCCTCAATTGAAAAGATTAAGTAATAAGGTTTTCAGCCTCAAGAGTCATCTAATAGTGTGTAATGGAGATAACCAGCTATTTTCCATTTACCGAGAGTGGAATTTATTTTTAAATGGGTCTAAACCACTGCATGAGGCTATATTGAGAGACAATTCTACGGATAAAGTTAGAATAGGATTTAAGTGGATAACATGGGAATCTTCTTTGTAAAACTCTGAAAATGCAATCATGCCTTTGGAGTGCATGCACATGAGAGCCCCTGACCTCCTTCCAACTGCCAGTCTATAAGAGCGCTGGTATAAGAATAGTTTTCAGATTCTCAAATTGAAACATCGGCCGGGTGCCAGTGGCTTATGCATGTAATCCTGGCTACTTAGGAGGCTGAGATCCAAGGCTCACAATTCAAAGCCAGCCTGAACAGGAAAGGCCAGAAGATTCTGATCTCTGATAAACTATGCCGAAAAGGCCAGAAGTGATGCTGTGGCTCAAGTGGAAGAGCACTAGCTTTGAGCAAAAGAAACTCAGGGAGAGTGCCTAGGCCCTGAATTCAAACCGCAGGACAGATAAAAAAGCAAAAAAAAAAAAAGTAAGAAAAGTAAGTAAAAGAGTCTATCACCTAGACAAGAACCCATTTTCTAGATTTGCTCTACTCCTAGTCATTTGTCTCCTTGTTACATGACAGTTTATCTTAGCCACCATCTAAGCAAACCTTAATTCTAATACATGGGGAATGAATGCTAAGCTGATATATTACTATTCTTTGTAAGTAGTTGTCACTCTGTAGACAAACTACTTTGTAGATGCTCTTTTTAACCAGCCTCATTCATTTCTTCCCAGGAGTTATATATCTAATCTAATCTAAGCAACAATGTGTGTTCACCAATTTTTTTTTTCTTTTTAGAAAATCACTCCAAATCTCATGCCTCAAAGATAATCACTATTCACAGTCTGTCTGACTTGAGATTTCAGCATCTATGCATTTTTGTTGTTTCTTATTTTTTGTCTTTTTTGTTTTTCTGTGACACATTCTTCAGACTCTTAGGTCAGTCCCAGTAGCTTAGTCACATTTGGACAATTGGGCTGAGGCATATAAAAAAATATTCTCTGGTTGATTCACAATTCCCACATTAACTGTATCCACTTCTCACCCTGGAGGCAGTGACAAAATAGGAAACAGAGAGTAGAAATGTGGCATGGTAGATTTGAACCCAGAATTAGACCACACTTGAGCAGTGTGGCTTTAAACAAAACGAGTCGTCATCTCGACATACTGTTCTTCATTGTCAGAATGGCTTAGATTATGTGCTTTATGAGCTTATCATTTGAATGAAGTATTTGTGAAGCACACCCATGACAATGCCTGCAGCACAGAAAGGGCTGAGTAAGAGTTGGCATTTGTTCCCAAGGTGATGATCACAACATCCTAGGTGAGATCCACTGGTCTGTGTGTGTAACCATGTGGACTTAATGTTCAGAAGCTAAATTGTAACAATCATTCTAAAACATAACCTCTCAATGTCTGTACCACAATCCTTTATTTGTACTTATTACATGGCCTTCAACCAATTCTGAACATAGGCAGTGCAGGTTACTTGGAACATTGTTATTAAGTAGTGATAGAAGTCACTTTTTGGATTTAGGCTATAACTTCCACTTCCAAATCCCAATCTATCTTCACTTACCCTGAAAGTGATAACTGAAAGCTCCATTTTACTTCTCCTTTTCTTTCCAGTCCTGAGGCAGACCTAGGCACAGTCCCTGAGCCACTGTGTACTCAAAGCTAGTGCTCTACCACTTGAGTCACTAGGCCACTTCCAGCTTTTTTCCAAGTAGTTTATTGGAGATAAGAGTCTCATGGACTTTCTTGGCTGGACTGGCTTCGAACTGCGATCCTCAGATCTCAGCCTCCAGAGTAGCTAGGATGACAAGCGTGAGCCACTGTCACCTAGCTTCTCTACCTGCTAAATAAGTGCATGGCTGCTGCTTCACCCTCAAGCTTTCCAAGCTGTAACTGTCAGTGTCTAACAACCAATCCAGGAGTAGATGGTTCAAGTTCACCATGCCATTTTTTTCTTCCCATTTTTCTGCCTTCTGTAATGAGCAGATTTCAAACTCCCATGACATTTGCCTCCAAAATAACTTCTTGGTCCTATCAATTACAACAAGGACACAATGGATTTTTCTGTATCTTAGTTCTCCCCTTTTCAGCTGCATTTCACCTTGACAGTGTATCAATTTACCACACTGGTCCCTGCTTAAAACAAAGAAGAAAAAGAAAAAAGTGTCCTCCATGGGGTCTATACACTGTGAGAAACAGCCCAGACCATTTCTTAATATTGCACTAGACGTCTTTTAGCATCCTTCAAGAACAGGATGCCTGTACTCACTCTGCAATATCACCTATGAATGTCCACTTAAATAGTTCCCTTGGCTACCTTTTTCCCTTTGTTTCTCAAGATGTAACTCAATGCCACTAACTCCATGAACCTTTCTCTAACCTCTACACAAAAGCATCACTTCCCTCTAAATTATCACAGAGCTTCATTTGTTTGAAAAGATGTGTAGGGCTGAATAAAGTATGGCAACTCCACAATGACGTTGTCCTAATCTCCATAGCCTGAGTATGTTGTATCCCGAGACCAAATATAAAGGGGAATTTAAATTGTAAATGGCTTAAAGATCTGATGTGAAAATGAGAGTATACTTGATCATCATCCAGGTAGAGCCAATGTAATCACAGGACTCCTTACAAATGGGAAAGAAAGGCAAAAATATGGGTATTTCAGTGATATAAGGAGAGGAAGCTTTAATCAGACAGTGCTGGATTGGACACTGGACTGGGCCATAAGCCAAAGAATGGAGGCAGCATCTTGAAATTGGAAGAAAACAGGAAAATGGGTTCTGCTCTAAGCCTCCAGAAAGGAGACTACTCTACAGATACCATCCTCTCAGCCCAGTGAGAGTCAATGGTGATTTCAGATATTCTTGTAACATAAGACAAATGTGCATTAAGTCACTAAATATATGGCAGGGTTTTTGTTTGGTGTTTTTTTTTTGTTTATTTTTGGCCAGTCCTGGGGCTTGGACTCAGGGCCTGAGCACTGTCCCTGGCTTCCTTTTGCTCAAGGCTAGCACTCTGCCACTTGAGCCACAGCGCCACTTCTGGCCGTTTTCTATATATGTGGTGCTGGGGAATTGAACCTAGGGCTTCATGTATAGGAGGCAAGCACTCTTGCCACTAGGCCATATCCACCCACCCCTCCCCTGGCAGTTTGTTATAATAAGAGTAAGAAATGAATGCAGGAGGCATTATACCATGGAGGCTTACCAGTGTCTAGTAATGTCACATTGGACATTGTTTTAACTTCTGTAATTCTCTAGATAGATCTCTTATCTATGGGAAACAGTGCATATGTTATAAAGTTGCTGAAACATGTATGTATGTATGTGTGTGTATGTATACACATACATATACATAAGTGCATTTCCCAGAGAAGAAATTACAGTGAATACATTTTGACTTATGTACAGATGTGTATATAAGTATGTATCAAAATATAGTATGGGAACATAGCTTGGCTTTTACAGTAAATTTCAGTGTTCATATGTTATTTTTAAATAATTTTTAAAACCATATTTCTAACACACAATGAGCCAGGAGGGAAGGGAAGGAAAGGCAAGGTGAAAAAGGGAAAGGAAAGAAGAAGGAAGAAAGGAAGAGAGTTCCATAATCAATTTCTGAGTAGTACTCAGTACTTGGGCCATTTTTAAATGATTTCATCAACTGTGATACAAAAAGAAGAAAAATGTTTCTGAAAACTTCCCACAGGAGAAATAAAAGTAAATATGTTTTGCCACTTTGCATAATTAAAGTCTTGGCTTTTTAATGACTGTCTCTATCAATCAATGATACAATTTTAAATGATAAATAACTTATGATGATCAAAACAAACAGCAAAAACAGGCTACACATTGATACAAATAATTTTCTCTCTAAGGTGTTGATTGAACAAAATGGAACCTCATTGAGATCCAATTAAGAAGAGCTCACCAGGAAACCATAAATGACCCAATGCATCTTGTGGGTTTGCAAAAATAGCTCATAAAGTGGAAGAGGCTGTCTGCTGTTATTTTTGCTTTTTTGTGTTTACACAAAGTATTATTTTAAAAGAAAACAAACTATCTTAGAAATGAGTTGCAGGTTCACATGATCGTTTGAGCTAAAGAAGAAAGGAGGAAAAGATGAAAATAATGAAGGAAGACTTGTTCTATTCTATCCCAAGTCTGTGTAAGTGTTTTCCCATTGCTTCTCACTTCATCTGAGGTTTCAATGTGTGGACTCTGGAAAAATCCACCAAGCCATGAGCACAGGATTACAAAGGTGTGCCAAAAGTCCAGAACAAAAAAATCTCAGTTCCTGATCAGAGTTAAGGGAATTCAGCACTTGATGAATTCATGAAATGTTTTCAACCAAGCAGGATTTGTTTTCTAATTTTTGTTCTTGAATGAATCAAACCTGGTCTCTTGAGGTGTAACTCTCCAGTTTAATTCAGATGAAAACAAAATTTACAAGGTAGCCTCTCTTATGAAAAGTCAGCAGGTAGGATTTTCTCTTTCTCAATAATGACACAGGGTATACTATGAAGGGATAAGTGGGCTCCTCTTCCACCACTAGATGACCCATGTGCAAAGGGACAACTTGCTCCCATAACCACCACGCACCCATTAGGTGCATAGTAGAATGGAGAGTTATGCAAAGAAGAACCCACGGTCATATCTCTTTAAATCCGATGAAATTTGCTCCTTTGGACTACAGACTTTCAGAGGACCCTTCTGGTATCTAATATAAGGAATTTGTACCTCTGAGAAAGATGTGTCCTGCCACAAGTCATAAAGAGAGACTGTCAGGCTGACAAAACTTGATTCTGGGCTTTTAAAAAATAATTGTCATTATCATTGTTGTAGCTACCATTGTTATTAACAAATATAGCTAACAACCATTTTCTGGAGTGCAAGTTCAGGTCAACACCAAGACCAACTTTTCCCTCTCATTTCCTTTCATCTATATCATCACACAAAATTAAGCTGAATCTAATGACTAGAAATGGCCACTTGAGTGAAAAAAATCTACTAATTATTTCTCTAAATCTTACCAAGTGGCTAAAGTATGTATTCCACTGTGCCATGTGTCTTCTTACTTAGTACTCACAATGCTTTTATTGAGTAAATACTACACTTGCTTTCACAGACACTATTTAAGCTCTCAGAGGCTAAGAAATATAATCTCGTAAGTTGTGAAGTGATGATTGGAACAAAGATCTTGAGTCAAATATTTTGCTGTTCTACCCTTACCAAACATCTGTGTTACTGCCTTCCCCCCCATATACATGCCTGTAACAAATTCAAATTAATGAGACTCCCTTTGCTCCCATTCCAACTCTCCTCCATGCTTTAAATCTCTGTTTTATCTACAGATAACATGATGATTGAAATTTTTTCTAGAGCTAATTTTTCTGTATATGTGGTGCTGGGGAATCGAACCCAAGCACTCATGTATACGAGGCAAGCACTCTTGCCACTAGGCCATATCCCCAGCCCTAGAGCTAATTTTTAATAGTCAGACCCATTTGTCTCTAAAGCATTGATTGGTCAGGTTGGAATGTTCAAAGCAGATTACCCCCAGTTAGTGATTTTTATAATTATGTTGTACTAAAGATTCATTTGCCTCGTTCAAATTATTCAGAAAAAGGAAATAATCCTTAAGTAGAAAGGAAGAAGAAACTGGGTAATAGATAGTTACTACATGGCCATTTCCTTCCTTTGGCAAAGAAGTTCCCAACTGTCTGCATCCTGGGAAGCAGGTGTCAGTCATATCAGTTAAAAATACAGAATTTGGAAACTAGGACCCCAGCATTTATTGTTACCTGTAAAACTTGACCAAAACTTAATCCCACAAGATCTCAGTTTCTTCATCCCCATATTGTTAATAATAGTAGCAGTGAGTACAATGAAGGAGAAATGACAGGCACTAAATAATCATTTCCAAATCAGATTTTATGGTGTTTTATCTCCAGAATGTAAGTAGAGACTGACCTGGACTCTTCTCAGCTGACTGGTTTAATCAATCCCAACATCATCATTCCTTGATTTTCGACTTTACAAATCATTCATGGGCAAAGAAACACTACCACTGACAAGTACGATCAATATGAAACATATGCTGTGTTTCCAAAGGAATATTGGGGTCCTGGGGAAAGAACATACAGCCACAAAACAGTCACTGCTTTTCTAGGAGTCACCTTCAATCAACTTTTAGGGAAGGTGAAAAATAAAAAGCTTTTCTTCCAGAGGGAAAAGAGAAAAAATAAGTTCCATCGCAAGGATTCCTCTGGAATTTCTATTTTAATAGGAGAAGACTGCATCTGAGATTGTGACCTTCCAGAATGGGAAATTTCTCTTTATGAATGGAAATGAAACAGTGAGACTTCCTGAGTGAATCTCACTCATGCCATACTCACGACTGCATCTCATACCGGGGTGTCTGATTCAGCCTTCTAGAAGGTGTTCCATCGCCTCAGCCAAACCTGAGGAGACAAAGAAATGCAAACACGGCACCATTTTACCACATCTACTTTAAGGATGTGTGAGCAGGCATCTAGGAAGAACGTCAAATTGCTCAAGCTGGGTGTAGGATTAGGAGATTTTGATTTCCAAGTTTGAACTCAATACTTTCCCACCCTAAAAATAACATCCTCTTACTGCTGTGGCATGAGAAAATCGAGTCTGAACAGCATTTTCACGTCTGCAGAGAGCGTGTGAACCATGCACACTGGACTCCGAAGGCTTCACTACAGCCCTACAAATGAAACACACCGACATTCACAGACTTCAGTCCTAGCATACTCGGCACATTTCCTATGGAAATCCAAAGGAAGTTTCTTTGCAAAACTCATAATATTTTCTCCAAGTCCAGCAAAATTTGGCATGCCATAGGATGGGGATGGAAGGTAAGTTACCTAGCACCACATATGTTAAATGACTTAATTCCCTGGCAGAATGTGCTTAGTAAGACTGTAAGAAACATGGAGTTTCCCTGCTTCTTTTGAGGTAGACAATCAGCAAGCCACCAAAGAGCAAATGCTTTGATGATCAATGTACCTGCCATGTGTTGTTCAACCCTCTACTGAGGAAGTGCATTTTAGGGTAAGAACACCAGCAACCAGACCAGAAAGAGAAGACAGTGAACATGCCTTCATTTATAACACATTACATCAGTACAAAAGGTATTTCATTCACCACAATTCCCCGTGCTAATCCTCATGTTTCAGCCAGTCTGCTTTTTTACTCCTAGGGTTGAACTTAAGTTAGTATCCAAAGTGTGCTGGATGGATGGTAAACAAAACATTTTCACACAACAGGTTTAGGAATGAATAATATCAGCCGAGTTTTTATTGATCTAGAGTAGAAAGAATCTTCCATTATACTCAGAAAATAAAATCAGTTATGGCTTCTATAAAATTAAGCAGGTAAATTTAATCATAAGATGATCATAATATTTACATATATTGATTGCCAAAATAATACTGGTTTCACATGAGAGGAGAAGGAGAAAGAGATAGATAAGAGGGAGGAAAGAAGGGAGAAGAGAGAGGAGAGGAAAGAAGAGAGCAAAAGGAAGAAGAAAGGAGAGGAGAACCAGAGTCAGAGAAAGATTGGGAGAGAAAGAGAAAGTTATCTTAGCTAAATAAAGAATCATGTACAGTGTGATCACTTGGTAAGTATTTAGGGATTGAATGAGTACATGAAAGAAAACTTCGAGTTATCATCAGCACTAGTGGCAGTAGTAGTATTAGTACTCACCAGAACTTTTTAGGCCCCATTTCTAACTAATGAGGGTACTCATTTAATCTCATAATAACACTAGAAGGTTAGATGCTATTTTCATCTTTATTCTACTAGTAAGAACAAGACACAGGCCACACATCTATATGAAATTTGGCCCTGAGTAGTCTCCTACAAGAGTCCATGGTCCCTAAAATCCTCTCCAAAATCAGTTAAATGAATTGGAAGTCCAAAGGCAAAAGAAGCTCCAAGGGTGGTATAACCAGCTACCAATAGTTATGCCTTAAAAACACAACTTTTGTAATCTACCTGTTTCTACTGCATGAATTCTTGTTTTCACCCTAAAGCAGTTTTCTCTTATAATAACAGGTTGTCCTTGTTGCATATGAGAGGAAAAAAGGAGGGAAGAGGAGGGAAGAAGGAAGGGGAGATGGGAGGGGCGAAGACTCAGCCTGCAATGTTCACTACAGTATAAATATCCATTCTGATGTATTTGGGGAACCTGAGGGCAGACAGATAACCCACTCAAGACCAAAATAGCCACAAAGAGAATGACATGAACTGATTGAGTTAGAAACCCCTGTGAGATCAAATGATTTAGGGAAATTCAGCTATAGAATGAACCATTGTATTCGGGCTTAGAAATGGTGTGGCCTCATAATAAATTTTGTGAATTAGAATATCTTGGCTTTACCTCCAATTTCAGTATTTTTGACCTTATGAAAGTATCCCTAGATAAACCTTTTCCTGTACCTGAATTTTTCTAATAAAGCATAATTACATTACTATCATTTGCAATGTTGGTGACCTAGAAGGGAAAATACGATGAAGTCAAAGGAAAACATAAGCCCCTGATTTTTTTTTTTCATTCAGTCTTAACATGGTATTTTTCCATCGTGGTCTAGGATCACCCCATGTTTGTATACACACTAAATGCAGAATTGATATTTGTAGACATCATCTGCTCAGCCGTGCCGTATCAGACCCATGATTCAGCTGCTCTTTCAGTGTACATTCACAAAAGTGGAAGGTGCCCAGGTTGTTTTTACACTGAGCGTGAGCAGACAGACGGGCCAGCAGAATCTCATTATCACTTAGGGATATGAAAATAATGTGCCCCCATAAGGCAAAGAGGTAGTTCGCACCAGTCCAACAACGCTAACTCCATGAAAGTGGTATCAACAGCTGCTGTATGTTCCCATGGAGACCTAGGGGCCTGAGAAGTCTTCATCTGGGAGCATGCCTTATTGTCTTGGCTTTCTCTAACAGTTTTTGGTTTCCATATCCATTGCCATTAAAGAAACACTGTATAACTATAACTGTGTCTACTGGCCTCTTACCATCAATCACATCACTGTCCCATGGAGACAGTCATGCAGTTACACAGGAAATTGAACACGAACAGTTTGGGAGTCAATCATCTTTCTGTGTAGGCTCTAAGTACTGAACTGAGAGATGGCTGAACAGCAGTTACTCTGAGGTGTGAGGTACGATTCTATAGGCTCTCAGTGTACCCTGAAATAATGGAAGCAATCCACTTAAGAGCATAATGAGCTGGTGAGGATACTTCTGTCTTGGCAGACAGAATAATTCCCTGCTGAGTTGAGCACCTCAGAACCTTATGAGTCAAAAAAGCAGTCAGTAGACCTGCAACATCTGCTGAAAATCAGCATCTGGGGTCCTACTCTACGTCAGCTGATTCAGAATCTGATTTCCACAAGATTCCCAAGGGCTTCCTAGCCATAAAGAACTTTAGTTAGTGCTTCTTTTAAAGAACAAGTTTCTCTGGTTCATAGAACCCTACCTCTCTCCCATCACCGTTATTAAACAGAAAAGGCTTTTTTAGGGTTAGAATACGTTGGGTCTCCATATGCTCGTTGGACGTACTCACCCTTAATTTTATGTCCTTAGGATAATGAAGTGAATGAGATTGACATAAACAAGTCAACTTCTTCATATGTACCTGAGATGTCTTGACCACTCTAGATAGCCTCAGATTAGGATATACGGAACTATTGATTATTAGTATATAACTCCCAATCATTACAAATAAGCCTTAAAATTGTTTTCCTGGAATGATGAGAAACACAGGGCAATCTGTTATGGTTTGTATATGGTCTTTCACTCTTGCTGAAATTAGGTCCCTGCTGTGGGACATTAAGAAGGTGGGAAGTCAACCCTGCTCTTTCCTGTAGAGAGAGGTTCCTTGGAGGTAATTAAGATGAGGAGAGTCATTGGGATAGAGGCCCAGGATGTAATACCGGCAGTCTTATATGAAGAGAGAAAGAGACCAGTACACACACACACACGTTCTCCTTGTCTCTCTCATGTGATGTCCTGGACCCTCCTTCAGACCAACAAGAAGGCCATCACGCGATGTGATCCTTCAACATCTGAAAGTCACCCATAAACCTCTTTGCTTTAGAACTTCTTGAGCCTATGGTATTGTGTTATTGACAACAGAAACACAGACACAATCTAAATTGACTAATGGAAGTAGGAATATTTTCATCAGGTCAAAGAATACCCAAACTGGGGACAAACCAAATAGACACACTCCACCTTGACTACTATAAGGAGGCTGATGTAAGGAGAGTGGAGAAGACATCACTTCCATCCTCAGGTGTAAAATGAGGAGGAATTTGTTTCCTCTAGGTGACAAAGGCTAGAAATAGAGCAAATGGAAAGCTGATATGACAGGGAGGTGTATTTCAGCCTTATTTAAGAAGGAAGTCCTTGACAGGAATATCAAATATAATGCTCTGAACATTATCCAAACTCTATAGAGAATAAGATCCCCTATCTTGGTTATGATTTACAAGATGTCAGACCATTGCATCTCTCGCCAACCTCCTCCTCTCAGAGTTCACAGCAGCACAGTGCATTGCTGCACAACTGTAGTCAGAGCTTCTTGACCAGTGGAGGTGGGAAGATCCCTTTAGCCCAGGTATTGGTGACCAGCCTGGGCAATATATCAGAACTCTATCTCAAAACAAAAACAGAAAGAAAGAATTTTTAAGAGCATATCACATTTTGTCTTGTTATCTGAAATATGCACCAAGCTCATTCTACCAGGAGGTTCTGCAGCTGGTACCAGCTTGATCAGATTGGGGGGGGGGGGTCTCCCGCTGTTTCCTGACGACATCTTCACCCAAGTCCAGTCCCTGCCCAATGGTTCCACCGTTCATGAGACTGCGGCTCACTCTTCTATCCAGAGTAATGCTTGTCCCTCCTTGCTCTCTGTTTACTAATCAGTTATTCTGAAGTAATGCACAACCTCATCTACCAGTTCTCATAATGACTATGAATTAATTACTTCTTGCTAACATTACCATTCAGCTCTTATTGCCTGCAGCTCTGGTTCAGAGGCTGGTTCACATGACAGAGGGAAAAACAAAAACAAAAACAAGAACCCAAGTTACAGTCACTATAAATGTTTCTGCTCCAATCCAGAAAAACCTGATGAGTATTTAATTGCATTAACATCAGTGTCATGGTTTTGATATGATATAGTTTTGGGAGATGCTACCACTGGGCTAACCTGAAGGTTCATGAGATCTCTAGTCTTAATTCCTACAATTTATACATGAATATTCACCTATCTGAAAAAAGGATTCGTTTTTTGTGTTTTTTTGTGGTTTTTGCCAGTCCTTGTCCTTGAACTCAGGGCCTGAGCGCACTGCACTGTCCCTGGCTTCTTTTTGCTCAAGGCTAGCACTCTACCACTGGAGCCACTGCGCCCCTTCTGGCCATTTTCTATATATGTGGTACTGAGCACATATTCCCAGCCCAGATTAGTTGTTTTTTTGTGTTTTGTTTTTTTTTAATCACCCATCTTACCCAACTATGACAAGTGCTTGTAAATAATTAGCCAATATAAGAATTAGCTTATATAAGTCACATTCCAGGCAGGAAAATATACCTACTATGAGGAAACGAAATACAGCCAACTTCATAACCATAGATGAGGATAGACAGTTCACTTAATAGGGTCCCCTCTGGGAAATACAAACTACATTAGGTTTTTCTGCAGAGATAATTTAATATAATGAATTGTTATACTAAAATCATTCTTAAAATCTAAAATGGCATGAAGAGAACAATGAGAGATCATGCCACCTAGTATAGGGAACTAATAAAAAAAAGTGGGGTTTTACGAGAAGTTAGAATCTTGGAAGGGAAAACGCTCCAGTGAAATAAGACTCAAAACAAAACAGATGAGGAATTGCCCAGTGGGGGACTGAAATGCAAGAATTGGAAAGACTGGAAACAAACTTAATATCTATAGCCACAAGGTCATAGTTGTTAGCTATTGCTGCCTTCTTTCATGAACCATTCTTTGTCCCTTTGCTTTTAGCCAGCAATTCAGATGATGGAGGTTTTTACTTGATGCGTGGAACTAATCTCAGTGCTCCCATTCTTTCAGTGGTTGCTATAGGATTTTTTTTTTTTTTTTTTTTTTGGCCAGTCCTGGGGCTTGGACTCAGGGCCTGAGCACTGTCCCTGGCTTCTTCCCGCTCAAGGCTAGCACTCTGCCACTTGAGCCACAGCGCCGCTTCTGGCCGTTTTCTGTATATGTGGTGCTGGGGAATCGAACCTAGGGCCTCGTGTATCCGAGGCAGGCACTCTTGCCACTAGGCTATATCCCCAGCCCAGGATTTTTTTTTTTTTTTTGGTAACTTTTACCAGAAGACAGAGGAGTCCTAAGAGGCGCAACCAGAGAATTCCTTAACTCCTTTACTTCGCATCCTTGCAGGATCAAGTACTCCAGCCCCCATTATCCATTATTAGCCAAGATGGTCAAAAGATTCAACTCCCAACTTGATGGACACAACAAGGCTACTCACACATGGAACAAAAGCAAACAAATCTGCTGATCTCACCATTCTGGGATAGGAAGGAAACATTCTGAAAGTAGGTTATCAGAAGCAATAGTGAGAGGAAGTATTTCTGTTTCTCTACCCTTGCTTCTAGGATCTGGGGATTCCAATTGTAAGAGAAACGCTGCCTGATCCCTGATTCTGACCTCTAAAGTGGAACCCCAAGGGGGCTATGTTCTCAATGGAGAATTGACTCAGCCTTTATTCAGTCATTCTGCCATCCTTCAGGCCAGCTGCTCTGGATGTGAAGCATTGTGAGGAATTATTGATGGAGCTCATCTCCTAAATCTCCCTTCCTGCCATCATGGCCCTCTCTCCACAATGACGACCTCTATCACAATTAGCTTGGGAAACTGTGGAAAAGTCTTAGGCCAAATTTTCATACATTTCTTTACCATCATAAGCCTCCTAAGCCTCCTACTGACCAGTAAAGCTGGGAGTTACTTGAGGTCCCCAGGAATTTGTACCATTTCAGAGCTGTGTCTGTTAACCCATTGCCTTACTATTTTTTCTTTTCCCACAGGCACACATAATAGAAAGACTTAAGTGAATATGTAAACACACTAATACAAACATGTAAAACTCTTTCTACTTTTTTTCATAGCACTCACCACTACTGAAGTTACATTGTTTTTCAATTTGATAGCCTTTCATCTTTTATCTTCTTGATTAACATATAAGTCCACAAGGAGAAGTCCTAATCATCACTCCTTCTCCAGAAGTGCTTAGCACAGTGCCTGACTTGAAAAGGCCTTTATTAAATAATTGTTGAATAAATAAACATTTCTCAAAGGCAGTTTGACAGTGCCTATCAAAATGCTTCAAGGCTTATAGAGTAAAATTTTCTCCTCTAAAGATCCATCCTTAGAAAAATCTATACATCTCAGTATCATTCAGTCTGAAAGAATTGTTCAAAGCACAAGCTCTGAAAGAAGGAAATGTCACAAACATACAATCATAGATCCTTTATCTAATATCTCAACAAGTAATTACTGAGTGCTTACTAAATTTCAAGTGTTTGGCTGGTATCAAAGGCACAATAGATGAAAGGACAGAGAGAGAGTGAGAGAGAAAAAAAGAGACAAGATCCTTCCAGGAGCCCAGAGAGAATGGGATTCTATTTTATCTTTTTGTAATGCAGCAACTAAGTGAGCATTAGCTTATAGGAATTCCACTAATAATCACAATAATAATGAGGCTATTTCACATTTGCATAGCACTTACAACTTTTCATGGTAATTCTCTAGCCATTATATTTCTTAAAATTAGGTTCAATTAAACTGCACTTGAACTTCATTATTAGATCTTTTCTGAGAAGGGAGTTGAGAGACTGTTGGCCCTTTTACATTAATTATGGATATATAAGATGAATTAATCAAATTCTGCTGTATTTGCTGTCGAGGTCAATTGAGTGGGAAAAAGAGTCACTCTGCAGGGTTTTGAGTAGGATGCAACAGAGGGTCGGGGGAAAATAAAGTAAATAAAAAGTTCTTGAAATGATTTTATTTTCAGACGAGTCCTAAACCTTTGTCTAGGTGAAACATGGCCAACAGTCTACAAAAAACACCTTCATCTTGCAGACTCAGATTCACTGGCAGAGGTGGATTTGTGGTGATGCTCTTAGGACTCTAGTTGCTAAGCTACATGCTGGCTTGACATACAAGCAAAGCTCTGAGAGTGGACTCAGCAAAGTATTCAGCGACATTGGTGTTTGTGTATTTACATGCAGAATTTTTACCTCTACAGTTTAGGTTGCCACCTCTTTTCCTCCAACTTCCTCCTTTCTATGTTTTTCTTTCATCAGGTTAGAGTAACTCAGACAGAACTTGGGCAGAGATTGCACACAGCCCTGGGCAAATGTTCCCCAGTAAGCCCTTGTATAAACTATTTTCTTTCTAGTATATTATAAAAATCAAGTGGGCCTATGTGCAGCATAGTGATTTCTCGGTGAAGATTTTAAAAATAGGTAGAAAAGAAGAATTGGTGTGTGTGCCTAGTCAAGGCATATAAGGATCCTCTGTAAGGACCCATGGACCAAGTCTGCCAATTCTAGTATAAGAATCATCTTTTCATTGTCTTTCAGGTCAAATGTGTGGTTCCTAGTGAATTTCAAGAAACCTACCAGGAGAAAAAAAGAGCAGCAACGCTGTTAGTACACATGAGGCCAGAGAATTTAGAAACCTGTTGATATAGACATAATATTGAGCCTCTTGCTCTTACACCCTTCCCCTGATACTGTATATTTAATGTTATTTATATGACTGCTTGGTAATGCTCCGCTAACCCACCTCTATACTTGGAACTACTGACTTTCTCGATTCTCTCAGAAGTTATTATTCTTGGTTGATTATAGCCAGAAATATGTCTTTTTAAAATTTTTTATAGTTTTGTCCTCCTAAATTTATTGTGTGGAGGGGTTCTTATTTGGTTCTGGTTCTGTGAATTGAAGTAAGTGCCTCAGTACTATCCCTGAGCTTTTTGTGATGACGGCTGGAGCTCTACCATTTGGACCACTTTGGGCTTTTTGGTGGTTAATTGGAGATAAGAGTCTCACAGACTTTCCTGCCCAGGCTGGCTTTGACCCGCAACCCTCAGATCCCGAGTTCCTAAAATGACAGCCAGGAGCCACCTGCTACTAGCCCAGAGGAGTTCCTTTAACCAAGTCCACTTAAGCATGCAATGTGTCTTGGCCAGTCACCCCCTCCATCACAATCTCACCTCTCCCTTCTCCTATTCCTAAACCAATTTTAGCAAATTTCCACATTCCCTGTTCACACCTGCACGAAAGCATTTTAACAATGTTAACCCTTCTTCACCCTCTCCATTCACCTGCCCTCCTCTTACTCATTCAGACACCCCAGGTCTTTCCTGTTTCACCTTCCTCATACTCATTTTTGTGAATGTATATGATAGAGGTTCTAGCATGGCATCTTACACACACATAATACCATACAGAGGCCCTGGCAAGATAAAACATTGCACCATAGGAATGCATATAAAAAGTAGTAGGTCGAAACAGGTTTAGAGCACAATGCCAATCTGTGAAAATGTTCTTAATTACTTGTTATTGAAAAATGATAGAAAATTTCCCAAGTTTAACCATGAACTTAATCATTTCTATTAAAATTCCATCCATATACAATCTACAAAACCAAAGAAACTTCCAAATGTGCTAAAGGAGAAACTGAGTTGTCTTTCCATTTTCTTTTGCAAAATGTTACAAAGTCACTGTTGCAGGTGGCTCATGCCGGTAATTCTAGGTACTTGGAAGGCTGAGACCTGAGGATCATGATTCAAAGCCAGCCTAGGCAATCAAAGCCTATGAGCCTCTTATCACCAATTAACCACACACACACACACGCACACACACATGCACATACACACACACATGCACACACACATGCCAGAAGTGAATTATTGTTAAAAGACTGCTAGTCCTGAAAAAAAAAAAAAAGAAATCTCAGGGACAGCACATAGGCCTTGAGTTCAAGCCCTGGGATCAGCAAAAAAAGATGTACATGATACGTGTGTGTGTGCGTGTGTATGGTCAAAGGTATATAATTTAAAATATAAGGAAAAGAATCGCAGTATATCTATCAGAATATCTATAGTACTTACAAATTTTATGGTGTTTATACAGATGATTCCTTAATGTTATAACTCACTATGGTTTCCTTTCTTGTTCTAAATAAATGTTTTCTTCGACACCTAATCTTGAAATCATTTCATTAGAAAAAGATCCCCCAAATCATATACATTTCTAGTCTCAGAAAACATAGATCTATCCCTGTTTATAAGGTCACGTTTCAAAATAGCTGACTTGTCAACTGAAATTTATCATTTGCTATAAAAAATAGCATGTAGATTTATGAGTCTTTCTGGGTAGCAAGCACAGCATTTGATCCCCCAAAGAACCCATTCACACTATATTTTTTTAAAAATCCAGCCATTCATACCAAATGAGACTTTCATCATATATATATATATGTATATATATTTGTGTGAATATATATATATATATATATATATTCACACAAATAATCCCTAACCACTTCATCCTGAATGTCAGGATAAATATCATACCTGGCAAGATTCCTGTATTGGAGAATTCATTTAATTCCTAAACAAAGCTTACATTAATTTTATCTTTGTTGTTCTACCAGCTCCTACTTACATGGAGCTTCTCTTGGGAGAAGATGCAAACGTACTGAGGACTGTGAACAGCCAGCTGTGCAGGGCTGGGCTGCGGGCCAATGCGTATCAATGTGTGGAAGGCCAGCAGGTCAACAGAACCCTGGTGGGGCTCTGCTAAAACAGCATTCCCCAAGGAGAGGTGTCTACACTTCATCACTGGGGAAACCAAATTTCACAGCCCCCTCAGCTACATATGACCAAAACCAGACCCCGGTGCAAATTGAGCATCTGTGCTTAGGGTGGTCGCTTTGAATCATCCAGCAGACTGAAGAGAAGACCAAGATACCATTGGGACACATTTAAAAAAAATGTTGGATCTCTTTAGTGTTAATCCTATATAACCATATTTTTTCAATAGGACAAGGTAAGAGAAAGACCATCTTCCTCCTATTGGAGTCAATATGAAAAGAGAGTTACTGACAGTATCGTGCTCTAAACTTGGTTTATATTGTCTGAATTTGTGAGCATCAAGGGAGTAACATTGATTGTGTTAACAACAATAGCAGAAAAATGCAAAAGTCAAAGTCTCAATAGCTAACAAAATAGAAATCTAGTTCTAACCTTGGGAAAATCCAGTGTGTATGTTTGTGGTCTGTCCTCCAAAATGTGACTTAGGAATGCAGGTTGCCTCCTCCTATCCTGTGGCTCTGCCATCTTGTCCTGGAGACATGCCTCTGATAGGTGGGAAGGGTGAACCCAAAGAGGACCATGGAAAACTTGGCATCTGTCAGAATGGGAATGGTGTTTTTTTTCCACATCTGCCCATATTGCTTTAGCCACGATTCAATAATACTGCTACATCTGACTGAAGGAAAGACTGGGAAATACCACCTCAATGACAGGATTGGCACTACAGGTGAGGTCACCATAAACCAGTTAAACCTAATGTCAAGTTCTCTTCGTATCAAAAAGTGAATTTGTATATTGAAAAAAAACGGTGAAAATCTCCCATAGTCGCTAGAAATCATTTTTTAACTTTATGCTGGAAATTCACATCTAAAGGTTAGAATCTGATCTGTATTGCTGTTCTTGTGTTTAAGTAAATTGATTTAGCATCTCATCTTTTATTTAGTTCCAGTTCATATTTACCACATGGAGTAAAGCTGATAGAATTAATATTTAAAATCTGGAAGTATTTTCTCTTTTGTCCACCCTTTCTCTCTTCCTCAGGAATCCTGACTGGTACCAGTGTTATTGTGGGCTTCAGTTCAGTCTGAAATCCTTTCCACAGTAGTTCTACAAAGTATTTACAGTTAATTTGGGAAACTAATTTGAACTACAAAGTTAGGCTGGTTAATGACTTCAAATATTATCGTATTATTGCTCTGATTTGTCATTGTTGCTGGAACATTCCAATGTGTTAATGCAGCCTTTCTTCAATGAGGTTTTAATGGTGATCCATGTCCTTAGATACTGGATGGGGAAATGGGAAAAATTCCCTTTCAGCTGAGTTTAAACATCTTTGCAGATGACATCCTAGGGTTCTTTCTACTAGAGATTCAGAATGGCTATGATCATATTTTTAAAAATCTTAAGAAATCTTGTATCAACCCTAACATATTTTTCGTTCTAAATTTCCTAAAATTTGCAAACATGCAAGTTATTTTTAATATTATAGTTTCCACTCTTCATGTCTATCATTCCTTTTTACTTTGGTATATCTCATACATTGCTAACATGGAAAAAACTTGAAACCCAGAAGAAGGCCAACAAGGGCAACAGTAGAGGGGGCGCTATCTTGGTTTCCTCAATGCCCAATTTCATGTATGTTTGTTTAAACCACCAACTCAGTGCTTTGTCAATTAAAATAAATGCATATACAATGATAAACACATAAGTAAATAGGATCACAAACTATAAATCCCCCTTGGAAGAAATTTGAACCTCTTCCCTACTTTCATTAAAGGAAATTTAGCCAGCATCACTTGTTTTCTTTAGTACTCACTGTCAAAAAAAAATCAACTTTAAAATTTTCCCACTTAGGGCTTTGCATTTAAACAGAAAAAAAAATAACTTTGTCCTCTCAGAGGGAAGGACTTTTAGGAAAAAAATAACCAAATAAATTCAATAAGCCTCCTACGAGGAGTCTCCCTTCTCCTCTAGCTTTTCCCTGCTGGGGGAAAAAAAAATAAACTTTCCATTTGATCCTCCCTTGCTGACAGTCTCTTCTAACTGCATCACAAATTGAACTTTAAAATAAATAAATGAATAGCACCAGCTGCTATGGAACCGGAAAGGCAGAGATGGATGAGCAGCACCTTAGGAGAGAAGGAATCTCTCAGCATCAACTCAACGCTTTTATAGATGACCCACCACAACTCAATAGTGAAAAGATCTGTAGGTTAACCTTGACCAACTCTCTCCCATTCCCATCTCCTACTAAGAATACACACACACACACACACACACACACACACACACACACATGCATGCACGCACGCACTATGGAAAGGGTTGCCTGCACTCTGATGCAGTACTCTACCTGTAGGTACTTCTCCTGGACAGAATAAGACTCCTCAGTTACATAAGGGTTGAACACAGGGAGGAGAATCCCCTTTGCCTCTCTGTTTTCTCTAAGTGTGAACGTACAACTCCCATCCCCAAGTGGACTTTAGGAACCTTTAGAACCCTTTAGAACTAGGAGTACTTTTATATTACTTTCTAAGACCTCACAATGTTTAAACACTGTTCTTTAGGCTTTCTTTTTTTTTTTTGGCCAGTCCTGGGCCTTGGACTCAGGGCCTGAGCACTGTCCCTGGCTTCTTCCCGATCAAGGCTAGCACTCTGCCACTTGAGCCACAGCGCCGCTTCTGGCCGTTTTCTGTATATGTGGTGCTGGGGAATCGAACCTAGGGCCTCGCGTATCCGAGGCAGGCACTCTTGCCACTAGGCTATATCCCCAGCCCCCTCTTTAGGCTTTCTAGACATTCACTAAGAGTAACGTATGGATTGGGGGTCAAAAGCAATAGCTCCCAGGAACTTGGCTCATCATGTTTGAATTCTGAGCCTATTTCTGCACCTGTAAAGTTGATGTTATATAAAAAAGGAACCTTAATTACTCTCATCACTGAGTTATTAAAAGAAGGGTTACAATATCAAGACAGGGTCAGACAGAGTAATGGGCATTATGGGTCTCTAGGACTCCTTGTTTCAACTCTAACAGCTCAGCTGTCTATTTTATGCCGTGGAATCACGCATCCAATTATGCTTAAAATGTATCTGTGGTCCTTAGAAATTCGTGGAAAACATTATTGCATAACAATGTACTTGCTAAGCTATGAAACGGTGTAACTTGTACAGAATTGTATTGAGGTATAATTTAGGTAAAAGAAAATGTACATATCTCAAGTGTACACTGAGTGGCTTTCTATGTATGTGATGTATAAAGACACACTTTCTATACAAAACCGAGATGAAGATTGAACTTTCTCTTCACCTTCAAAGTTCCTTCACTCTGCTCTTCATTCACTCTCCATTCAAGAGCCCTCCTGCAGTCTTTCTTGAAATAAGTACACAGCTGCTCCAGGCAAATGATCTGAGCTCATCGCCACCCATTACTTTTGTCTGTTCTAAAACTTCATTTTATTGAACTCATGTCGCATGGCATATACTCTTTTGTAGTCTCTCTTCTCAGGTAGCATCAGGGAGACCCATCCATGTTGTATTTTTTTTACATTTGAAATTAATGTTCTCTTTTAATATATAATGTCTCCTCATATGAATATGCCGCAGATCCATTAACTGTTGATAATCTGTGAGACTGTTTTGTGCTTAGAGTTATTAAAAATAAAGCTGTTGTCAACAGTGATGTCCAAAGCCTGTGAGCAGTTGTCGTTTTCATTTCTCTTGGAAAGCAGAGTTTTCAGGTGTGTTTAACTTTACAAGAAACTGTAAATCCATTTATCTGAAATCACATACCACTTTATATGACCATCAGTAAAGTAAGACAGTTTCAGTTGTTTATATGCCCATCTGCTTATGCATATATCAAGGACTTTAATTTTGATCATTTTAATAGGTTAAAAATATATGATTGTAGCTTAAATAGACATTTTCCTGACGTTAAGCATCTTTTTCTTTGTGCATTAGTCACTCTAATATTTTTGTTTGGACAATTCAAGTTTTCTTTTTCTTTTTTTGTAAAAAATTGACTGAGTTGTCTTTTTCATTGTAAATTTATAAGAGATCTTTATATATTCTGAATAAACATCCTTTTTAGATACATATATTGGAAAGATGTTCTTCCTCCCTCTGATTCTTTATTTATGGTGTCTTTGAAGAACATAATGTCTTTAATTTTTATGAAGTCTCACTTATAAATTCTTTTCCTTGGCCAAGATAGGCAAAAAAAAGAGATATTCTCTAACATTTTGTCCAGAAATTGTCCAAATCTAGCTTTCACATGTAAAGCCATCAGAGAAGTGTGTTTTTATTTGTTATTATCACATTGGATCTTAAGTGAGATATCTAAAGTTAAGCAAAAAAACTTGGGCAACTTGATTTAGGCTTAGAATCTCATGGCATCTATTGAAGCTTATAGAACATTTAAATAAAAATCTCCATTTGTTTTTCCAGCCACCGAGTAGTAAAGAGTTCGAAGGGGGATTCTGTTGACAGTGCCAAAGGGATCTACTCATAATAATAATGCAACAAGAGGTGTAAACCAGGGCTTGCCTGGAAAACTTGAGCATATCATGACTCTATCCTGCCTGCTGACTCCCAGATGTAGCAATGACTGTGGTTGTTGTAAATACAAAAGTAGTACCAAAGTGGCCAAAACCAGTTGAAGACTCATCTATTCTTCTCTCCTGAATCTGGTCAAAGAACATCAGACATGCATTATGAATCAAGGCTCCTGGCTTTTTTTTTTTTTTTTTTTTTTTTTTTTTTTTTTGGCCTCTGTGAAGTCAGGCTGCTGAGTCTGAACAAAGAATTTTCAACCCTAGTGTTCTCTATCACCTTTGGGGAGCTTTTCTAAAAAGATATATTGTTACTGCTCCAGTTTGCATCACCATTTGGTTTAATTATTATTCGTAATTGGGAAATAATTAGATAAAACGATGATGTAAACCCCAGAGGAAAATAGACATCTCTTAAGAACTCTAATGTGTTCCATCACTTAAAAGGAAAGGGATATGACTTACTGGAGGAAAAAAAACTAATTAGAAAAGCAGACACATCTTCTCCCTCTCCTCATATTTCAGGCACGCTGGCAAGTGCTCAGAAATGATCAGAGAGTGGCCTATTTCTCAAGGCCCCCAGGAGAGTATGATAATTTAAATCGTCATCTCAGGAAAGTGCCTTGAGCACTTGTCTTTGCCATTTTATGATCTCCATGAGGAGGAGAGAGTTTGGCTCTCCAAACTGGGCTGGCCATGCAAAAATAGAGACTCAAGGAAAACTCAGGCCACACCCACACCACAGTGAACATAGACGAGTTAGGATTCCTGCCAAGAGAAACACACATGAGCAAAGTCAAAGGGGCCATGAATGTTGAAGACAATGCACCCACAGCAAAAGGAAACAAGACTTTAATCCAGAGACACAAATCAGAAGTATTTGATAACACAAGGAGATGACAGAGAAATGAAGAGAGCTACAGGTGTGGGCCCAGCAACTTGGAAACCCCACATAACTCTAAACATATCTGCCCAGAGTTAGGTCCTTTTATTTAAAAAAAAAATCAACAACAAAAACAATCAGATAAATCAGCAAGAAAATCCAAGATTTTAACAAAAAGGATAGTTTTATGAAAATGATGTCTTGATAAAAGTCCCACTTAAGTATCTCTTATGAAAACATAAATGCTTATTAGTAAATTATCACATAGTCATTTGTAGATTTAAAAAAAGAAGTCTTGGAAAGAAAAATGAACACTGCCAGATGCATTAAAATGTTTTTAACACTTCCTCCCCACTGGTCTAGTCAGACAGCCATCTCTTAAACACTGGATGACAAGCAAACCTAACTTTCTAAGACTCAGTTACTAGCTATAAATAAAATTTTGTTAATGGTCTCAGATCAGCAGCTCTTAGAACCCCATAGCAGGACCCTATCATGCAAACTCATCTTATACAAATGTGAATCCCAAATGGAAGACCTGATCTTGAATAGACATCCTCTTCTCTTTACTTTCTGCTCAGCCCTTTCCTTAAAAAAAAAAAAATCCATGAATCCATAGACCTGCTCCATGTGAGTAGGAAGGAACATTCAGCTCATAGGATGTCAGCACAACTGGAACTGCCATTCCAAAATGTTCGAAATATTCATTGAATTACCACCAAGGAAAGGGTTTTGTGCTTGGTAGTATGACATGTAAATCAATGAGTATTGGAGACTTAGGAGCTACTGAGGAAATATTTCTCTGAGGATGTGACTTGAGTGGTACCTTGAATAAGTATATGGGTGGCAAAGAAGAAGGAAAGCACTCTTGGCAAAGGCAGATAGACACACATATCCACACCCACTGAAAAATGAAAAGGAAGGAGTAACACAATCAGGGCAAGGCAGGATGAAAGGGATTACTGGGAGAGAGATCCAAAGAGAGAGAGCCTGGGGAATAAGACTGTGGAATGATATACGTATGGGTTCATGCGTCTTTAGTAAATGGTGAAGATAACTTGAACAGTTACAGGACTGCTGTGTCTCAATGAGCACAGGGCCTGATCTAAATATGGCCCGTGTTCAGCCTCAATTTCTGTTGTATTTCTTAAAGGAAAACAGCAGGAAATCAAACCATATGATTATTAAAAGTTTTATGTGAATGGCAAAAGTCAACCCAAAACCACTGGTCCAGATTTTCCTAATTTACTCAGGTTTACACATCAGACTAAAGGTCATTTTTAACAAGGTGAATGATGGAAATACTTGCTTCAACTTGAAATGGTCTAATTGACATCTGTATCTGTTAACAATTTTGGTTCAAGTGAACACTTCTTTATTTAATATTTGTGTGGCTGTGCTGGAGTTTGAACTTGAGGTTTTGAGCTCTCTAGGCAAGGGGGTCTACTATGCCTTCAGTTCTTTTTTTGCTTTGATTTTTTTCAATAATTTATGCTTGGATTGCAATTCTTATATTCACACTTTCTGTGTCACTGGGATGGCAAAAGCAAACCACCACGACTAACTTTTACTAGTTGAGATAACACCTCTCAAACTTTTTCCTGGGTTGACCTCCTAATTGTAGCCTTCTAGTTTGCTAAGATTATGAGTATGAGTCACAAAACTGGTCTGAGATGACTTTAAGATCCATGCTCTCTTTCTAACCCACCAGCTTCAGGCTAGAAAACTGGCTGCCTGTGGAAATAGTCTTACCATGTCAATTTCACCCACCATGAGAAGAGCTCATTGCAACAACCAAGAGGGAGTTTGGAGGGAGAGGCTCAAACCCTACTCTTACAAGCTGATAATATCCAACTCTGATACATTACAGTAGTGTCTTTCATTCCTTTCATCTTTGAAAGGTGACCTCCCTTACATCTTTCTTCCTCAGTTTGGTCTCTGTGACCATCCCAGGTAACAAGTGCTTCATGAGATGAACTTACCTGTGCTCCTATGACATTGACTGTGCTTCAGATGGGCACTAGTGTCTCACACCTATTATCCTAGTTAATCACGAGGCTGAGATCTGAGGATCACAGTTCAAAGCCATCCTTGGCAAGAAAATCCATGGGACTTCTATCTCCAATTATCCACCAGAAAACCTCAAGTGGCACTATGGCATAACATGGTAGTGCTAGCCTTGAGTGAAAAAGCTTAGGGATAGCATATAGGCCTGGAGTTCGAACCCATGATTGTAAAACAAAAACAAACAAACAAAAAAAGGAAACAAAAAAGAAGTGTACTGAGTTTTTCCTTTGCTTCCCAGGAAACATTTATAAATTTTAACATAACCAACTTAATCTCTTTTTATTTCTTTATTGGTGACAAGAAGACTAGGAGATGAAAGTGTGTGAACTAATTTTAATCTATCTATTCCTACTGAAATAACAATGGGAAACCTTTTTGCAGCTAAGGATGGGTTAACATGAAGAGGCTGAAAACAAGTAATGATGTATTCCCTTTTCTATAGTATGCCAGACATGAAAAATTGACTCAGATCCCATATTGGAAATTCCTTTATTCATAAAAATTGTATTTATGATTATTGCATTCGTTATTAATACTATTCTGAATAGGATGTTTGGAAACAAATAATGCAACATTTGGATTGATTTCTTAAGTTCTTTCCTCTTCAATAATTCTTCTGTAATTAGTGTCATGAATTCTTTCAAAATCAGAAAGAAAAATCTTTTAAGAGTGCTTTGTTCTTTCTTTGTTGAAACATGGCTTAATATTTATTAGCATAAATTTGATTGCTATTACAACACCTTGAGTGATGTATTTTTTTACTTGGTGGGCTATTATTTGGCTTACACTCATGATTTTTGCATTAATACCATTCAAGGTTATGCAATAACAATCAGGAATTATGATAATAAACATTGAACCACATTTCAACAAAATATGATAAACTCGGGTGAACATTTAAAAATCCTTTCATTAACAAAGCGTCTTATGCTTCAGTGACACTTTAATTACCAAGAAATTCCCTGAGAAAACATGTAACGATTTCTAGTAACTGACAGTGTCTCTATGTGCAACACTTCTTTATGTTAAAATAATTGCTAAACTGTGATCCTTTTATTCCAGATGTGGGATTTAATTGATTGCATTATTTTTCAAACACAAAGGTAATTTAAATATATGTGCACTAGAGTACATAAGTAATTCCAGTTCAATTGAGAACTGTTTAGTGACCTCATAATAATTTTTATAATGGCCAATAGTAATGAGACTATCTTTATAAATAAATGAAGGGTAATTATTTAGATTTTTTATTATCCCCCAATATAGTACAGTAAGCTCTTTCCAAGAAAATCTTAGGTGCATACAACAGATTATTTCCCATATGGCTTGCAAAAGCCCTGAATCTTTTACTTATGTGTGCACATCCATTAAATTATAAAGAAAAACTACTCTCAAAAACTAGAGCTACTTTAGAAAGAAAATTTTGATTCATGCCACCCTTAAATTCCAATACTTTATGATTCTATAAACTCTATTAATAACCTAGACATATTCTCTAAACAAAACAACAATACAAAGGAAACAGTGACTCATGTTTGTAATCCTAGCTATTCAGGACACTGAGGTCTCAAAACTGTGGTTCAAAACCACCCCACGCAGAAAGTCTATGAGTTTCATCGCTAATAAACCACTACAAAGCTATAAGTCGAGCTTTGGCTCAAGTGATAAAACCCCAGCCTTAAGCAAAAGAGCTAAGGGATAGTACCCAGGACATTAGTTCATGCCCCAGTGTATGAACTAAGGAAGGAAGGAAGGAAAGAAGGAAGGAAGGGAGGGAGGGAGGAAGGAAGGGAGGGAGGGAGGAAGGAAGGGAGGGAGGGAGGGAGGGAGGGAGGGAGGGAGGGAGGGAGGGAGGAAGATGTTTGAATTTGCCTGTTCCTTCTTCTTATTCTTTGTCACCTGGTAGTTTGGTCTCGGTAGCAAGAGCCCTAAATGAAAAGCTAAATGCACAGTCCTTTCTACAAACCTCTGTTTTTCTGTTATCTTCACAGAGCTCTTTCTATGACTCAGAGAAAAACAGCCACTAGATAAACCTTTTGTCATCACACTGGGTCCCTTTTGAAACTGACCAACAGAAAGAATTTTTTTAACCAACAAAATACAGCCATGACCCACACAATAACATTTTATCAATATAGTTTAATTTGAAAAAAAATCAATACAGTTTTCTACACCATAGAGAATCTTTTCTGTAAAGCCTGGGCAGAGCACAACACAGACATCCTCTTGTACATTTCTATCCTCTTTGTGAAACTCACCTTCAAGGGTCATTCTCCTACTGAAATGTTAGGAGAAGCGCACAAATCTAAAGCCATGGGAATAAAAGTCTGGTGCCTCTGTTGTGTGGTTGGAGGATTAGAACAGGCGAGCTTCCTTGGAAAAAGTAAATCCCTACAGATTCTGTAAGGCTACTTGAAGGAAGAAAAAGTCAGCAAGGTGAGTGGTGCATTCTGGGACCATCAGCTGTGGTCCAGTCAGATCCTCTGAATTCATCTGTTGTCAGTACTGGGCTTTCTGGGATGTTATAATAGAAAAGCTTTCACCTTCTCTATGTGGGCAATATATGGAGTTTCTATGCACACAATCAAGCTCCCCTGACTTGAGCACTTGCTGAATGGTAAAGCTATGGGTCTAAAACTTGCCTCATGACTCCCAGTCCAGTGCTTTGTTTTCTAGATGTCTTTATCTTGGAGTATGATCTACGGATCTCTCTTTAGACTTAGCATGTTTCCTCAGACAGATAACTTTACAGTAAGACCCAAGGTAAGAATGCCTGAGTAGAAATACTGGTCCAAATTAGGACAGATCATGACATATAATTATCTCTGTCATCACCCACACTTCAGAAACCAGCTACCCCACACCCTTGGGAGCCTGGGACAGGACATCTGTGGTGCGTGATTACAGAATCAGGTGCACTGATCACTACCGACTTAAGGTTGCAGGCTGAAGTCTTAGGCATGGCCTCTTCAGTACAGGGGATTTCATGAGTTCGACAACACCACCTCCGGCCTTAGTTTCCATTCTGGTCCAATTCTCTCCCCCAATAACCTCTCCCTCCTTCCTGGCCCACTCACTGAAGTATTTGTCTTCCCCTACCACTTACTGATAGAAAATGGATTTTTCAATTGAATGGGATGCTTGGGAGCTTAATGCTTTCAGAATATTTTCTCCTGTGTTTGTTTTCCAATTGTCTCAATACATTTTAAGTTTGACAGGGGGAAAAATGGCTTTTTATTTTCCTATGTGCTAGTGAGTCTCATCACTCAGCAAATCCCGTGAGCTTTCACATACTCAGCACTGTGTCCTTCCTCTGACCTTAAACTTTCTGACTGCCTGGAAATAAAGCTTTTCATGAGAACTCACAAAGCTGAGTTTGACGATGAGACAGGCAATACACCAGATAGATTACCTTCAGAGGAAACAGCAACGTTCTCAATCAAACATCATTTGTTTAACAAAACATCCAGGAGTCTCCAGCAAGTGAACAGACTTATTCCCTTATCCTCCAGTAGCGGATAATTTCTTAGGTCTACCACAACAGAGAACAAAGTGATCTTTTCGCTTGCATCTGATGCTTTTTGCAATAGAGGCATGGCCCACAATGCTCAGCATAGAAGCAGCAATGCTTTCTGCCTCACCTCAGGGAGAGCCCATTAACTGGAGCACAACTGCTGCTCTTCTGTTACTTCTGCTTCAAATCTAGGTACTTCTGCTTCAAATCTGCTTCATTTTTAATGGGAAGCAGAGGAGTGAAAAAGGTAGTGGAAGTGACCAACATCAAGACATAGAACAGGCACCTGTCTTCAGCATGCCTGGCACCTCCTGCAGAGCCATCAATTGGATGTTTGTAGGAGACCACAGAGAAGGCATGGAGCTTATTGAGCTGCAATTTCCTTAACTTTCTTATTTTATTTTCTTGTGTTGGTACTGGTGCTTGAACTAGGGGCTTACGTGGTGTCCCTTAGCTTTTTTATTTATTTATTTATTTATTTATTTATTTATTTATTTGGCTAAAGGCCGTCTACTATTTCAGCCACTTCTAGCTTTTTGGTAGTTGACTGGAAATAAGACTTTCAGGGCCTTTACTGCTCTAACTGGCTTCAAATCATGATCTTCAGATCTCAGCCTCCTGAGCACCTGGAATTATAGGAATGAACCACTGCCATCCAGAACCCTTAACCTTAGCAACAGGACTAGAAATTGTACCTGTGTTCATTAAATTATTGTGATGTCTAAGCAAGATAAAGAATAATGAAATAACGGCAGGCACAGTCACGTACCTAGCTAATCAGGAGGTAGAGACAGGAAGATGGAAGTGGCTTCCTAACACATCAAAAATGTAACATATGAAATTGAGTCTGAAAAAAGAAACATGAGTATAAAGGGCTAGAGGTGTAACTCAAGTGACAGAGAGTTTACCTAGCAAGAACAAAGTTTGAGTTCAAAATCCCGTTACAAATGGAAAAAAAAAATTTTTGAAAAACCGTGTTAAACAAGTAATACTCCCATTTGACAGAGGAATAAAATGAGGCAGAGTATATAAGAAGCTTGTACAAGACCACATAAGCTTTGGGAAGGTGGGAGACCAGGGCCCAGCCACAAGGTGGTGCCATTTATGGCATTTCAGTGATTGTATATGTACCAGGTTCTGTAGAAGAGGCCAGACTCCCATGATATATGAGCAGCGAAGTGATGGAGTTAAGCCCAAAGCTGCCCTTAGGTTGTAGATTCCTAACCTATTCATGGGAAAGAAAGCTGAGGCCAGGCAACAGAGAAGTGCTTAAGACATTCCCCAAAAGCACCTACAGAAGGCTTTCCAACCTTGAGACTCGATAGGGGGCACTCACTCCTCACCAGGTAGCTACCAAAACCACTGGAAAGAGAGGCACCAGACTGTGATTGTTTCTCATTTCATTTTCCACCTAGTGTGAACAGAGTCAAGGTTCAAGCCACTGTCTTTCAAATAATACCTAAATGATTGTTCCAGATATTGTGCTTCAGTTATTTCAGTAAGCAAGAGTAGACTGCAGTATATAAGTCCCTGGCTCATTGTAAACAAAATCCATCAAAAAGGGAGCATCTCAAGAGAGACCCTTTCTAGACTTTCATTACCGACTAGAATGGATCATTTCTTTAGCTTGTGGATGGCATGGTGCCCCTACCCAGTGTCAGCAAAGGGACTGTTTGGTTCCAGGGAAGGCTTGTGGGTCCTCTGCAGAAAGCCCCTCTACACGGGCTTGTGAAATATACGTGGGGATCTTGGAAGCCCTTCAGGGTCACCTGGCTTAGCGTCCAGCCCCATCACAGTGCCAAAGAAAGGAAATGTTATTAAGCTGTCACTTGCAGCCATTCAAGCTCCCTCAGCTACCAGATGGACATTTTAGCAAGCAGCTGCATCCATTCCAAAAACTCCAGTCCATTAGTAAGCCAAAGGCTCTGCTGCCTCTGGTCTCACAAGCTCAGTAGAGAGACTTGGGTTGATTTCAGAACCTCTCTTTCCTTCTTTGACCATCTATAGAGTGGAAATTGCAATTGTTCTTCTGTCTCCTGACTTTTGTTTTAATCAGGCTTCTCCAGTAAAATAGACCCAATAGGAGAAGGAAAGTCAGAAATGTAAAAGGCAGGTTAACAGTATTGGTACTCCACTAAGAGATCATGATCAGTCTTAAGTCTTAATTCCACAGGGAATCGGGGTAAAAACTTGCTTTCCATGTCACACTCTTAAGGTCAAATTGCTGTTGTTTTTTTGTTTTAAAAGGTAACCTCGGTTTTTGCTCTTAAGGTCTTTAACTGACCAAATGAGGCTCATGCATATTATCATTTATTATTTATATATTGTTCTGCTATATTGTGACATATAGACTAATTTTTGACCAAATAACTGAGGATCATGGCCTAGCCAAGATGTAACAGGAAAGGACCTACCCGGGGCTATTTTACTGTGGGTATCAGGAAAATCTAAAGATGTAAGAAGCTGTACAAGTATGTTCTTTCATAAACACTAAATTTCTTTTAGTGAGTCTGAGGAAGGTTGAGGCCTCGAGGAAGTTAGGGATGGATGACGCAAACAGATGTCTATCATTTAACTGAAAGGTTAAGGTGGGCTGCACAGGCATTGCGATGATGGGAGAAGCACTGTTAAGGAGTGTGAGGTTGTGGCACCTGCGGGACCGGGAGGCTGCTAAGAAGGAGGTTCCCACGAAGCCCCTTAAACCAGCTACTTCTGCAGAAAGGCCTTTCTAAATAGCCTGACCCTCACAGAACTTATTCCCCCTCTCTTGCTCCTCACTTGTGAAACCCGAATCTTGTTTTTCTTTGTAACAGATTGGAATGCACATTCTTTTTTATTTTTATTTTTATTATCAACTGATGTACAGAGAGGTTACAGTTTCATACGTTAGGAATTGGATACATTTCTTGTACTGTTTGTTACCTCATCCCTCATTCCCCCCCCAGCCTCCCCCTTTCCCTTCCCCCCCCCCCCAAGGTATTCAGTTCATTTACACCAAACAGTTTTGCAAGTATTGCTTTTGTAGTTGTCTTTTTTACCCTGTGTCTCTCAATTTTGGTATTCCCTTTCAATTTCCTAGTTCTAATACCAGTGTACATGGTTTCCAATATACTCAAGATTACAGAGATAGTGTAGGTACAACCACAGGAAGGGGATACAAGAAGATCATCCATAATAGAAGCTACAGTTACACATAGCACGTTGAAAGTAGTTACAACAGTGATATAACAGTCGTTTCCATAACATGGAGTTCATTTCATTTAGCATCATCTTATGTGTTCATAATGGTATAGCTATTGGGCTCTTGTGATCCTCTGCTGTGGCTTGCCTACACCTGGGAATGCACATTCTTTTACTTTATGGAATATCCATTGTTCAGTAGTGTTCACTCTCAAACTGTTCTCCATGAAAGCAAGAGGGTCACATGGTATTTCTTTTCATCACCGTCACCCCAACGTATCTCCAGTAACATCGAGCTTATCATGTAATGGGGCGCAAATTATACTTGATCAACCAGTGAGTGGAGGAGTAGGTCTATCATTTTATCTAGAGCACAGCTTTAACAACGTTTTTATGAGGGAAAATATCCCAATGTATAGAAAGATGGAAAGTTTTTCAAATCATCATATAGGCAATTAAATTCAACAATAATTAATATTTTGTCAGTTTTCACAAGATCTACCATCTTGTCTCTGTTTTCATTCCTCTCTCCTTAGTTATAATACTAAGTCATTTAAAAATAAGTAGCTGATTTCACTTCATTCTACCTATTAAATACGCTTAGCACAATTCTGAAAAATAAGGTTCTTTTGTACATAACTCCACTAGCACTAGGCAGCCTTTAAAAAATGTAGCAATAATTCTTTTCTCTTCTCTAGTATGTAGACTTTACCCAGATTTTCCCAGTTGACATTTAAAGTTCATTTTCTTTTAAACTTGTATCTAAGTAAGAGTCTCAAACCACATTTACTAACACACACATACACACAAGCATAAATATATTAATATTACTATTATTATTCTGCATGGAAATCATGAAGAAGCAATTCCATTTGCCAATAAAATGCTCCACATTCTGGACTGATCTGATGACATCATTCTGGATCATCCCCTGATGACATCCTGTATCTCATTCGCCCATCTTCTGTGATCCTGGAGACAGCACATTAGACCCAACAGCTTGTAGAGAATCAGGCAAGCATCTCTTCTGAGGATAATTTCCACATAACACTTCATACAGCACCCTATCAGGAGGCAAGCTAGGCCTGAGCACCACTTGAGATGCCAAGATAGCTGAATAGCCAAGACAGAGATCATCTGACCTGCCTTTTATGCTGATGAATTTTTCCCTTTGTCCTGACAGGAATTCACTTGAGCAAACATTTGAAAATTTATTTATCATTGAAATCCAAGATAAATTCCTTTCCCTTTGACTTAATGCAATCCCCAAAGCTTAGTTTATTTGTAGAAGTTCTTTCTCCGTTTTTGTGTGTGTGGTATTGAAGGGGGGGGGGGGGGGAATCGCATGGGGTGTTCTTCAATTACCTCTGCAGAAAATGTTACTAAGCTTAAACTCCGTTACTCATGAATTTTAAAATAAAAGCATCCTTCCATATATTTTAAAAGACAGCATTTTGTACAAATCTTTGACTATAGCATTTTCACTCAGCATTAATTACATATATCAACTGATCATCCTTCCTGTAAGCTGATATTATTTATTAAACTCACAAGAAAAGACACTATTAATCTTTATGATTCATTGTTTCTCCTGCAAAGAATGAAAGTGCACACAGAGTTGGTTTTGGACTGGGTTTCCCCCCCCCCCCCTACTGGGGCTGCATAATTGGGTTAAATCAGTGCTGTTCAAATCCCAGTCCCACTGGGAAAAAGCAGCAGAGTCACTCGGGTAGGCATTCAATAAACATAGCGCCTCTTTCTGAAGCCTCATGTTTCCTTAATGGTAAGTAACTTAAAACATCTTGATATTCAGGAATTACAGAAGAAAATTAAATGCAAATTTCACATGAATTTAAAGATAGAGCCACTTGGTTAAGCCATCCCCGGCTCCCCCTGTACTTCCTGAGAGTCACACACACACACACCATGGCTCCCACACAACGCGAGACAATCACTCCCCTCTACTCTGGGAAGTCCTCCCTTCACTGTAGCACCTGACAAAATTACCAGCCAACATTTACATCAACAAAAGCAAATTATCTGGAAATTTATCCAACAGCCATTTTCTCCAGCCCGCTTTGTCTGATACATGTAAGAGTGAGAACTGAAGACTGGGTATATGAGACCCACCCATTTTCAGTGATACAACCAAATGAATTCCTCCTACTTTCCTTCATTTTCAGTATCTGCACCTTCCCCTTGCTCATGACAATTAAGACCTCAACTTTCCTTTCCAGATCCATCTCCTTCTGACCAGTAATTTTCAAATACTGTGAACTCAGGACCCTTTATGTTAAAAAACCAATGAGGATTCCCAAACTTGCTTTTCTTTAGGAAGCACAGTGTTCTCAGCACTGATGATTGTGTTATTTTGAGGAATACTAAATTGGTATTTAAATGAAAAAGAGCAATGAAGTCATTATACATTGCTAACAATAACACCCTTATGAAAGCTAGCTCCATTTCTAAAACAAGAAAAGTAGACTGGTGTTAAGAGTGGCTGTGTTTCACATGTTCGCAAACTATCACCTGGGTTCACAGAAGATGGCTAGAAAACAAACCTTCTGGGCTGGGGATGTGGCTTTGTGGTAGAATACTTGCCTAGCATGCATGAAGCCCTGGGTTTGATTCCTCAGTACTACATAAACAGAAAAAGCCAGAAGTGTCACTGTGGCTCAAGTGATAGAGTGCTAGCCTTGGGCAAAAAGAAGCTCAGGGACAGTGCCCAGGCCCTGAGTTCAAGCCCCCAGACAAGAAAGAAAGAAAGAAAAGAAAGGAAGGAAGGAAGGAAGGAAGGAAGGAAGGAAGGAAGGAAGGAAGGAAGGAAGGAAGGAAGGAAGGAAGGAAAGAGAAGAAAACAAATCTGCTTTGGGATTCAAGATCCTACATCCAGGACATGTGATAGAGCCTCTAGAAAGATCTATAGTGTGCCCAAAAGATAAACAGTGAAAAGACAAAGAACATCTCAGGATTCTCACAAGAAGTGATAATCAGATCACATGGTGTTCAGAAAATTCCATGGGGAGCATTTGGCATCCCTGGTTAGCACTTTGAGAACTACTTTTTATAAAAACTGCTTTCTGATTTTATACCAGTTCATCTAGACTTGGGAATGTTCCGTTTATTTATTTGTTTGTTTGTGTAAGTATGGGGCTTAAACTCAGGACCTGGGTGCTGTATCTGAGCTTTTTTTGCTTAAAGAGAGCTCTCTACTACTTGAGTCACAGCTCCATTTCCTTGTTTTATTTTATTATTTTATTGGAGGTATGCATCTCATGCTTTCTTGCCTTGTCTGGCTTTGAACGGTGACTCAGATCTCAGCGTCCACATGTAAGCCACCAGCACCCAGCTCATTCCTACTTTTTAGAATGATTTCTCCCCTTCATTTCTTACCACTAAGATAATGAATCAGCATATCACTTGTACCAAATCTTCATCATTTCTGACAAGAATTATTCCTAGCTGTGATTATGGCTCCTTGTGGGAGGCCAGGCTTCAATCCCTAGTACACCCCAAAAGAATTCTCTTTTCCTTTGCATTCCCATAACACACTTGCCATACCTTGACTAACTTTTAAAATATTCAGTTGTTTGCTCAATAGTTATTCTGCTTTCTAAGCGTCCATTCTTTTACCACTAACCACTTTCTACCTACCTTCCCCGTGCTAAACATGCAGCTTTTGCCTTCTACTCCTCAAAGTGATATCCAAAACAAACTTATTGCAGCAGAACTCTAGACATACTGATAAGCTAGGCGAGATATTTTTTAGACTTTGGGGGCCTTTTTACCTGATTTTGTCAATATTTAACATATCATCTCTACTTACAAGACATTAGTCATCCTACTGGGATACAGCTCATTATCTAATTACCCAGCATGCACAAGGTCCAGACTTCATCCCCAAGATCCAAAAATGAATCATGTATCTGATAAATATAAGAATTACATTTTAGCCAATATACCAGGAACATACACCAATATGTCCAATATTCCACGAGCATTCAATTTCACAAAACTATTAAATTTGAATTACAGATGTGGAGCAATCCTGTCTCCACACGTTCCTGTAACACTGGAATTTAAATGGGCATCTATCTGGTATTTGAGTTCGAAGATTCAAATCTGCACAGAGCCTGGCAGCAATGGTATGCATAACTTTAACTATGACACCTGACATTTCTATTTTTCAGTGACTTCCACTAGCTGGGAATCCCATTGAAGCCAGAAACCATGTCTTTTTTTAAACCTCTGTAAATGACTGTCTATTGTTTAGTAAATTTTTGGTGAAGAAAGGGTGAGGAGTTATATTAAATAATTTCCAAAGTCCTTCTCAGTTAGAAAGCTCTTAAAAACAAGGCCATTATGTAATACCCACTCATATAGTTGAAGAAACATTTGAACATTTATGAGTCCTCTGTGATCAAGTTGTTGGTCTAAGCCCCATGGCATCAGAGTAATGACTAAGATAAAGACACAGCCATCACAAAACTCAAAATTAAACCAAATGCTATAGCAATGACAAACAACCAAGACATACACAGGCACCTAGATCCATGATTCTTTATCTTACTTGAACACCAGGATATTTCATATTTTACCTGTCCCTGACAAAAAAAAGAAAACCAAAAACACTCTTCATTTGTGCTTCTAATAGACACATAACTAAGGCCAGGGGCTAACGGCAGGCAGTTGTCATCACTTAATTGATATGAAGGTACTTGCATAACTTTTTAAGGCAAAAGGATGTTCTCACTGATGGAAGATACAGAATGTACAATTTGCATCTCATCAGAAAAAAAAAAATAAGACATTCCTGGGTTTTCGCTACAAAGTACTAATGTTCCCGATACTGCTGAGTGTGCTATTTTGAGAAATAGCCATCACGGCCTGCTCACAGTCAGAGTAAGAGGAAATACTGCCTCCCCAGGTGTCAGCTTTCCTTTCTTTAATGGAAGGATGTGCTGGACAGCATTTCAAACATCGTCACGGAGGGAAAAGGAGGCTGACAAGTAAGATGGATGGATGAGAGAGAAAACATGTGTTGAGAAGGAAGCTGTGAGATGTAGATTCGACTTGTGCATCAGAAGTGTCCTAATTAAAAATGCCCATCATGAAAACCTTCGGGGAGGAAGGAAAAGAGGAAGCAAAGAGTATAGCTTTGTAATGCCAGAGGTCTCAGAGAAGAAGCAAGGCTCTGGGGACACGAGGATAGTGAACACTTCAATATCCCAACCTAGGAAATCCTCATCTTCATCAAGAATGCTTCTGTTTTTAAAATAAATACCAAACTAGTGGACTGAGGAATATAGAAATCTTGGGGTGTCACTGTGCAATTTGGGGCTTGATCCTTCCAACTAGTCATCTATAATGATTTATTTCTTTCTTATAATTGGAGTCCTGAACCTTTGGTGTTTACAGTGACATTAGTCAATTCCCTAGGTACTCGGGGCCAAATTAAATAAAGGACTGCAGGGAAATTTATCTTTAGAACATGAATCATTAATGAGCCTTCATCCCTATAACTCTTTTTTTTTTTTTTTTGGCCAGTCCTGGGGCTTGGACTCAGGGCCTGAGCACTGTCCCTGGCTTCTTTTTGCTCAAGGCTAGCACTCTGCCACTTGAGCCACAGCGCCACTTCTGGCCATTTTCTGTATATGTGGTGCTGGGGAATTGAACCCAGGGCCTCATGTATATGAGGCAAGCACTCTTGCCACTAGGCCATATCCCCAGCCCCCATCCCTATAACTCTTATCGTAGAGAGACTTGCAAAAGCAAATCTAGTTTCTAGCTGCCCACAAAAGCTGGGTGGACTTGAACTACTGAATGAGAATTGCTTTGTGTCTAACATAAGTTGGATGGATTTGTAATTTGACCTTTGGAGCCCATTGTTCCCCTCACCTTTCCTTCCTTGTTCCTAGGGATTCCAGAAAGCCATTGTTAATGTATGGAAGATTTGTGGTGGTGTGGGGAGGAAAGGGAAGTTAGTTAAGAGAATGGGCTCTTTTTGTGGTATTGCCTAGCTTCAATCTCCTATCTACCACATTTAAGACATGTGATTTTGGACAAGGGATGGAAGCTCTCTCTCAATTTTCTTGGCTATAAAATGAGGTAATAATATAGTTTGCACAGTTCCTAAGATCCAATAAAATAACCTACATTGACAGACACTGTAACATGCCATGAGTATGTGCTGATCTTGTGTGTATTATTCATACAGTGGAGAATCTACCACCCAGGTAGTCAGGGACAGGTCTGCCAATATAGAGAAACCAGGAGAGCTATGAGAGGGATCCTTTACTACAAAACAAATACATAGGAATTGCTGACATCAAGATTTCTATTATAGTATAAAGGAAATGAGAACAATAATGTCCTAGTTTAAATGTATAGACCTATACATTTTAATCATTTATTGTATTTCTGAAAGTTAAGCTTATTAAAGACTTCTTGGTGAAATAAAGGAGAAAAGCACAAGAATAAAGGGAGAAGGAAGAGAAAGATACTGAATGAAAGAACAACCTCTGGTAACTTTACTAGGTTTCACTCACTTTTGCATCAGCATTTATGGTATGGTTTTCATTTGTGTCTGCATAATAAAGCTGTGCTTCAGAATGGTTCAGAAGACTCAAGCCAGAAAAGTTATGTACAGTCTATATCTACGTGTTCATGCACAGAACTTTAGTTTTTTTTTTATTAAAATAGTTTTCATGCTGGAACCTAGGAAGAACATTTTCACTAGAAACCATCTTAGAGTTTATACATACTCCAAGGTATTTCTGGTGCCAAATATAACTAAGCCATTAAGAATGGCCCTCAGGAGCTGACCTCACCAGAAACCTTACCACAAACCCTGGAAACATTGGGCCAAAGCCCAATCTATCTCTTGAAAGACCTTAAAACTCACCAGAGTGCTACATTAGGCACAGATATTTACAAATTGGACAGCAATCACTTATATGCCTAGATTCCAGTCAAACTCAAGACTATATATTTGATAGCATTGTGAGTTGTTGAGCCAACAACTACTACTGCCTTCTCATTGAAAATTACTTGGGAAAATACACTCAGTGGGTATGAAGTTAGCAAACAAGTACATGATGAAGACTATAACCTTATTAAATTTAAAAAAAACATTTGTATTTATGGCCAGTAGAATTTAGTCTTATTCATACTGAACTACAGTATTGTTTTTCTCTTTTTGTTCTCTTTCTATATTGTTGTGGTTGTTAGGTTTTTAATCCAGGGTCGTGCTTTGTATCTTAGGCTTGCCTAGAATTCTGCTTTAGCCTCTCAAGTGCTGGGATTGCAGGATTTTTACCACTCCATGCTCTGCCAACTACAGCTTTTATTTAAGTATTTCTTGATGCAAAAATACAATATCATAACCAAGAATAATATGGTAAACTATAGAAAAGGAAGGAAGGAAGGAAAAAGGGAAAGAAGGAAGAAGTAAGGACCGAGATCCAGTTTCAAAATTAAACCAAATTAAATGGAAGCCATCCAGTCATTGCTGAAACCCAATCCTATATGTCTTCTTATTCATCTAGAATTTGTTTTGCTGAGAGGTAAAAAGTATATAATCTTTTATTTTATTTTTCCAGCAAAACTTATTGACGAATTTGTTGCATATTCATTTAGTTCTTGATGGATGCTTCCTCAAATGTATATACACACAGGCATACATTTTAATACATTTTAAGTTCATTTGAAATGTGTGTGTGTGTGTGTGTGTGTGTGATCTGCTTACTGTGTCTGTGTGCCTGTGTATGTCAGACCTATTCAGACGCCATCCCTTGATTTCCCTTTGTCCTTATTGACTAAATCAGGTCAAACACCCAGCCAACCAAATCAATTGTTTAAAATAAATGGGTGACCTCATTCAGCAATAGACCACATCAAGTTCTAGAGCCAACATGCTGTGGAAAACAGAAGTTTTTGTTAAGCTGTATAAGACAATATATTCTACAAAGTGATCATTGGTAATAATTTGTTGATAGCTCTAGTGATTCTAATAATAAAAAGGGTGGTGAGTAGTTCAATTGAACATCCAATCAAATATGAGATAAAAATTCTTCAGGTAGGGTTAAAGATTTTCTGCAGCTGTGATAAATGCTAAAATATTATTAGCCTGGCTCCAAAATTCTGGGAAAAGTAAGTGTGGTCCAATAATTACCCACTCACTCGAGGTATCATGTAGCCAAAAAGGCCAAAGATATACATTCTCACATACTGTAAAATTCAGGAAGCACAGTGCTCATGCATACCCAGTGGGAGAAATGACTTAAATGTCAGCCAATCAGAAGATGAAAAGACTGGTAGTGAGAACTGAACAAGCTTAAATATGAGACTAAGACTTAAAAAATATGGGCAGAGACATCCATTTCAGGGACTGTGGCAATGAAGACATATTATACCTGAAAAAGATGAAAGAGAGCTGGGGGGTTAGGGGCTCATGCTGAAAATCTGAATTACTCTAAAGGCTAAGACATGCCAACCCAGGCAGAAGAGTCTGCGAGATTCTGATCTCTTAACCACCCACCAGAAAAGGCCAGAAGTAGACCTGTGGCTCAAGTGGTAGAACATTAGCCTTGAGCCAAACAGCTCAAAAACAGTGCCCAGACACTGGGTTCAAACTTCAGGTCTGGCACAAAAAGGAAGAAAGAAAGAAAGAAAAAGAAAGAAAGGAAGGAAGGAAGGAAGGAAGGAAGGAAGGAAGGAAGGAAGGAAGGAAGGAAGGAAGGAAGGAAGGAAGGAAGGAAGGAAGGAAGGAAGGAAAGAAGGAAGGAAGGAGAAATATAAAGGAGACAGGAGAAGAGTGTAACTTATGACTCTCTTCTTTTTTCACTTAGGTTCAAATGAGTCAGTAAGCAGATCACACACACACACACACACACATTTCAAATGAACTTAAAATGTATGCGTGTGTGTATATACATTTGAGGGAGCATCCATCAAGAACTAAATGAATATGCAACAAATTAGTCAATAAGTTTTGCTGGAAAAATAAAAGATTATATACTTTTTACCTCTCGGCAAAACAAATTCTAGATGAATAAAAAGACCTATAGTAAAAAGTTTTTTAAAAGAAGAAGCTATAAAGGAAATTTTAATTGATATTTCACTGGGGAAAGATTTTTCTCAACATTATAAAGTAGTCAGGAAAAAATATAGGGCAGTATCTTCAACAATATAATGGTCAATGTGTAAATATTCATAATAGCTTTAAAAAGTTCTTCTACATCACTATGAAAACACATTCATATCTAAAAAGTATAGAGACAAGGAAATAAATACAGAGAGTCCCCAAAAGAGTACATATAATTCTACATATTTTTATTGTATACTGTTTTTTGGTGCTTACCTTGATTGGCTTTAAAAGCTCAGAAGTGCTCAGAGCCTTTGTGGAAATTTGCCTATTAAAAGACCATTGCTGGGAATGTGGCTTAGAAGTAGAGTGCTTGCCTAGCATGCATGAAGCCCTGGGTTCAATTCCTCAGTACCACATAAACAGAAAAGGCCAGAAGTGGTGCTGTGACTCAAGTGGTAGAGGCTAGCCTTGAGCAAAAGAAGCTCAGAGACTTAGCATCATCTTATGTGTTCATAAGGGTATAGCTATTGGGCTCTTGTGATCCTCTGCTATGACTTGCCTAGACCTGTACTAGTTATTCCCAATAAGGGAGACCATAGAGTCCATGTTTCTTCGGGTCTGGCTCACTTCACTTTATGGAAACGATTGTTATATCACAGTTGTAACTACTTTCAACGTTCCATGTGTATCTGTAGCTTCTATTATTGATGATGTTCTTGTATCACCTTCCTGTGGTTGTACCTACACTATCTCTGTAATCTTATCTGAGTATATTGGAAACCATGTATACTGGTATTCGAACTAGGAAATTGAAAGGGGATACCAAAATCGACAGACACAGGGTAAAAAAAGACAAACAACTACAAAAGCAATACTTGCAAAACTGTTTGGTGTAAGTGAACTGAACACCCCATGGGGGGGAAGGGAAAGGGGGAGGAGGGAGGGGCTAGGAGGGACAAGGTAACAAACAGTACAAGAAATGTATCCGATGCCTAACGTATGAAACTGTATCCTCTTGGTACATAAGTTTGATAATAAAAATTTGAAAAAAAATAATAAAATGAAAAAAAAAAAAAGAAGCTCAGAGACAGTGCTTACTCCCTGAGTTCAAGACCCAGGACTGGCCAAAAAAAAAAAACAAAAAAAACACCCACACATACTCATCAGATTTTTTTCCCCTTAAAATCCATTGACCTGGGGCTGGGGATATGGCCTAGTGGCAAGAGTGCTTGCCTCATATACATGAAGCCCTGGGTTCAATTCCCTAGCACCACATAGTAAGGAAAACGGCCAGAGGTGGGGCTGTGGCTCCAGTGGCAGAATGCTACCCTTGAGCATAAAGAAGCCAGGGACAGTGCTCAGGTCCTGAGTCCAAGGCCCAGGACTGGCAAAAAAAAAAAAAAAAAAAAAATCATTGACCTTATCATTATAAAATGGCCTGCCACAATTCATTAATTCTCTCTCTTCCTTCCTTGTTTCCTTCCTTCCTGTCTTCCTCTTTCTGTCTTTCTATTTTTGTTTTCTTCTGGGTTTTTTTTTTTGATGCTCTTTTTTTTTTTCAAATTTTTATTATCAAACTGATGTACAGAGAGGTTACAGTTTCATACGTTAGGCATTGGATACATTTCTTGTACTGTTTGTTACCTTGTCCTTCATGCACCCCTCCCTCCCCCCTTTCCCTCCCCCACCCTAGGTGTTCAGTTCACTTACACCAAACAGTTTTGCAAGTATTGCTTTTGTAGTTATTTCTCTTTTTTTACCCTGTGTCTCTCAAATTTGGTATTCCCTTTGAATTTCCTACTTCCAATACCAGTAAACATGGTTTCCAATATACTCAGATAAGATTACAGAGATAGTGTAGGTACAACCATAGGAAGGTGATACAAGAACATCATCAATAATAGAAACTACACATACACATAGGACGTTGAAAGTAGTTACAACTGTGATATAACAATTGTTTCCATAACATGGAGTTCATTTCACTTAGCATCATCTTATGTGTTCATAAGGGTATAGCTATTGGGCCTTGTGATGCTCTGTTATGAATTGCCTAAACCTGTACTAATTATTCCCAATAAGGGAGAAATCAAAGAAAGGTTGGACAAATGGGACTGCATCAAACTGCAGAGCTTCTGCACGGCAAAGGACATAGCTCTCAAGATAAACAGAAAGCCCACAGACTGGGAGAAGATCTTTACCGGACATTCAACAGACAAAGGCCTCATCTCTAAAATATATGCAGAACTAAAAAAATTACCTTCTTCCAAAACAAAATCACAAAGAACCAATAGCCCCCTCATCAAGTGGGCTAAAGACTTACAAAGAAACTTCTCTGATGAGGAAATGAGAATGGCCAAGAGACATATGAAAAAATGCTCTACATCACTGGCCATAAAGGAAATGCAAATCAAAACAACATTGAGATTCCATCTCACCCCAGCAAGAATGTCATATATCAAGAAAACTAATAATAACAATTGTTGGAGGGGATGTGGCCAAAAGGGAACCCTACTTCATTGTTGGTGGGAATGTAAACTGGTTCAGCCACTCTGGCAAGCAGTATGGAGATTCCTCAGAAGGCTAAATATAGAACTCCCCTATGACCCAGCAGCCCCACTTTTGGGTATCTATCCAAAAGACCACAAACAAAATCACAGTAATGCCACCAGCACAACAATGTTCATCGCAGCACAATTTGTCATAGCGAGAATCTGGAACCAACCCAGATGCCCCTCAGTAGACGAATGGATCAGGAAAATGTGGTACATATACACAATGGAATTTTATGCCTCTGTCAGAAAGAATGACATTGCCCCATTTGTAAGGAAATGGAAGAACTTGGAAAAAATTATACTAAGTGAAGTGAGCCAGACCCAAAGAAACATGGACTCTATGTTTTCTTCTGTTGTTGAGACAAAGTCTCACTATATCATCCAGGCTGGCTTCAAACTGATGATTCTCTTGCTTCAGCCTCCTCCATTTTAGGATTACATATGTAACCCACCACACTTAGCAACAGTACTTTTTAAAAAAGCAATCATCTAAAACATTATTAACCCACTGGTATAAGTTATCCAGATGCATTTTATAATGAGATCAATCTGTAAGTATATTTTCTCAGTTCTTATAACTTCAGGTGACTGCTGTTAATATTTTCTCTGTTTTCTAGAGGCTCCAGAATATTCTGTAACTAACCCAAACTCACACATCAATAAGAGGCAAAAGTATAATTTAAGCCCTGCTGAAATCTTTGCAACAAAGTGGCATTATTTACAAAGAAGCATGCATTTGCTCAGTCACATAATGTGTTGTATAGACACAGTAGCTCTCTATAAACCACCAGCGGCAGCTTTTACAGTGTAAGAGAGATTGATTAATGTATTTCTTGACTTTCTACAATATATTTCCACTTTCAAATATTCACGTAGTACATTTTATTCTGTTGTTGCTTCATTTTATCTCTAATAGTCATTACACGTGCAGTCTGATTAAATGGTACAATTGCCCTTGAACTCTCCCTACATTACAAGGCAGCAAAGCAGGAAGAAACATATGGCACCAAAGCCATGGCAGTACAGCTTTAGGCCTCCTCAAGAATTATATGGCCATGATAGTGATTTGCTATTCACAATTTTGTGACTGCTACTTCAAAGCACTGGATCTGTGGTTTTTAAAGCATAAACTCCTAGGTCAGCCAGGCAACCTCTGTCTGTCATACTCGAAGCAGTCTGGCTTTTTAGCACAGCGTCTGCCTTTCTCTTCACATGACGGAGGCACTCAGGAGAATTTGGACCAACTCAGCATGCAAGGACAATAGGACAGGCCTTTGCTCTGCAAATAGCACACAGCATGAATACTAGAACAGTGACTTTATGTGAAGGAAAGGAAGAGAGCTCTGTGTGTGACCATATGTGTGAGCACGCACATGTGTGTGTGTACACTTTCTATGCACACAACAGGCAACTGTTCATTTGTACATTCACTAACGATAGCTTGTATTCAATGTTCAACTAAATGATGACTTGTGTGAGTTTGAAAAACAAAATCTCATCTTGACCTCCCAATACTGGCACTGGTGTTTCTTCCCAGAGAAAATCTGAAGTGCTCACAAATTCTCACAGTTATGATGTGACATCTCTTTCGGGTTTGTTAGATTCTTTTTCTGCACAGCTTTGCTGTAGCAATAGATTTTTTATTGTGTAAGGCTTTACATTCTAGCAAGTTTGCACTTGATTATACAAAGCTCATTCTAGATGAATTTCCAGAGACAGCTTGCATGACCTTGAGAAAGTAAGTGGAGGACAATGATTTTTCTTTGTAAATTCACTAGATCTTTTATGACACTTGTATGGAAGAAAAAGCAGGGACTAAAAACTATGCTGTCTCACAAGAGATGTGGAGCCCTACTTTATGTAATGCTATTAAACATATCAATGGGTTCCCTCTTCCTTTGATATGTAGTACATTATAGACACTGAATTGTGAAAGTGAGTACACTTATTTTTTTCCTATTATAACACCTATATCACTTTGCAGAATGGATATTTATTTTAAATGAATACATTTATTTTTATCAAGTCTGTTGCTAAACATCTGATGGATTTCATCATTTCGATGAGCAATAGACATCTAGTGCCATTAAAACGTGTTAGGTATTTATAAGGGTATAACTACATACAACCCAATATTCTTCCTTGGGCTGCCTTAACTGTGGAACTCACTCTCCTGGAACAGATATTACTTTATAATCAACCTCAGTGTTTCTTCATAAGAGTGTTTTCATAATCTGTAGCAAGAAAACACGAAAGGAAGGTGACTTTCACCCTTATTTTAGTGAGAAGGGGAGTTAGTATCAATACTACTATTAATCAATCATGCTAGAGCATGAGAAATGACACACTGTTGAAGACAGTATTTGTGAGATTTCAGAGACTGTCCTTCATCAAGACAAACTCTCTAGCCTTTGATCCTCAGCACTGAGAGGCACACTGACATCCCTTGCACCTGCTGAAAAGCCCTCCATGACTACCTCAGCCCAGGTTAACTACCCAGGGACTTATCAAGGCACTCAAGAGATTTTGCTAATTTCCATTTTGGGATCCTTACCTACCATTCTCCATCTGCCTTGGATGCTCTTCCCCTACACTGCCCCCACCCCCCAGACTTCATCTCATTCCTTTTGTTCCCACAATCTCTCTCATTCCGCTGAGGTCAATTTCATATTATTTGTGTGAAATACACAAACAAAGCACACTGAGGTCCTATATGTACATACCTTGAATCCCTTGAAGAACCTCTAACATATACCAGGAGCTAAGGAAATACAGATTGGTAGTTAAAATTGCTATTATCAAGGCTATGCAAAATAGCAAATGTGTGTGAGAAGGCAGAGAAAGTTGGTGGGAATGTAAATAAGCATAATCATCAATATGAAGATCAGTATGGAGGAACTTCAACAAAATAGACTTAGAACTGCTGTGGGATCCAGAAAGCCAAATTCTGGGAATATATCCAAAGGAAATGAAATCCACATGTCAAAGAGACATCTGTGCTTGTATGTTTATTGAAATACTGTACATCGCTAAGATAATAGAAATAGCTTGGGTGCAACCTAGTTGAAAAGATTGTATACATGTGCCCTGGAATATTAGTCACCCATAGAAAAGAATAGGATTCTGCTATTCTGAGGATTCTGAGGATTCTCAGTAACATGGATGGAAATGAAGGATAGTTGGCGTTAAGTAAGTCAGATATAGAAAGACAAATATCACACATTCTCACTTATATGTGGGAGCTAAAAAGTTGATCACAAAAAAGTAGAGAATAATATTACAGTTATCAGAGCCAGGGGAGGGTACAGGGGAGAAAAGGAACAAAGAGAAAAGATGGTTAATAAGCCACATGGGGTGTAGTTAGGTATGAAGAAGCATTTCTAGAGCACACATTGGATAGCAATGGTTCACAACAATTAATAGAATGTTTCAAAATAGCTAGTGGAAAATGTTTCCAATGTTCCTGACACAAAGGGATGATAAATGTCTCAGATAATACCTACTCTAGTTACCTTGGTGCAAGTATGCTGTATTTCATACATGTAGTAAAAGTTCACCCTATAATCCATAAGTATGTACAATTGCTATATGGAAATTGAAAACAAGAAAGAAGAAAGGAAGAAGGGGGAAGAAGAAAGAAAGAGGAAGAAGAAGAAGAGGGAGAGGGAATTGAAGGCAAGACAGAGAGGGAAGGAGGGAGAAACAGAAGGAAGGAGGAAAAGCTGTTTGAATATAAGAGCTATTTTTAAGTCTTCAAATCCTTATAATGCTTTGTCTTCAATATCAACTAAAGGGAGAAACTGAAGTACCCAGAATTAGCCTCATTGTCTATGCTCTGTTACCTCAGGCAAGTTACTTTTCCTTTAAGGTCCTAATTCCCCCGCCTGCATAATGTGTGTAACACTACCCATCTCATACAGTTGATGTAGAAAAATGAAATAGGACAATGCCAGGGAAGTGTTTAGCCAAGTTCTCAGCATGTTTAAAGACTTAAATGGGTGTTAGCTGTCACCATTAGCCAAATAGTTAAGATAAAATTAACCTCTTGACCACTAATATTCATGTTCTAGAAAGAATTTGATTTTTGAAATTATTTCTTTGTTTTTACTAGTTTGGGGAGGGCTGTTTCTTTGCTTTGATTTTAGTCTTTTTCTGGGAGTTCTATTGCAGCACACTACCTTTTTATCTGAGTTATTCTGAGTTTTCTTTCCTTCAGTTTTCCTTCTGTGTGAGAAAAAAGCTGAATAACACACACACACACACACACACACACACACACACACACACACATTGTGTCAGCAGGAACTCTAATTTAGAACCACATCAGTAGCAGATATCATCCTCAGTAAATATTTCAGAAATTGATGGACGTGGCTGTTTTCACTATTTCAAATTACTGCATGTGTCTGTCACTCAAATTCGTTCCCATTCACAAATAAGCCTCCTGGTGTTATTCCTGAAAGAGGAGAGCCACACATCTCAGTTTCTGTACACATTTGTTTTAGTCATTCTTGCTCCCTTCAAAGTCTGACCTTAAAAAAGGCGAGGCTTATATATGGATGATAGGAGCAAATTCTGCACAAACCCGTAGGTCAGCCATGTCTTAACCCATTTCAGACACTGAAGGTCAAGCCTCCAACCCCAAGTCAAATGTTGTTTATCAAAGGCAGAAATCTTGTTTTACTTATTTTAAGACCACAAACATGTTTATTTCCCAAAGGACTTGCTTGTACTCTAAGTAGAACTAGAAATAAAGTTGGCTTTAATTCTGTCCTAATCACAGGAAAACCTGGCACATGAGTCAAGACAGTCTCCCCCTTGTGCCCATCCCATCACACCTCCCCATTCCTCATCACACTGTTCCCACCCCCTAACCTGTCATGCTCTCAGTTCAGGTCCATATATTCGCTCTGAGAGCTAGGGAAACTTGTTTAGAATATGGCTTAGTGGCAAGAGTGCTTGCCTTGCATATATGAAGCCCTTGGTTCAATTCCCCAATACCACATATATAGAAAATGGCCAGAATTTGCGCTATGGCTCAAGTGGCAGAGTGCTAGCCTTGAGCAAAACGAAGCCTGAACAGTGCTCAGGCCCTGAGTCCAAGGCCCAGGACTGGCCAAAAAAAAAAAAAAAAAAGAGAGAGAGAGAGAGAGAGAGAGTGCTCAACTTCTCCACACTTCAGTTTCTTCATCCACAAAATGGCAAGACGTGACATCTATTTCAAATGATGATTGTTATTATTAAATGAGACAATGATTCAATTTTTCAGTCCATTTCCCAGCATTGCACAGCATAAACTTCATGGCTTAAATTTCCATGGCCCCTATGATTCTGACTATCGTATCCCATTCACCTGAAAGATTTAGCTACTCTGCAGATTCCCAGATAATTTCTACCTTCACTGTTTCTACTGTATGAGTTTTAGCACTTGCCTTAGATATTAATCAAATATATATGAGAGTGGCTATACAGATAAAATTATTAAGAAATCAGTTAATCAGGAAAGAACCTGCCATGCAAATGACCATTTCCCTATCTTCCTCCAAATTTCTGACTCTGTTTTGTATTTCATTTTGCACAAACAGATTATAGGATTCCTGGACAAAAATATAACAACAGTAAAGACAGTAGAGAAATTCAGAGAATTTGGAAAAAAATGATTTTTTCTTCTTAAAATATGTCTTGGAAATGTCCTGACTCATGAAATGCCAATTCTGAACAGATAAGTTATACATCAAGGCTCAAGGGAAGTGGAAGAGAGGTTCAGACATCTACAAACATGGTAAAAGAGGGCTGAGGGCCAGATGGGAGGAAACTTATCATGATCCAAGTATTTTTCAAATGAATCACACAGCACATGATAATATTCTCTACCAAATTCCCACATGGAACTGACCATCGGAATCAATAGTACATTTTAAGCAACCCAGATTACCAGGTACCTCAGAATAATTCAGAATCTCATGGGATACGGTAGGAGTTGAAATGTACATTATTAATAATATTCTGAGTTGAGTTGGACCATGAAGTTGGATCTGAAGACCTCTGTTTTATCTTCTTAGAAAAGATGTAGTCCTACCTTACCTGGCAATCAAGATGTCCAATGAAGACACTGTCCAAAGAAGACCCTTCTGGAACTCTGGGAAATAGGAAATCTTCCAGTATTTCTTCTTAACATGTGAGAGCTAAGCACTAAAAGGAAGTATGGGGTTCTGGCCTCCCACCTTGATTTTAACAGCATTACTCCATTGCCAGGTGTTTTCTTGTGGGACAGGGCCTCTGTGTTGTTACTGACAAACCTGATAGACATCCTTGGGGATCGATCAGCCTCTGTGTTGTCATTTTACCAACATCAAGAAAAAGTTCAAAGCAATGTAAATAATGTATATCTTTTCCTTTAAAAAAACAATGTAAATATTTCATAGACAGTATGGTAAATAATAAATACATTTGGAAAAAACAATATAAATATTTGATAGTTTACAGAGCAACTGTTAAGCCTGAGATTACATGTGAATGTTCAAAATTTCCAATAAATCCTAAATTACATACAAATGGTTCAAAAGTAACCCACACATAGACACGGGTGCAGTTTTAAAAACTGCTGTGTTGGTTTCTTAGCCAGAGGAGTGTTAAATCAAGATGTCATGGTCCTTAACAGGCTACATGTGAATCATTCAAATTTTGGTAACTCCCAAGTGCTTATGCCTTCTGATAATACTTGACTTGCATCTTGAAATAATAAAAACTCCCTCCACCAATGGGAGAGATGCAAGAATACAACACTATGCAGCTGCTGCTTTTAATGCAAAGAATTTCCATGCAACAATTGCTCCCACAGAAAGACTGGATAATAAGCATCAAATGCCTCTCCTAAGCTGAGCAAGTTTAATTTTCTCACACTCATCAGTCAGTCAGATCTTTGAATAGCCAGCTTCGACCCTCAAGATGCCTTTGTCAGGTTATCAGGGGCTTGTTTGCTGATCATAAAGTAATCAATCTATCCTGCTGCTGACTCCCTAGTCTTTAATCTGTTCCATTTTCACATCCCTCTGAAATTCTATCACTATATGGCACTGCAGTCTCCCAACCCAGTCTAGTTCATCGGTGGCTCCTTCCACTTCTATTATTTCCTGTCATGTATGCCCTTCAAGATTCAGTCACAGTACAGCTCCCCTGGGACATCATTCTCAATGACCCTTGCATACAACTTTACTGTAGTAAGGATTCCAGTGAATTCAAATAGCTGTGTATATTATTTATTCACTGCCATATCCCAGAACCTGGATGAGTCCCTGGAAAATAGACAACTCTATAAATATGTTTTAGATGAGCAAATTCATGCATACATGCGTGTCTGTCTGTCCAAGCAACCAAGGTCACTATTTGTAAATATATGCTATCTTTCCATAGAGTAGCTGTCCAAAAGGAATATGTTGGGTAGAAAAATAGATCTAATCAGGTAATGTGCCTGTGTGGTAGAGGCATATGCACTATGTGGAGGAGAATGGAGGAGAAAGGAGAAAAGAAACAGGGAATGTGCCAAACTGTAGTTTCACTTTTCTTATGGAAGCATATCCCTAGGGAAGATTAAAAAGTGCATGCCTTAACAACTGTTTAGAGAGGGGATGAAGAGTATTTCTTTTTTCAAAAATAAATCCTCATGAGGCTTTCAAGAAAGCTCCTGGTTACACCCATGTAGTATTTATATAGTACATGCTTGTAGAAAGCTGGAGGCACAACCACATTTAGCACATTACATTTTGCATCAAATCACCCCTGTGCAGTTGATGGAGGCAATTTATTCACCTCATTTTCCCCTTGGAGGAAGCAAAGGCAAATTAAAGAAAAAGATCTAATGGCTCGCCCAGAGGCACACAAAGATGTAACAACTGATCCAATTTCTTTTCCACAGCACTGTAGAGCACATTGCTCTAAGAGGTTAGATGGGTATGTCGTCCCATTAAGACACTCCAGATGCCTGTAATCTGCCAGTCAACAAAAGTTCATGGTGTTTGAAAAACACCTAAGACTTTGCCAATGAGGAATACTCAAAGAAAAGTATTATATGGTTCCTGGCCCTATAGAATTGAGATTCTAATTAACTAATAGACAAATAGAAGAATCTAACTGATAAGACAAGTGTTCAGGAAACAATGAAAACCCAATGTACAGCATTAGAGGGCAGGTGACATCAAATGGAAGAAATAACAAATTATTTACTGTTCTTCTGTTACACACAACAGTGACTAAAGCAGAAAAGAAATTTAATGCAAGCAAATGGGAAAATAGGGGATAGAAGAGAAGGCTATGTAAGGATCTCCAAGTGATCTTAGTCAAAGAGCTCCTTAAAAGCCCAGTCTACCACAGCCAAAATGGAGGAACAATTCTTTCTGTTCAAGACTTTGGACACACTAAAATACCTTAGTCCAAAAAAACCTCCTTAAAGACCAGCTTAGCCACCATTGGTGAAATAAAGGAACAATTCTCGGTTAAAAATTTAAAGTCTTGTCCAGCACCAGGGACTCATACCTATAATCCTAGCTACTCAGGAGGCTGAGATCTGTGGATCCCAGATTGAAGCCAGCCTGGGCAAAAAAGTCCATGAGACTCTTATCTCCAATAAACTACTTAGAAAAAGGCAGAAGTTGTGCTGTGACTCAAGTGATAGAACCCTAGCATTGAGCACAAAGAGGCTTAGGGACAGTGCCCAGGCCATGAGTTCAAACCCCAGGATTAGCAAAAAAAAAAGATTGAAAGTCTCAGAAAAGGTTCAATTGCCTGGTACTAATTGCCATAATCGAGCAACAACAGGAAGGATCTGGTGGTAGTTGCTCCTAAGGACACCATAGCCTGCCACCCAAGAGAGCAGAATTTCCTGATTCCTCATTGCTTATGATTCCTACAAAGTCACCTAGGAACTGTCAGGAAAGATGAGAACACGAGGGCTGCCCAAAGTTCACAAATGTTCTTTACCAATGATTCCGTAAAATGAATTCAACAGAGGGGGAAATTCCTGGCCATGAATCAGGAAGCAGCAGTGGATGAGGTTAGACTCAAAGTCAGTCTAGAAATGTTCATAGCAACTTAAATAGAGCAGGATATAAACTTACTACCAGTGCATCAAGAGTCAGTCCACTAGCCGATGCAATAAAAAACATCCATTGGACTTCAGTAGTAATAATAAATGCATTTTTGAGACATGTAATTTTGTTGTGTTGCCAAGCAAGAGAACACATACCAATGAACAAATTCACCAACTGAGCTAAAGAACAAGCCAAGGTTTTCAAATATTCACAGATGAATTGCCAGACTAGATCTCTGAACCCTGTGAGAGGTGCTGATAGATCGGTGCGATAGGTGATCGTTCAAACATGTCTTAACGCTTGTGGCAAAGAGTTTCCAATGTGGCTCACAAAGACTGGTGTAACAGAGTCACTTAAGTTCTTTAATCGGTTTAGCTAGTTGTAATAAAACTGCATTCAATTTTTATGTATCTTGTGCAAGAGGAAAAAATTTCCACTTAGAGCACTTGGCTACAATTTAAATCATGCATTATAATAACAATGCTTTGTGTGTACATTAAGTTTACCAATTCCACTTGGAGTGTTAATTCAATTGAGCTTCACATAACCTCTATGATATACCTATGACCTCTGTGTCTATTTCCATTTTGTAGCAAAGAACCAACCTCAAGACAATAAATAACTTGCCTGGGATAACAGCAAGAGTGAACCAGCTGACTGCATATTCCCTTTCCCAAGTCCTGTATCATAAAGAGTCAGCAATGTAGTACATTTTCTCCTAAGGCATAGACTGAATTAAATAGCCTAATAAACACTTACATCTTTTAAAGCACAGTGATGAAAATCCTCTGGTTAAAAAAATAATAACATCTCTTTCCAGCGGGGGAACCAACTATGGAGAGCATATGTCATCAGTTAGCAAATATTTACTTGGGCTTCACTTTGTACAAACTCTCTCTACACCAAGCCAGGACCTGTCACTATGAGCCTGGAAAAAAGCCATCCAAGATGGACTGGAAGGAGAAATGAGGAAGAAACACTTTCAATTTGTGACCAGAGTAAGGATACAAAGTGTTTTATACAGGCCAAAGGTGGAAACTAGAAGGAAGGAAGCTATTGGACGAAGGCATCTCTGAAGAAGCCAAAGGTGGGAGCCCACCCAAAATAAACAAGTGTGGAGCCAGGAGCCTCAAAGAGGAGAATGGAGGAAAGATTCTGGAGAGTGGGGGGTTCTGAAGAGAGCTGTAAAGAATTGGGAGCCTCACCCCTGGGTAGGAAGAAGGTAATAATGAAGGGAGTAGAGTAGACTCCCAGTTCTGGGTGAATGAGAAACACATGGGAGCTTAAGAAAGAATCTCCTTCAGAGATCTGGAACAATACAACTGAACTATTTAACAATTTAGTTAACAGTAAGGTAACAAAATAATAATAAACAAGAAGGCTGGATGTGACACACAGGAAGTCAGGAAAGGAAGAGATATTCTAGGCTAGTATAGTCTGTATAAACTTCACTCAGGAATGATATAGAACTTGAAGAATGTGCTTGAGCCCATAATTCTTACAACTTGCTTTGAAATGCAAGCCAGACTTAAGAATAATTTCTCAATTTATTACTCTTGGGAAGTATAGGTCTTGCTTTTTGTATTGATTGATTGATTGCTTTCCCTATCCTGGCTAGTTTTCTCTGAAAGTTGACCAGAGTATCAGATTGGCACTTTGTCTGATCTCTACAGACAGACATTGAGTGTTTCATCGCTATGGTTGGCATTGTACAAAGTGCTAACCTTGGGGAAATTAATAAAGGAAAGATCCTTGTCCTCAAGAAATAGAAACACATAAATAGATGTTTAGAGAGGATGGTAGAAACACCCATAGAAGTAATCTACATAAAAGCTACCCACAATGAGTTCTGTCCTTAAGAGAAGAGACATTTTTTTTTCCCATTCATGTGTGGGGGGTAAGGGGAAACCAGTGCTGGGGCTTGAACCCAGAGCCTGAGTGCTGTCCTTGAGTTTTTTCTGCTCAAGGCTAGCACTCTCCCACTTGAACTTCTCCACTTGTGGCTTTTTGCTGATTAATTGAAGATTAAGAGCCTTACAGGTCTGCCTGCCTGGGTTAGCTTTCTATGATGCTCAGATCTCAGCCTCTTAAGTAGCTAGATTACAGGCATGAGTCACCCGCATCCAGCCGCAACCCATTTTTGCATGCAGACTAGAATGAACACTTAATATCAACCACTCAATATATCATAGTCTACCTGTTGGAAGACTTTATATTTTTAAGCTGAGAAAGACATCCATCAGAGTAAAAAATCTAGAAGACACATTTTGGTCACCTTGAGAAGAGAAGATCAAGAGTTGTTGTAGAAGGAGTCTAAGTAAATACAACCATACCGGAAGGACTTCTCAACATATGACCTGTCCCACTGCCTCCACCAAACCAAATACAGGCTTCTGGAGGAGTTTCCATGAGCCAAAGTCTACCTGCAATTTACCACATAATGTCAGCCTTCCTGCACTGGCCAGTAGCCAGCACATCATGAGATTGGCATGTCATCATTTCTGACTTCTGTAGACTCACACCGAGTGCTTCTTTCCTGTGCTCAGAGCTGCTCAATCTACTAGACTCAGAAAAATAAGGGAATGTCCTTCACACTCATGAAGACCGCTCACTTCACTCCAGATTACACGTACACAAGCACAGGGTCCCATCTGAGTGGCGTCAGCCCTGTCTTGCACCAGCCAGGTGTATTCATTCAGATGGAGGTCAAAGCCTGTCACCTTCTACCCTGCAGATGCTTTGTTCCCTAAACTGTATCAGACTCAGTTTCTGAACATCTGGAAGACCGAACTCTCAATCTTCTCTGCTCCTTTATTAGTACCTGCCACTTAGGACTGGGAAGATTAAATGAATTAATATATTACAGAGGTTTACCGCCTGCTACATAGAAAGCATGCATGAAATAGTTATTGTTATTCTCATAGTTATTATTATTCAATAGTCTGTTCAAATATGCTGGGCAAATTCTTTTTCAAATTATTAGCAAGCAAGTAAAAAGTGGGGAAATCTGCTCACTGATGAGATGTGCAATTGGCATCAAAATTTCAATTAAAAAACTCCCTCAAAATCATGTTCATCTCCTAAGTAATAAACACAGAGCAGCATGCCCCACTAGTTATTAAGAATGGGAGATGTACTGTTATATATTTGTGTGTATGTATGTGTGTGTACCAACTACAGAAAGCAAGTCTACGGATGACTATAAAAGCAACTTTCAGGCAACTCTTTTAGTATTCTGAGCAGGTTTTTTTGTTGTTATTTTCTACAAAATATGTGCTAAACAATTCATTTCTTTATTTCTGCCATCTATTCTAATTTTCGTGTAGGCCTTATATATTTCCCCTGTTATTTTTAAAATATAAATGAGAATGGTATTCTGGTCATCATCTGATGCATCTTACTTTTCAATAATCTAACTTCCAGCTTAAAACTAGCCTAATAGGATTGCCTAAAGAAAGATCAGGAACAAGCCCCCAGGCAAAGGGAAAGCAAGGACATCCAACAGTTCATGTGAAATAGGAAGGAAAGATCTGGAGCTTCTCAGCACTGAGGAGAAGGATAGAGAGAGAGGAGAAATGCAGTATGGGGCCAGAGGTCCAACCCCAAGGTTTCTGCTTTCCCTCCCTCCTGAGGGAGCAAAGACAGATGCTGTGAAAGCTTCTAGAGTAGTGTTGGTAGTTCTTAGAGGAGCTGACTGTCCACTTTTGAAGATACACACTATAGAAAAGATTAGAGGCCTTGACAAAATAGAGCTAGGGTGGGTCTCCAGACCATACGCACCATCAATACTCACCCAAAATTTCAGCAAGTGCCGTAAGCAAGGAGAGCTATGGAGAATGATGGGTCGGACTAGGATTATGAAAACTGTATACTTAAACCACATCATGGACTGTCATCGTCAGCAACTGGGGATCCAGTATGATGCCCCAAACCAGATAAGCAGTCTAGCTACCCTCAGCGGGCAGAGCGCATGGCAGCGTCCCAGGGCAAAGGTAGGATCTGTCAGAGGAATCCAACTAGGACCCAATCACATCCACATACTTCCACCCACACACACCACTCACACACTCACACACTGCCACCCCCCACACACACACTGCCACCCCCACCTTCCCACACTCCACCCCCCCATGCCATCCCCACACATGCCATCCCCACTCCCCCCACACTGCAACCCCACACAGAAACTTCCTCTTGTAGTATGGGCCATTGGGAAGAAAGAATAGAAGGTCTCTTAGAAGGAAGAAAATTATGCATTGATTACATGTTGGATATTTCCAATGACTACTTGAAAGAAACTATTAGAAATGCCACCGAGGGAGTTGTCTTTAATTGGTGAGATCAAGTTTCTCATTCCACTGCCAACGAAATTGAGGAGTTAGGGCAAGATGAGGCTCGCCGTAGAAAATAAAAGTTCTGTGGTTTTACAGCTCCGGTTGAAAGACTACCGTGGAGATAGCTCACAGTTACATGGAGAGGGGAGCAGACTTCCGGAGATGGCCAGGATTATTTATAAATAAGATATCCCAGAGGTCCTGTAATCTTAATTTTCATGTGGAAAAAAAACAACAACAAGGAGTAGTGTCTAGAAAGTATTATCTCAGAGATGTTAAATTAAAACAACAAAAACATAAGGCAGACGCCAGTGGCTCATGTCTGTAGTTTTAGCTATGCAGGAGACCGAGATCTGGGGATCGGAGTCAGCCTGGGAATCAATGTTCATGAGATTTGTATCTCCAATTAACCACCAAAAAGCCAGAAATAAGCTGTGGCTCAAGTGGTAGAGTGTTAGCCTTGAGCAAAAACACTCAGGGACAGTGCCCAGGCTTTGAGTTCAAGCCCCAGTACCCTGCATGTGTGAACACATGTGCGCACACATACACACACACAGCCTATTCTTCTCAACTAACAGGAAATATTGTTAAATATGTAGAAACCATATAATATAGGCTTCTCAGAGCAAGTGAAATTTCCTTTCTCACAAAAGATTATTCCCAAATGCGTTAGCAAAAGAAAATTTGTCTTTTGGCCTCTTTTCAGATAGAAAATCATCTATACTACATATACATTATTCCAATTTATAAAGAGCAGGCAAGAGCCCCGTATAAATATTACAGCCAAAGAAAACTAGAGAGAAAATTATTATAGAGTGAAAAATGAAAATGTCCACAAAGACTAAGAGAACAAATATCTTAGAAATGGAATTCTGGAATTCTGGGCACAAAAGGAAGCATGTAAGTCCCTTTCCCCCACGCTTCCTTTACTAGACAAAACCTGTAACCGCCATACTACTTCCTCTTCTAACTTTCTCCAAATCTCAGTTGAGTCTGGCTTATATCCAGGTGGAAAATAAGTCTACTTTACAATAGGTAGGTATGAAGCAGAAAATAAATAGTCTTCTTGTTACCTAAGGTCAACATGAAAACTTGAAATTACCATCACAAACTGTAGCAAACACGACCAAAGAAAATTTCCTATTTTAGTGGTAAAAATACAAAATAAAGTAAATCAGATGGGGTACCTTACACTTACAAAACCAAGAAACCAAATATTTTTAATATGCAACTTTAATGCAGGTCCATTGATGCAAGTAGACTGATTGCTGGTGACCTATGACCTTTGTTTAGCAAGGTGATGATATATAAATGAAAACTGGGAAAATGTCCCCAGGCCTTAAGTAGTGACCCTGCTACAAAACTCTGAGAACTAACTTAAAATTTTCAGAAAGAACAGATGGCTCCATGCACAGACATATTTACTGAACTCTTGTCTATACTTCCCAGCCAAACAAAAGCCTCAAAAACTAGAAACAAAAAATATCAAAAATAGTTTGTGATACATTAACATGCTATAACATTCTGCCTCCTTGAGGAAAAAAAGTAATATAAACCATATGAAAACACATGGCTATGTTTACTTTATAATGTTAAATGGAAAAATGGGATGGTAAATATGCACCTACCCTCTGTTAAAAGATGTGAGAATGTTTGCATGCAAATGGAAATAATAAATATAGCTTTATTCAAATAGCAGAGGTCTGTTTAAAAGTGTTTCAATATAATCTTTATTTCAATAAACAATTCTTGTCTCTTCCAATGAGTACTTTAAAAAAAAAAAGTCCTTTCATGAAGCAATGTGGCTCTGGTACAAATCCATATAGCAAAACTACAATGTATTTAAAGAATTCTCTTTCAAATATAGACACTTTAGATACAAAAACAGAAATGGAAGTAAAAGAGCTGGATCAAAGAACACAAGAACACTATCTGACATAAGAATACTTTCTGATACCAGTAACTATTTAATAATTTCAAAAGGGAAGCCTGATGATAGGATTTTCTATTTTGTTTCAGGGTTGTTTTATTTTGTTCCAGAAAGTTTCTCTCTTTTAACTCTGGAAGGTGAGAGATTTACAAAAAAAAAAAAAAAAAAAAAAAGGAAGGAAGGAAGAAAGGAAAGCTGGAAGAAAAATCCTCTCATTGTTTCTATTTTACAAAACTGCTAGATCTGAGCAGACAAGAAAATGGTAGTTTGTCAAGAGTTAGAAATTAATAAGATTCTCAAACCTAAGAAATTAATGCCCTAACAAAAATACCCATAGGACCTTTGAAAAATCAAAGGTAAAAGTAACATATGGTTAGCCATGCATTGGACTGGGCCCAGCATTTGAAGGTTAAAGTGTTTTCTAAAGAGAAAAAAGGATCCAAACTCAATTAAATAGAGATGGAGACTAAATTGAATTTAGTGCTCAAAGGTGCACTATACTTGGGAGCTGTACTTCTTTAGATAGTCAGCATAGTTGCAAAGAAAAAAGAACTAGCACTAAAAAACGTGTCCGAATATTGAGCTCTAATCACAACTCTGCCCCTAAGTAGTTGTTGGCCTATGAGTCTAAAGATCACAGTGTTGTTGCTTGTTTTGTTTTTTGGTTTTTTTTTGCTTGATCTAAAAATGGAAGAAATTAGGCTCGATTTCCCAGCTCTCTTCATAGAACCAGATCTATAGCTGGTAGAAATGGCTAGAGGCTAGAATTCGATATTGGGGAGTTAAAAATCACATCCAGATGGGTCCCTGAGCAAATCCTTCATAGAGGATCTCCACGATGATGACCGCCAGCCCCATACCACCAGAAAGGGAAATGGCGCACTGCAGTGTGGGAACCAAGGCACGTCCACGCCAATAAAAGGGTTTTGGCATAACCTTGTGTTTGCTGATAGGCCGTGTCAAGGAAAGCTCAAGGAAGCATGGCTGTGTTTTGAATAGCAAACTACCAAGGGATATTTTCACTTCTTTTCCCTGATGGACAAGAGGTTTCTTCTGTTTAGAGTAGATGTAAAGCCATAATCAGTAACAGTCCAGAAAGTGAAATGTTTGCGCACTTTAGTTTGAACAACATTCTTACTTTTTGACTGTGTTCAGGCATGTACGGGGCAGTTTTGTTTTTCATCTGACTCCATCGATGATCAGAGAGAAGGATCTGCTATTGATCTGTGAAATGGTTTATGTTCAACAGAACTCTGTGGTCTAGCCATTACAGCCAGACACCTTCTAAGTTGATGCAGTCAGGGGCAGCATTATTCTTTCTCACCATGATGAAAATAATTAACTTCAGAGGTAAGTAATTAGCTCAGAAGCCAGAAAAAAGGGGGCTCCAGGCTGGAAACTATTGAAAAGTAGTCAATCTATAAAGCTGACGCTCTAGGAAAATGAGCCAGAAAACAAGTAAAAGGTATTGACTTGAGGGGAAAAAAAAAAACATAAAAGAAGACAGACATATGAGCAGGCGACACAGGATAGCTGTAGAAGTAACTCATGGAGTCGGGAGCTTGCACAAAGCTGTTCCTTTTATAGACATTCATTGCTAGAGTTGGTTTTGAAAGAGACTAAGCTTGCTCCAATATAGCAGTATCTCAAGCATTTCCCAGCCCTATGACTTTATAAAACCTTGCTCCAAATGGAATCTTGTTCAAAATAACAGATGTCAGCCTATTTCAATAGTTGACTTTATTAAAAAATGGAATTAAGTGGCATGCTGTATTTAATGTCATTGTCTCCACAGGAGTCAGGTGGCTACCATTTACCTTTTCAGAGCTATCAAAAGTATAGAATTAATATTTTAAAAGAACTCAGTTTAACGAGGTGGGAAGAATCTGCCTTTCAGATTATATAAAGAGAGTATTTCTTGTTTCAGACATGGAGCAGGCAATTTCTCCAAGAGTGGGCTGGATTGTTCATATTTGCTCATATAAGACCGTGCCCTCTGATGTTTTTCAAGTATAGGAAAACTTGTCTCACCAAGGCAGGCCTATTTAGTGATGCTCAAATTCTGGTCCTTAATGGTTAATTGGTTGCACACTCTGATAAGCATCTGTAAGAGAGAAGTTCAGAGAACCCTGAAAAGTATTTAAACAGCACATGCTGGGGCTAAAATCCACTCCACACCACATCTGTTGCTTTCCTGGGGATGTGATTAGAATACCAAGATCTTAGAACCACACAGCCGTCAGAATCCTAGGACGCCCATGACAGTTTGGGGAAGTTGCAGCTGCACCCACGGCCTGCACTATGACAGAATGGAGATGGTGTACGTTCTGTTCCAGTAATTAACTTCACAGTATCAGGGGCAGAATGCCCCCTGAGGAGAGAGTCATAACCGTTCTTTCCTTAAGGGAAACTCTCACTTGTGCCTGGGTGCATCTGTGACCTTTAGCTGATGTGATAGTATGTGAGCATACAAAATCAAGAAACTAAAAACAATCAAGGGAGACAATTTCCTAAATGAAATCTGCCTAGACATAAACTGACTGTGACAGTTCATTAGAACCTGTGGGGGACCCTCAAAAGATTTTTAATGGCCTCTACAACTACTACAGATCTAAAATACCCTCTCTTAAAAATTATTCTTGAGAGGGCTGGGAATATGGCCTAGTGGCAAGAGTGCTTGCCCTCGTATACATGAAGCCCTGGGTTCGATTCCCCAGCACCACATATGTAGAAAACGGCCAGAAGTGGCACTGTGGCTCAAGTGGCAGAGTGCTAGACATGAGCAGAAAAAGAAGCCAGGGACAGTGCTCAGGCTCTGAGTCCAAGCGCCAGGACTGCCCCCCCCCGCCCCAAAAAAAACATATTCTTGAAAATATACACTAAGAGAAAATCCACACATACTAACCCCCAATTCATTCAGGCTTTCTTTCCTGCTCTCTTCTTTACTCTGAGTGTGTAAGTGTGTACACATTCACATTACATATATATGTGTGTGTGTGTGTATGTATATGTACAAAATGTCTATATGCTACCTGAAGAAACCCAAAAGAATGTATTATCTTCTCAGAGAAAATCACCTTTAAAATCTTTTTTGAACCAAGTGTTAATGGGAAGAAGAAATTCTACAATTGTGCGCCAACTGGACTTGCTGAGTGATCTGCAGTCAGCTGCCTTATTGTAGCTCAGTTGGGCCTGTCCTCTCAGTCCACCATGGTGACAGCACTGACCTTAGAGGTGCTGCCAAAGTTCACAGTGCAGCTCCAGGCAGGCTGACTCTGGGCCTTCCACATGGTCTGCTTGCACTCAGCATCCTGTGCTAGAAAGTATCCCTGTGCTCTGAAAAACAGAAGCTATAATGTAAGGCAGTACTTCTCATGCGTCCTGAATAGTTGAATCACCAGGATCACTTTAAAAAGGGATTGCTGATGTGATGTCAATGTGCGTGTTACATGTGCGTGATCCCGGCACTCAAGAGGCTGAGGCAGGAATATCACTCACCCAGTATGAAGACAAGCTAGCCTACATGGTGTGGCCCAGTCTAGTCTGAACTACATAGCAAGATTCTATTTCAAGAGAATGATGGAGGGGTGATGCTGACCAAGATACATTATATTCACAAGCTGACACATTTAATTGGAACCTCTTTGTATAACTAAGAAAGATAGATTTAATAATAAATAATTAAGCCAGGCCTTTATTAACACCTATAATCCTAACTACTCAGGAGACTGAGGACCTGAGAGAATGGAGGTTGGAAGCCAGCTCTGGGAAGAAAAGTCTTTGAAACTCCATGTCCTATTATCATCTTAACCAGGAAAATGCCAGACTGGAAGCATGACTCAAGTGGCAGAGCAGCATCTGTGAGCAAGAAAGCTGAGGGAAAGCCTGAGATTCTGACTTCCCATACATGCATGCATGGGTGTGCACACATTCACACACAGTAGGGAGATGTATTGATTGATAATAGGTGTGTAGATAGAAAGATGGAAGGAAGGAAAGGAGGGAGGGAAGAAGGAAGGAAGGAAGGAAGGAAGGAAGGAAGGAAAGGAAGGAAGGAAGGAAGGAAGGAAGGAAGGAAGGAAGGAAGGAAGGAAGGAAGGAAGGAAGGAAGGAGATGAAAGTCACCATTCGAGGGCCCACCCCAAGTCATTTGTAGCAGAACTTCGGCTTGTAGACCCAGGCATCAGGACATGTTAAGACTTCCCAGAGAATTCTATGTGTCACCAAGTCCAAGGACCAATGGTTTAAGGAAAAGAACAACAAAAGCAATGTAGGATCAGTAAGCATCCCACTTCTACAACTCAGTTGACTGGAGCTGAGTTAACTCATAATGATGTTTCAGAGCAGCTCGGCCAAAGGGTGGGAGAGAATCGAAACCAGGAAGCAGATGAAACTCACAGGCACACTGACTGCTGCCATTTCTTTTGGCCCATACTACCCCCTGCCCTAGTGGAACAGCACTGCCTAACCCTGAAGAAGAGAACATACGGTGCGGAAATCCACAAGGGTGCCACTGTGGCTCTGCACACCAGTTTGAAAATCGTTTCTACCCTGGGACACCACTAGCACTGACCAGCATCCATCAAGCCACCTTTGGGGTCAGAGCACGCTTCAAAGTTGAGACATTCCTCTCTGGATTTTTCTAGCATCTTCCTGATTGTTCACACTCTCCCAGACCCATTTTACTGTGCATTTGTGTGTCTTTCCCAGGTACCAGGCATGGAGGAGCAAAGTCATGGTGACAAAGAGCTTTGCCTTCGGAGTACCAAGGGTGTAGATGTACCCAGAAGGCCAAAAGGGGCAACTGGGATTTTGTTCTCTAAAAAACAACATTAGGAAACACTATGCCAGCTCCAAAAATATCTTAGGAAATATTCTGCCATCCACCCTAGCTAGCTGGTAACGTCCAATTCAGACATGTATATTCTTCCTAATGTTAAACTTATCCACAAGCAAATGTACTAACAAGTTTGCTTCAATACCTTAAAGTTTAGTGACATTCCATAGGCCGATAGTACACCACTGCCTAGGTGATTACAGATAACTGAGATACTTTCTTCTTTTGTGTGCTGGTCTTGGGACTTGAATATAGTATCTGAGCACTGTTCCTAACTTGTTATGCTCAAGTCTAGCATTCTGCCACTTCAGTCATAGCTCCACTTTTGGCTTTTTTTTTTTTTTAACTTTTATGGGTTCATTGGAGATAAGAGTCTCAGATACTTTCCTGCCCCAGCCGGCTTCAAACTTTGATCCTCAGATAGCTTCTTGAGTAGCCAGGATAACTGGCATAAGCCCCTGGTGCCCAGCTGAGATACATTTCTTATCCTCTAGAACTGGGAAATTCAGGTTCCATGAAGTTACATCTGGCAAGCTACGTAACTTCTGTGGCATAACACGGCAAAGGCTATCACCTGGTGGTGAGTGAGGGCGAAGTTGATCTCAGGTCTCTCCTTATAAAACCACTCAATCTTTGTGGGGTCCTAAATTCATGATATATAACCCTACTTCCAAATAGTCTCAACATATTAATTGGGAGAGTTAAGTTACCAACACATAAACTTTTAGAGGACACATGCAAGCCATAGCTACCTCTGCATGGCCACAGGGAAATAGAGCTCATTGCTTTTGATGAGTATATTCTATTATAAGCATAAAACAAAATTGACAAAGCCATTACTTCCTGGATGGAGACCAAGATCTCTTCTAACACTTGCTACCACACATAGCAAGCAAGGAGCATACTAGCTGTATTTGTCCCTTGTGGATTTTTGCAAGAGTTTCTAGGGCATCTGCCTAGACAGGAAGCAACCACATACTGGGGCTCAAGTGCATCAAGAGTATGTGAGTTTACTCTCTAGAGAAAATAGAGCCCTTTACACTCCCATCCATCATGCATGAGAATTGTGCTGCACAGGATCTGTGATGCAGCAAAACCAAACAACTAAAAACAATTCAGCCTTTTATTCTTCAATTACCATGGATCTACCTAAGCCCCTTTTAGCATAAGCCAATTTTCTTAAGAATTGTTGAGATTATTTTTATTCTCACTAAAAATAGATTATGTATTACTTAGCCTTGTTAATACCACATTTCAAATCCCAGTTATAATTTTAACGATGACTTCATGCTGTGAATAACCCCAAATGGATAAAAGCTACTATGTATATGCTTGCTTCCTACAGAACAATAACTTGAGATTCATATGAACAATGCAGTATACATATTCCTACAAAAGATGCACAAATATGTACTCGGCACACGTAAACTACTCAAGGAAACTCCTTAAGAAATATTAATCCCACTGAAAAGGAGGTTGGAGTTTAAGAGGTTCTGCAGGGGCAACAGTGGGAAAGAAGAAAGAATGAAAAGAAACTCTACCCAACATTCAAACCACCAAGAATGTGCTGGCCAGATTCAGATTGTTGGCAAGAGAAAGGTTTTATAATTTCTTTTCCATAATTTAGCCTAGCTGGATAATTACATTTAGAAAAATAAGAGAGTAACCACAGATGTATATGTAATGGAAGTCTTTCTTTTTTCTAATGTAGATATAACCCTCATGGAAATAAAAGGGGCAATAAAAGGGGCAATAGAAGGCTATCATTACCAACTTTAGAACAAGAGTTATATTCACTGCAACCAAATGAATAATTAAAATCGCTCAAGAAGACACAGATGCCAATCTTATCCACTTGTCATTTCAAAAAGCGTGCTTGACAGTTGTACACCTACACTTGTTGACAGTCAAACGCATTTCTCAGGAATACATCAGCTGCCACAGGTGTGGGTAGCAAAGTCATTATTTCCAAACCCGTTTCAACTCAACCTAAAGGCTGAGAACTTGCTTGAAGTAGCTGTTTTCTCTAAAATCATTCTTGGTTCCCTGGAATTAGCTGAAGCAACACAAGAAGGCAACATGCTTTGGGATTTCTTGGGTGACAATTGCAAGTGACATGATCCTGTATAACATAAAACATTTAATTTCTCCTCTGGGAGTTGGAAGAGACAGTCTGTTCCCTTGCCTTCTCCAGCTTTGAGACGCCTGGATGCCTTGGCCTGTGGCCCTGTACTGCTCTCCAACCTCTGTTTCGGTCATTGCATATCCTTCTCTGCTGATTCTCTCTTTCTACCTCGGGACCACCCAGATAATTCATAGTGATGCTCCTATTCCAACAAACAATGTAATCCAATCGGAAATCCATTTTTGTCACTCATTTGCAAGGTCTAGAAATTAAGACACGAAAGTGATTCTTCTGCTGTGACCACATTAGCTGGGTGCCATTTGGGAAGGTGTAAATTCCTGGACTTGGACCTCAGTTTCCTTATCTGTCAAATGATTTTTTTTTCCTTTTTTAAGAATTAAGTCAATTAGATTAAGTCAATCAGAAAGCACAGACAGAGCCTGGCTGACAGAGCAGGTCCTCAATAATAGCAGCCCACAACAACACTAAAAATAAAAATATAACTAGAAGCATAGTGAGACTAGCCTGAGGGCCTGTCTTTCAAATGATCTTAATTTCTCCAAAGCTTACTCTTACAGGCATCTTTATTGTCATATTGAAGCAATATGACACTTGACTTCTCTAATATACAACCAGAACTTGAGTTTATGTCTAAAACAGAGGATTACTTTATGCTTAATAATAAATTTAAAATAAGGCCTAGTGGCAACAACTATATAAACCATATCTATCTCTAAAGAAAGATCAAAATCAAAGAAAGGGGACTGGGAATATGGCCTGGTGGTAGAGTGCTTGCCTTGCATACATGAAGCCCTGGGTTCAATTCCTCAGCACCACATATATAGAAAAAGGCAGAAGTGGTGCTGTGGCTCAAGTGGCAGAGTGCTAGCCTTGAGCAAAAAGAAGCCAGGGACAGTGCTCAGGCCCTGAGAACAAGCCTTAGGACTGGCAAAAAAAAAAAAAAATCAAAGAAAGGATAATCCATATCAAAAGCCTTAAAATCGTACATTTTTAAAGTTCCAACCAAACAAGTTTCCTCAAGTATACATTAGGAATACTGGCAGAGGCTTAGCTACTGAGACTCTATTAAAAAAAAAAAGATAAAGGCATGAAAATTAAATTGCTTCACAATAAGGAAATTGATTTAATAAACTAAGTCTACATTTCAAAGTAAGAAAAGGAAAGAGAAGGGGAAGGAACATACCAAAATGTTCAAAGTATTGAATTATAGTAAATTATGGGTGATTTTTTTTCTATTGGCTTAGGCTTATGTTGCAAATTTTCTACAATTTTCCACTTTGTAACAAACTAATTTCATTCTTGTTTGTCTATCTGTAGAGTTTGTTGGCTTTTCATTGCAATACAGAATAGGAAGGCTCAGTTAGGACCTGCCTGGATGAGCCAAATAGTTCTAGAATCACAGGGAAATGATAGAGCATTTCCATCTCTCAACACTCAATGTGCTCTATTTAAGGAAGACATGAAAGTAAGCAAGACCCAAGCCCCAAGTTCAAGCCCCATGACCACCACCACCAACAACAACAACAAGTAAGCAAGAGGGCAGAATAAAGCTAGAAGCATCCTGAAAAGATAAAAAAAAATGCTAAGGCTATGTCCTGAGTTTACTATAGGTAGAACTTTAATAGTTAAAGACATCAAAAATAAAAAGGACCAGATACTGTCAAATCCTAGCTACTCAGGAAGCTGAGAAGTGGAGGATGGAGCTTTCAAGCCAGCCCACTCAGAAAAAGCCAAGGCACCCTCCAATTAACCAGAAAAATCTCCTACTGGAGGAATGGCTCAAGTGATAGAGACAGCTGGGTGAAAATGAGAGGCACTGACATCAAACCCTGGTACTGGCCCAAAGAGGTCTCTGAATAAAAGTCTGAATTAAATATTTCAAAATGACACCAGTACTGATATTAGCATTTGTTCTCCACACCTGTGTCTATCTGTGTCAACTGTGCTAAGACTATATCAGGGCCTGCTAAGTGAGGTCATGGAGCATGGGGATCTGAGTCTTATGATAAAGTCCAGTTGTAAGAGCTACAAATAATAGGATCTTCCTTAAGTATCTAAACCTGGGCTCTGGATCGGTTCCTCTACTAAGTGGCTAAGTGACCTTGAGTAGATCAATGATCCTCTCAACAGTTTATTTGCAAATCCAATCATACTAAATCTAAGTTTCCTAATTATTATTCTTGAAAGTAGCAAGGAGAAGAATCAAGGGAGAGTAACAAATGGAAAGCACTCTAGCCTTCCATTCTCACTTAAAACTAGAACAAATATAGTTTTTTTTTATTATTTTTGCCAGTCCTGGGGCTTGAACTCAGGGCCTGAGCACCGTCCCTGGCTTCTTTTGATGAAGGCTAGCACTCTGCCACTTGAGCCACAGTGCCATTTCTGGCCATTTTCTATATATGTGGTGCTGAGGAATCGAACCCAGGGTTTCATGTATACAAGGCAAGCATTCTTGCCACTAGGCCATATTCCCAGCCCGAACAAATATAATTTTTATCCCTTGCTCATTTGTTTGCTTTTCCTTTGGGAGCATTCCACTATCTAAAAGAACAAAACAAAACAACCAGAAGCTCATGCCCACAATCTTAACTAGTCAACAGGCTGAGAGCCAAACAATCAACATAGAAGGCCAACCCCAAGAAGACTCCATTAAGACTCCATCCCCAAAATAACCAGCAAAAAGCTAGGCTGGAGGCATGGTGTACAGCACCAACATAGCATATAAGCTGAGCTAGCAAGAGGTCCTGAGTTCAAAACATCATGCTGGCAAAACAAAACAAAAATCAGTTTGAAAATTTCTTGACTGGGTAAGTTATAATGTATTTCCAGATCATAATTAATAATCACTCTGGGGACTGGCCAAAAACGTCCCAGGAAACAAAGGATTCAAAGACAAAGAGCACATTTAAAAAAAAAGCCAAGTTCAGGGGTACACTCTTGGGATAAATATGAAACCAGTATGCCTGGTTCTCCATTGACATTTCCAGTAAATTCCTGCTACCCACATTTCTTAAATGTTGGCTTTGCTTTCTTGTGGTTATATTATACAGGCCAGGTCAAATGAGGTGAATGTTAGATTGTAATTAGTGTCATATCACAAAGCTTTAGTTGGAAAGAACAGTATAGGAACACATACACATTGTTTCCTACTGTCATTTCTACCTTGATTGCTTAGCAGGAATATGGGGAAGAAAGGGCAAAGAAAGGCAGAAAAGGGTCTGCAATTTCTCAAACACAGGGATGAGAATAAAAGTTAGCAGGCTCTGGCTCATGGTTACTCTTCCTTCCCATTCTGAGAACCTATATACCTGACAAGCTCTCAATCTAGACAATAATGGCTTCCACTTATTAACGCCACCTAATGGTCAAGTGCAGTACAACATGTTCCCCATAGGAAAAAGTCCTTGGCGCAGGTAGAAACTTCCTTAAATAAAGGCCCAGAAACACAACAAATCAAAGAAAGGTTGGACAAATGGAAGTGCATCAAACTACAGAGCTTCTGCACTGCAAAGGACATAGTTACCAAGATAACTAGAAAGCCCTCAGATTGGATGAAGATCTTCACTGGCCATATAACAGACAAAGGCCTCATACCTAAAATATACATAGAACTCAAAAAACTTAAATTTCTCCAAAACAAATCCTCAAAAAAACAACTGCACTATTAATAGATGGGCTAAAGATTTAAAGACAGACTGCTCTGAAGAGGAAATGAGAGTGGCCAAGAGGCACATGAAGAAGTGCTCAACATCACCAGCCATAAAAGAAAGGCAAATCAAAACAACATTGAGATTCCACCTCACCCCAGTAAGAATGGCCATTATCAAGAAAACTAATAACAACAGATGCTGGTGAGGATGTGGCCAAAAGAGAACCCTACTACACTGTTGGTGAGTGTATAAAATAGTTCAACCATTCTGCAATGCAGTATGGAGGTTCCTCAAAAGACCATAGAGCTCCAATATGGTCCAGCAGCCCCACTTTTGGGTATTTACCCAAAGGATTACAAGCAAGAGCACACTAAAGCAACCAGTACAATTTGTCATCGCTAAAATATGGAACCAACCCAGATGCCTCTCAGTAGATGAGTGGATCAAAAAAATGTGGTACAGATGCATGATGGAATTCCATGCTTCCATCAGAAAGAATGACATTGCCCCATTTGTAAGGAAATGGAAAGACTTGGAAAAAATCTTATTAAGTGAAATGAGCCAGACTCAAAGAAACATAGACTCTATGGGAATTCCCTCATTGGGAATAACTAGTATATGTCTAGGATAGTCCTAGCAAATGGACACAATAGCTCAATAGATAGCTATGTGCATATGAACACATAAGATGATGCTAAGCGAAATGAACTCCAAGTTATGGAACTACGTGGTTTACCATTGTTGTTGTAACATTCAACATACCATAAGAAATTATGCCTTTTTCCTTTGCCTTTCTTCCTCCTGGCTTTACCACTGATGTCACTGTGACTAATTTTGGTACCCTGAGTATTGTATATACATTTATCAGAACTAGAGAAGGGAAGGGGAACATCAAAATGGAGAGACAAAGGGTAAAAGGCGAACCAATACAACAGTAATACTTACAAGACAATATACTGTAAACCAACTGTACAACTCAAGGGGGAGGGAAGGGAATTGGGTAGAGGAGAAGGTGGGAGAAAAATAAAGGAGGAGGTAAAAAATTTTATAAGAAATGTACTCACTGCCTTAGGTATGAAACTGTAACCCCTCTGTACATCACTTAGACAATAAATAAATTAAATTCTAAAAGGTTCTCACTTTACTAGGACTTAATGACCCATTTTAAAGCCAGGAAAGGGAAGGATCAAACAACAGAAACTACTTGCTCAGAGTCTTAGAACTAGTCATATAAGAGTACAGTACTCAAAACTTGACCTGCCTGGCTACAAAGCCTGTTTGTTTGTTTTTTTATCATATAGGCAGACCACTATTTATTTTATGAAATACTAGACATGCAATACAAAACTAGAGAATTCATCTAGTAGTCCAATAACTAGTAATTTGCTCCTACCAGCTAATTATTCTTTGTAACAAGCTCATTCTGAATAATAACAGAGCACATAATTTCTTTCTCCAAAATGTCTTCTGAAGGTCATGACTTTTAGCAGAGGTAACTATTTTCTATTTTGGTCTGGCTTTAATTCGAGTCATAGTCTGATTGAACATAGATATTTATGACATTTATTAAAAGCTTTTATTGCTAATTTTGCCTAGAAAAAAATCCTAATGGAGATGTATTAGAGAATTTCCATAAAATTAATGTCCAGACTTAATGGATGTCTAAGCTATCATTATTAACGAGAGTGTCCCATAGTCAAGGAGTCTTTGATTAGAGATTAGATATAGTCAGATCAGAACTTATTGAAAACTGGATAGATGCCAATATATCTGGAAATTCGATTTAAACACATTCTAGAGGCTAATGCTTTATTTAGGTTGCATCTTTATGATGTCAAACGAAAAGCTGCAGTTACAATAAAGAAAATCGATTGACTTGGTCAACCACTTGGTAATCTAAAGGCTGTAACATGCTCTGTTTGATTCCTGCTGATGCCTATATGAAGCCAGTCAGTTGAATCAAGGTGAATTGTGTATCTCTTGCAATTGACAGCCACTCATCCAAAATGACATTCTCACTAGACCAACAGCCTGGCTCTCACACAGCTCTTTTCTGACCCGGGCTAGATTGATGGACTCCATGGGATTGCCTGCCCTAAGATCTCAAACTCCACAACTGGGATTCTGGACAATGTAGGCCAACCCTACGTCTCCTGCTTCCATCCACAAAAGGTCTATCAAAACTGCTGAGTATGAAGCCTTCTACATACTAGTCCTTCCTCCAACCTTCACATTCTGAGAGATCATCCCATTTCCTAAATTGTGAGTCTCCCACTTACAGCTAGCTTTAAAGTGTCTATAAAAAAGTGACACATGTTAGCTTTAGTTCTTCCCAAAGGAGTTTTAAGCCATTCTCAGCACCCTACAACAACCAAAATCAGCCTAGAAGTAGTTGAAAACATCAGGAAAAGGAAGAATCTCAACATTTCTGACCAAATTAGGAGTTGAATAGAAGCCAAGTACCAGTGGCTCATGGCTATAACTCAAGAGGTTACTTACTTCCTACTTTCTCAGTAGGTTTTTATTCAGGGGGGCTGAGATATGAGGATCACAGTTCAAAGCCAACCCAGGCAGAAAACTCCTGAAACTTTCATCTTCAATTAATTAACAAAAAGCCAGAAGTGGAAATATGGTTCAAATGGTTAAGCACCAGATGTGATTAAAAAACAAAATACAAGATAGAGTTCAAGGCCCTGAAATCAAGCCCCAGTACTGACACAGAACAAAGAAAGGAAGGAAGGAAGGAAGGAAGGAAGGAAGGAAGGAAGGAAGGAAGGAAGGAAGGAAGGAAGGAAGGAAGGAAGGAAGGAAAGAAAGAAGGAAGGAAGGAAGGAAGGAGATTAAATTGAGTTTCAGTCTTCTTCCCACTTAGAAATAAAATTTTGAGTTGATAGGCATAGGTTCTCCCATTTCTGGAAAACATGTAAGCAAAGCAGACCCTGTATTTCAGGGCAATTAGTACTACAGGGACAGAAAACAAGCATGAGATCTTCAGTTCAATTCCCAGTACCACCACTGTCAAAACAAAACACAGAAATAAAACAAGAGCCATGAAAAACTTTGCCCTGAAAACTCTCACTACTCAGACCTTTGTTATTCTTTATTTTCGTTTTCTGGACCAAATCACAAGCCTTAAACCACCATGTATTTTGTTTGGCTTACAAAACAGTGTTCCAAATGATATTTAAAACAAATTAAGCACACATTGAATTGGTTGCTAGCTTTCAGAAATTCTAGGACTTTATAGTAAATGTGGACACTCAGCTTCTCTGAAAAAATCAGAATCTACAGCCCTGTGGAGCATAAGTTGTCACACACATTTTCAGCACTGATGGACCAAGTCTCCAAACCTGTCCCTCATTTCCGAATGCTAAGTTTTCCTGACAGTCATTTCAATTGGATTGCTAGTATTACATCCTGGTCCTGGTAAGCATTTAATTTTGGAACCCCATCCTAAACTGAAAAATCAGGATACCATCTTAGACACCCTCTTCTCCTCCAACTAATTCCTTCTGTAAATGGGGCATTGGGGATCCAGAAACAAGAAGAACTTGCTTCAAATCACCCACCTTGCTGACAGCAGGGCTAGAAGATTCCAGTTCTTTCATTAATTTCCACTGGAAAACAGAATCAATTCACTGGCACTCCAGCCATTAATACCAAAAACAGGTCAGCTGTAGTGAGCCTGTACTGTGAACCTGGCTCTGGGCTTATCTCCGTTTGTATATGGTCTCATCTAATCCTCAGAACATGCTATGAATCAGTGTTCATGTTGATCTGGTACAGAAAAGGGCATCGAGAGTAAGAGAGATTCAGAAATCAGTCCAATGACACACAGCTATGGGCAGATCCAGAAGGGCAATTCCAGAGTTCGGAGTCTTAACTGTAGTATAGACTACCTCACCATCCTCTCTGAGTTTGATACATTCATTTAACAAGTTTGGGAACTTCTACTACAAGCCCTGCACTGTGTTGCGTGCTTGAGATTGAGCAGCTGAGATCTCAAATAGCTTCCCTGGTAGAGCTGGCCTGCAATCCAGGATGCCTCATCACCACAAATCATTTAATTTTATGCCATCCCATGCACCCAGGAAGTCCTATACATGCAAAAATCTCCCTGTACCCTCCACTGAGTTCATGAATGTTTCTTCTCTCATATGGCCCACATTCTACAAGCCAGGGATTTTTCTGCTCCCTATGTGTTGAATGAATTGTACAAATATCACTGATCCAAAGGCAAGTAAAGATAGAAAGAAAGGACAACACAGAAAGAGACCTGGGCTCTGGCTGTCAGGGCAAGGTGCTCATGTGCCCTCTGGACTTATTCCTCCTTAAATGAGAATTTACCTCCTGACTGACAACACTTGCTCAGATACCAGCACAATCACAGGCCTCCTTCCTTGCAACTTCTCGAGCTTGCCTTTCCAAATGCTGTGGAAGCTTACGACTTGATCTATGAAATACAAATGAAAACAGTCCACCAGCCTTGGGGAAGGCAATTCTCTTCCACAGGAAGTGCAGGCCCCTTCCCTCACCCTTGGGGCTTTTACCACATCAATCTGCTGATGGATGCAGATCGACACCAGCTCAAAGGGACTGGAAGGACCAGTTGTGCAATTTGATTAGGAGAGGGTGCCTGATTACATCCTACCCAGAAGAGAGCTCTTCTTTGCCCAGGAAGTGGACAAAGTTCCAAGCTCCTCTTTGTGATGAGATCATCTGATCACTTTGTGAAGAGAAATCCCCTGGGCCCTCAGCTGACAGCTGCTGTCAGCCGAAAAGCAATTGCTGAGCCCACAGACTGCAGGTGCCCTGTCATTAGCTCTGCTGGTGTGGGAGCCAAAGCCAGCCCCAAGCAAGGAGGGTGCTCAAGGCTTCTCCGTGAAGTCACTGTCACCTACACTGACCGCGAGTTTTACCACAGAACTCAACTATGTCTGCAGCCCCGTCCATGAACATGCAAAGTAGAAGAGAAAGAGAAAGAAACCGATCTTGTAGCTTTTTGGCTTTACAACTCCCCAAGAAACCTATCTCCTAAATCTGTATTGATGCATCAAGCCACCAATCTTTTGTTCAAATGTACACAAGCAATGAGTATCTAATGTGCTCCTGGCACACATACAAATACTCCAAGCTCTTTACTATATCTACAGGAGTCTTCTGTCCCTTAAGTTACCTGTCACAAATACATCCCTGAATGGAAACAGCTCAGGCTTTAGGATTATATGGACCCATATTTTATTTCAGTTTTCGTTATTATTTTCTCCTACCATTCTCTCCTCCTATCGTATTTATTTACCAACAACTTCTATAAAGTCTAGGTTCTTTATACAAGTCTATGAAGTGGTAGAATGAGAACATTATATCCTAGCATAGAGATGATAGACAGACAGGCAGACAGACAGATAATATATACATATAAATGTGTGTATATATACATATATATGCATTGCCACAATTCTTCATATCCAAGGAAATATTCAATTGAAGCAGATTACTTTGATTATAATCCATTACATTATTAAAGTTACTTTACTCCCTCAAAGGAAAAAGTAACCATATTTAACTTAAATCTGTATGTTAATAAAGAATGAGTATTCAGCCATTTCACTGAAAACAGAATGTTTGTGGAGCCCTGAAAAAAACATATGCAAAAGTAGGAATGCATAGGAGAAATATTTAATGCTGTTTTCTGTCTTAAGGTTATTACTACTAATTACATGCTAGAGAAAGAATACTCTTATAACATAAAGAAGCATTTGAAGTTAAGAAAAAATAACTCAAAACCAAAAGTAGTAAGTAAATAACAAAGATAGGTCATGCTAGAAGCATGAATATGGTAAAAATAGAAGATATATATGTAAAGGAGCTAAGAATTAACAGTAGTAACATAAATTCATTAATCTAGAAAAATGACAGTATGAAGAGCAAGCAGTAGATCATCAATAGCTTGACTAATAAAGTATAAATGCTATAAAATAGGGATTTAGTTTATGTCAAGAATAAAACCCTAATCAAAATGATATGTATATATATGCTTTTAAAATAGATTTCTTAAAAGAAAACAACCAGCCATATCCTATTTTCAAATTTGATGTGCTAGTATAATAATGCATGACACGAGATAAGATCTTTCTTCTAATCCTCTATTCCTACCAGCTTTTAAATGTCTACACAAAATTAAATTCAGATACCATTTCTTTCCCTGTTCCAGTATTTTGTGGGATAGCTTGTATACATGTGTAAAATGCAAATGAAACAGGCTCAGTATCTAAATTATTCAGACACAGAGGTGTTTTCTATTATTCAAAGCAATTTTCGGTTGCCTTTTCTATAACAGGCAGATTTAAATATAGTATCCAGAATGTCCTCAATTTGAATTAAAAACAAAATCTGCCTTTTTTCATACAAAAAGCAGGTGCTGATAAGAAAATACATCTGTTCAGAACCATCTTGGCATTAAGTCCCTGAGGTAGACCTGTAGTTTTTTAAACATATTGGATTTTCTTTAAAGCCTTTATTAGTAGATTTTTTTTTCTGTTTTTAAAGTTATTTTAGTTGCAAGCAACAGAGAGTGAATATTTGCAAAAGATGAGGCAGCATTGCATAAAACGCAGCAGGTGGACAAGCAAGTCTAAGAAAAGTTGGGAAACAGAGATATTCTATTTTCTCTCTAAAAATACGTTCTCAATAGGTGTGATGTTGCCCTAAGGAAGTAAGAATTGATTCTCAAGGGAGAGGGCAAAGAAATCTGATTCTTGTATACACAGCATCGATAGATACATAAAGTTTCACAGGAGTGGGGCTCACTAGGGAAAATATAATTGAAAAAGCTTCTAAAAAGTCTGAGAAACATTACTCTAGTTCATCTCTCATGGTTGAGATTCACCTTAAGGTGTTCTACTTCCCATAGATGTGAGTGTCTATCTTCATTTCTAAGTTCCTAAAGAGCCAGAGGAGGCTGACCACAGATGGTTCATATTTGTAATCCTAGCTACACAGGAGGCTGAGATCTGAGGACTGTGGTTCAAAGACAGGAGGGGAAGGAAAGTTCATGAGACTCTCATCTCCAATTAATCACACCTCCACCCCACCCCACAAAAAAATCCTAAATGGAACTGTGGATAGTGGTAACACTAGCCTTGAGAACAAAAGTTCAGGCAAGACACACAAATCCTGAGTTCAAGCCCAAGGACCAGTCCTCAACAGGCTAGTGAACTCTGATTAAATGGTCAGGGATATATATATATATACATATGTATGTTTTATATATACATATATGTGTGTGTTTTATATATATATATATGTGTATGTATATATATATATAAATATAAAATTGGAGACCCATTATTGTATTTCAAAGACAATTCATAAGCCAGGTGGTAGTGGCTCATACCTGTAATCCTAGTTACTTAGAAGGCTGAGAACTGAGGATTGCAGTTCAAAGCCACCATGAACAGGAAAGTCCTTGAAACTACTATCTCCAATAAACTATTCCCCCCCCCACCAAAAAAAAGACAGAATCAGAGCTCTGGCTCAAGTGGTAGAGCACTAGCCTTGAGCAAAAGAAAATCATTGACAGTACCCAGACCCTGAGTTCAAGCCCCACAGTCCAGCACAATTTTTTTTAAATACAATTTATAAAGAAGACAAATTTGGGGGACCTGAGCTACTTTCAAGAAGTGTCTAATGTCATATTTGGGCCCTCCATACTACTAGCACATTGCAGACTTTTTATTGTTGCTATTTTAGCAATACTGGGGTTTGAACTCACAGCCTTGCACTCTACCACTTGAACCTACACCTCCAACCCCTTTAGAGCAGTCTTTTGATACATGTTAATTTTCCTTCTTCCTAACCCTTCTCAATGCTTAGAAAAATAAGGATTTGCTTTTTTCACATTCTTGGAAGTCTTTTTTTTCTGTCAGATTTAGCATATGAAAGTTCATGAGCTGTGAAATTCCATGAATTGTGTTCAAAGTAAAAATGCCCAATGATCTACTATCCAAGACGCACACAAACAGATCTTGAGAGCCATCTTTGTACCTTTTTATGTCCTAAGCTCATCCCAAACACTCTTCTGACTTTATGTTCCTATACACTGGCTTTGCCTGATTTTGAACATTACGTAAGTTGAAGTCATACCCTGCTACATATTCTTTCGGTGGTGTCTGGCCACCCTTTTCTCAATTTCCCATCTGCCACACGCAGCTGTAGTTCATTATGCACTGTCTCGTAGCAGTCCACCGTGTCTGTGGCCGCTGATGATCAACTATGCTTACATCTTCACACATGCAGATTGGCCTGTTGAAATTTGCTTTGGTTGGGTGCTCATGCAAAATCTTTCCCCTATAGTCTAAATTTGGCATCTACTTTAACATTGACTTTTAATGCGGCCATGGACTGAATCTTGTTCCTCAAATTCACAGGCTTCATATTTTGTCCTATTTTTGTCGTATCGACAACATGGAAGTCAAAGCTGTAAACTCCATGTACCAGCATGTGTGCATGGGGGTGGCTTGGGGCTAGGACCTGTTTTTAGGAAGTAAATGAAGGTAATACGGTGAAGTCTTAATCCTGTAGAACTTGACTCCTTATACAAGTAGAAGACATAAGAGGGACTCCTTCCTTTAGTCAAGAAGACACTGCAAGAGGTGGCCATCTCACAAGCCAGCAAGAAAGAATCACCCAGGGAACTAAGCAGAAATGCACCATCAAGGTGTCTGAAGTATAGAATATGCAAGCAAGCATGAACCATCCGAAGATGAACAATTAACTGACAGTGGAACGGTATTTTCACCAGGAAGCTTAACTATAGTCTGAATGGATGGGAGAGCAGTAGAGGGGCAGATGAATGGAAAAGGGCCCAGTGGACAAATGCAGTCAAAATCCTCCATGTAGGGGCTGGGGATATGGCCTAGTGGCAAGAGTGCTTGCCTTGTATACATGAGGCCCTGGGTTCAATTCCCCAGCACCACATATACAGAAAATGTCCAGAAGTGGCGCTGTGGCTCAAGTGGCAGAGTGCTAGCCTTGAGCAAAAAGAAGCCAGGGACAGTGCTCAGGCCCTGAGTCCAAGCCCCAGGACTGGCAAAAAAATAAAAAATAAAAAAATAATTTAAAAAATCCTCCATGTATGTATGAAAAAGGAAGTGACAGACTTGGTGTATCTGATGGGGGAAGAGGTGTGGGGCAGAGAAGGATGAAAGGGGTAACTGATCACCACAGAACACATAAGTGGGCATGTTATGTGTAATCCCCTTAGACAACAATCTGGAGATTTTTTTAAATAAGTAATTATTTTTTTATTATAAAGCACCTTTTAAAAACTGTAAGCCCTTACCAGAAGTCAAACCTTGTCAGAGCTTGACCTTGACCTTAGACTTCCCAGCCCCCAGGACTGTGAGAAAATAAAATTGTGTTGCTTTACCTATCCCTGTGATATGTTATGACAGTATGTAGGCTAAACAAATAGCTATTTCGTTTGGGGGGCTTATTGCTGTTGTTTTGCTTTTGGTCATGAGTCCTTTCCTGGTTTTTGTTTTGCAAATATTTCTATTCTTTTTTTTTTTAATATAGTACTGGATTTGACCTCAGGGTCTCATCTCTTGTTTACTAGGCAAGGCTGTAGCCCCCTTTTGCTGTAGCTATTTCTTAAATAACTCATTAATAGCCAGGCAAGCCGGGACTGCAATCCTACTATTTATACTTCTGTACATCTTCAAGCCTAGGTGTGATCCCCTCAATTCCATGGATTGGTTGAAATGGGGTCTCACAAACGTTTTGCCCCAGACAGCGTTGGGCCATGATTCTCCCAATCTCTACTTCCTGAATAAGCAGGAATAGATTACAGACATGAGCCACCACACCTGGCTGCTCTTTAACTTCCTTAAAGATGTTTCTGATAAGAAGATATTTCTATCTTTAGTACGGTATAGTTCATAAATCTTACATTTTATGGTTAGTGCTCTTTGCGTTCATTTTGGAAACTTTCCTACTTTAAAGTTCCTAAAGACATTCCTCTCTACTATCTTCCAGCAGCTTTCTTGTTTCACTTTTTATACTTAAGTTAATGTTCCCTCTGAATTAAGACTTTTTATGCACAGTGGAATTATGGGCAAAGATGAATTCTGCCCCCTGGCCACACAAGTTCACCATTGGGATTCAGTGACCCCTATGCTGTAGATTGGGGGACCACATTAATGGGAGTCTAGCAGTGGATTCTAATTTTCTGTTGCTCTACTTTTGTGACAATATTATTTTGTTTCAGTTCATTCCGTTTTAAAAATAAAATTATAGCTTATGAAGATCTCTGCATTATCTTCTTTATTTTCTTTCTTTCCTTATTTGCTTTTTCTTTTTGTGAGATTTTTAGGTTGTATTAGAATTTAAACCCAGGTGCCTTATTCACCAGACAGGCAAACTCTTACCATTCAAGAGGAGTTTGCTTTTGTTATTTTTAGAATTGAGTCTTGCCCTTTGTCCAGACCAGCTTAGACCAGGACGCTCCTAAATTGTAGAGTTCAGATGACAGATGGACACAACATTCTCAGATGACAGATGGACATAACATTCGGGTGTTTTTTTAATTATTATTGGTTGAATTCAGGTTTCAAAACTGTTTTTGCTCTAACTTGCCCTGAACCATGATCCTTCCAATCTCTCCTTCAGAGTATCTGGGTATCCAGGTTGTGGAATGAGCTATCATAACCAGATCCATTCTTCCCTCTTGATATTGGCAAGGTATGACTCTCTTTGTTAATTTCCTAGGGGTTCTCAATTCCATTACTCTCCTTAAAGAATTTGCTTTTGGCTTGTTGAGCCTCTCTGTTGTATGCGTCCTTTATCATCTTAATTTCCAGCTATATACCTGTTCTTTTACTTTCTTTGCTTTTAATTTTATTTTTCCTCTTCTTTTAGCTTCCTTGGATGTGATAGTATTATTCATTTTCATCTTTTTAAAATATATTCATTTAACACTATACCTTTCCTTCAATTCATTTATCTTAGAAGCCTTTTCTGTTTTGTTCTTTTTTTTTTTTTGTCAGTCAGGGGGCTTGAACTCTGGGCCTGAGCACTGTCCTTTGAGCTTTTGGCTCAAGACTAGCAGTTTACCACTGGAGCCACAGTTTTACTTCCATTTTTCTGGTGGTTAATTGAAGATAAGAGCCTCACAGACTTTATTGCCTGGGCTGGCTTTGAATGTCAATCCTCAGATCTCAGTCTCTTGAGTAGCTAGGATTACAGGTGTGAGCCACTGGAGCCCAGCTTAGAAGTTTTTTTCTTAACTATATTTTCATTATAATTCACTGAAAAATAGTTTTCAATTATTATTGCGATTTTTCTTCTTTGACTCATGAGTTACTTGCAGTGCATTATATAATTTTCAAGAAATTGAAGAATCTATAGTTATCTTTTTGGCACTTCTAGCTTAATTTCACTACAGGTGAAAAATATACTGCAGATAATTTTAGTCTCTTGAAATGTGTTTAGACTTGCAATGTCAATAAATAAGTGTTTCCATGTATACTAGAAAATAATTTGAATAATCAAGATGTTAAATATGGGATTTTATGAATGTCAGTTTAGTAGATAATACTAGCAAACTCTTCTTTTTAGCGTTTTATTTATCTGAGTGTAAGTTATACTAAACATAGCATATGGAAGGGCAATTAATCTTCAAATCCAGTTATAATGGTGTACATGTCAGAATGTTCTTTAATTCAGCTAGAGTTTGCTTTACATATTTTGTGGTTATGTTGGGTTTATAAAAATAATGTTTTTCAGTTGATTCCTTAAATGTTATTAAATATCCTCATTTTTTCTCCAGTAATCCTTCTTATCTTCACCTCTACTATATCTAGTGGTGGTATAGATATTCCAGCTTTACTTCTGGCTACTGTGTTTATAAATTCTTCCATTATGTTACTTTTGTCCTTTCTGTAATCTAATATTCTATAATGTTTTTTGTGAGATATATATATATATATATATATATATATATATATATATATATATATATATATATGATCTGAGAGGATGGGGGCCAGGAGCTAAAATTAAGTTGGTTTAAAGAAAATAAATAAAAGCAATATTTCCTGCACACCTGAACTTATTAAATAGAATTCCTAGTAATGGTGCTTACATGTAGGTGGGAGCCAGGGGTTGAGTACTGGCCTGTGAACAGGGAACTGGGGACTAACTACAATAGCAAAGTGTTTCCCAGCTCAGCTCTCCTGGTCCTTCTAGCTTCACGCCAGCAGTGGCCAGCACAGGTGTCCTTGACATTTATTGGCTTAAAATCAGAAAAACTTACAACCTTGAATAATGTATGGTTGGGGATTAAAAACCTGGAGTTCATTTGCCTAAAACAAAGAACATACAATGGCAAATAAATATATTGCGAAGGAATAAGTGGCTTGATAGCAGTTTCTTAATGGTAAAAAATTGGTTATACCTACCACCACACAGAACTTTCTACTTATAAATATTTCATCAGACTCCATGTTAAGTCTTATACTCAAAGGAGACTCTGTTTTATAGATGTTACACAACAAATAGCATAACCTGAAATAAAGCTCTGAACTTGTACGAACTTCACCACACCGTTTCTTTTTGTTGTTGTTGGTCATGGGGCTTGAATTCAGGGCCTGGGAGCTGTCCCTGAGCTCTTTTGCTCAAGGGTAGTGCTCTACCACTAGTTCTGCTTTTCTACTGATTAATTGGAAATAAGAATCTCATGAACTTTCCTGCCTGGGCTGGCTTCTAACTCTGACTCTCAGATCTGAGCCTCCTGAGTAACTAGGATGCAAGCTTGAACCACCAGTGTCTGGCTTGCCACACCATTTCTGATGTAACCAAATGACTTAAAAAAAATGACACAACAAAACTCAGAAAATCCTTTATCTTCAAGATATAATTTACTGTAGAAGGCACTATAAAGTGACTACTGCTCAGCCACAATCTACGTAATTTTAATGCTCTCGAGAGGGCCACAGAACTAATAGGTGACTGACTACACTCTTTTTTTCTGAATAATAAGGCATATCCATATAAATTTTTTGAAAAATATTGTACCAAGTAATAGTTGAATTGGGCTAAGTATGTCAATTGCAGCTGCATGGTTAAATGTTATAACCTCTGAAGTCAAGAAATTCAAATTTATAGTCACCACATTAAGCATAGATGTTAAAGCATTAAAGTTAGCACCATATAGACGCATATAAAATATTGCATGTGCAAAGGGTCTGAGTTACGTTCATACTGGGAACCATAATTTAGAATTTCCTGACTTCTGAACATGTAACACATCATAGTAATTGATCTAGCTCCTTGGAGCTAATATAAAATATCTTGTTAACATGTTTTCTATCCAATTCTTTCATCGTTTACCTTTTGGCTCTTGGAGAAACAATTCATCATGCTCAAATGTTTTCGCACACCTGCAGAAAACTAATATAGCGATGGAAAAGCCAGTGTACCCAGCACTGAGTGAAAAGATTTGTAAATCATATAAGAGTGTTGTTAGTGTAGATATGCAACGTGGGTCTTGCAAGATGGTAGCATTTTGCCTTAGGTATTAGTGCTTTGCTTTCTTTGTCTTGTCACCATGATAGATAGTCCTGCTGGATCCTGTGAGGTAGAAGCTGCTATGTTATCTTAGGCATGTAAAGTATCTATAGATGGTTCATAAAGCTAATGTGGAAGAGAAAGGGGAATTAGCTGTTCTGTGATAGAACAGATTGTCTGATGTTAATTTCGTAGTACTAGGAATCACGTGGCTAGGGGATATCTTTGCCAAGTACCACGAGTACATAATCAAGTACATATATGTTAGCATCTTCCAATTCACCCACTGTCCTTTTCACTGTACTAAGACCTCAAATCACTACCTTCTCCTTTGTACATAGCTATCGAGCCTTGCTCCTTGCCAAGGTGAACCAATAACCACTGTTCTAAAGAGATTACTACAATCAGACACTGTTTACAGCACCTTATGAGCAAGGATTCATTTAACTCAATGGAGAACCTTAGCAAGCAACAGCCTACAAGCCAAATCTGGTCTTCTGGCTCTTTGGGTAAATAAAGTGTTTTAGGAACACAGCCTCACACATTCATTTCAAGATTGTCCAGGGCTGTTTCCACATAACAGCAGCTGAATTCAGTAGTCATAATATTTATTGCTAGCAAAGCTGAAATATTTACTATCTGGTGTTCACAGAAAAATACTCAGCCTGCACTAGAGGATGTCTCTCTGTGTGCAGCCAACCTGACTTCCCAAGTTCCATGTTATGAAAGAATAATTTCACAGGATTCTTGGTTTTCAGAGGTAGAGCAGGAGAGCTTCCAGGGAGAGTCCAGTTATCCACGCCTAATATTTATGCCTTAAGACCTGCCTTTATCTCTGGATAGTGGACACTAGGTACAAGTCCAAGTCATCATGTTTCAAATTTTATTATTCTGTTTCTGCTACACTGGACTTGCCCAGACTTTGTTTTTTCAATTTTCCAACCACAGATCATTTCACCAGTGGCTAGCAGCACTGAGAGGAGAGGGACAAGGGCCATCTAGCATTCTGGCTTATTCAATATCACTTGTTTGCAGCTTAAAGAAGAGAACCACATGCATTTTGTAAATCTCCATGGACCAAAAACTTGCATATAGAGTCTTATTATTCTCTTTCCAAAAAAAAAAAAAAAAAGGAACATATGTTTCTCTGGCCTTGAAACAGAAGGGAACTTCCTCTGGCTCCTCCCACCGTGTCTCCTTTTCCCAGAAGCTACTCCATTAGACAGCCACAGAGCCTTCCCACAAACACATTTTAGCTTACATCGTCACATTGCCCAAACATCTGGGGGTGAAAAATGCATTTAATCATTGAAATCATCTTCCCCTAAAGCAATGCCAAACATCTGTCTAACTGGAAACAGCTGTGTATTAGTTAGCTCTGGCTTCCATAACAAAATACTAAAGTCTGGGTGGTTAAAACAACAGAAATTTACATTCTCAGTTACAGAGGCCAGAAGTCTCAGACTGTGGTGCTAATATAATCAAGTTCTGATGAGGTCTGTGTTCCTGGATTACAGAGTGCTACCTCCTTGCAAGGTCCTCATTTGGTGAGAGGAGAGAGATAGAGAGTAACTCTCTGGTATCTTCTTTCTTAAGGACACTAATCCCAAGATGAAGATAGACTGTCATGAGTTTAAGCTAATTGCCATCCAAAGTGTTCATTTCCATACCATCACATTCATGTTACCACTTCACTGTCTGAATTTAGTCCATCGCAAGCTGCATCTCCAGCACTAGGAAGGTTAGACCTCTGCTGTCAGAGTGTTTCCTAGGCAGGGATTCAATGAACAAGAGCACAAAACCTTGCATGCCTATGGTTCCTTTGTAGCTCTCCTTGTTGCCCACTGTAAGATATGATGAACCTTTCTCTGAGAGATGCCACCCTAGGGAAGTACCCATGTGGGTGTTGCAAGCTATGTGTGTTTATGCTTAACCTGGGATCAGTATAGACCCCACCTGGGTGAGCCAGGATACATGTGTGACAGAAATGTCCCTCTGCTCAAGACAGAGAGACTTGAGAAGCAATGTAATTTGGAATTCTAGACCAAATTTCATATCACATAACCAGACACCATTAGAGATGTATGTGCTGTAGTTGTTGGGCTAAAAAAGTACCAGTGAGCTGGGCACTGGTGGCTCACACCTGAAGTCCTAGCTATTCAGGAGGCTGAGGTCTGAGGATCGCAGTTGAAAGCCAACCACAGTAGGAAAAAATCTCTTATCTCCAATTAATCACCAAAAATAAAATGCCAGAAGCAGAGCTTCTGATTAAATGGTAGAGCACTAGCCTCTAGCTGAAAAAAAGCTTAGGGATAGCACCTAGGCCCCAAGTTCAAGCCGAGGACCAGAACAAAAGCTCACTGATTAAGAACAGTAAGCATCTGTCATTATCCTATGGGCCATTGAGATGCCTTGAGGCACATGTGGCTGGTTTCTACTGGACTTCCTTGTGCTCATAAGATAGCTAGATGGCAGGTGGGCTAGGGTGGTGTCTGGCCTGGAACACCCTCAGTTAAGATGTGGTAGCTGTCTGGATGTCATCTGGCATGACAGAGATGACTTGGTGCTATGGTTGTCCAGAATTGTTCTCAAAATGATGACAAGTTCCAAGATAACGCTATAACATGTAAGCCTGTGGGCACTTAGAGTTAGGACTGACAAACCAAGATTCTTGGTCAACCTCTATTAGTCAAAGTCAGTCACAAGGCCAGTCCAAATTCAAGGGTGGGAAATGCATTTTGCTTCTGCATAGAAAAAAATAGTTACAGAGTAAACAGAGTGGATACAGGACATGATGAAGAACAGTGGCCAGCTTTGTAAGAGTAGAATCTATAAGTGATCAATAAATGAATGTCCACCAGACAGCTATACCCTGGTTTTCCTTATCAATTGTCTTTCCTTACTAAGGAATGAACATGGAGCCTTGTGTGAAAAAGAAGGAGGAAGTGGAGGAGGGAAGGAGGGAGGGAGGGAGGGAGGGAGGGAGGGAGGGAGGGAGGGAGGGAGGGAGGGAGGGAGGGAGAACTCTAAGAGACCAGGTGATGGAAGGAATCCATTGCTTCTCACTTAGACATCAATGAGCTTTGCCACCTTGAACAAGTCACTTCCCTCCTCTGGGTCTCTGATATCTCATTCTGAAAAGGATGGTGGTAGAAAGTCCACTTCATTTTAAAGGTCTGAATCATTTGGAGATCCTATATTTGAACTGAATCAATCCCTCTAGACCTTTCCAGCTCAAAGGCTACATACAGCAGTCAGAGATAGACACAGATCTTGTCTAGCAGTCAGACCAGTGCTTTGTTCAAGATACATTGAGAAAATCTTGACTAATTGCTTCTATGTCTGCCTCATCCACTTATATGGTGTGACTGAACCCCTAGGGTTCAAACAATCTTGACTAGGAGATTCGGTGTGCAGCATCTTTTCCTTTCCCCTCAAGACAAGTGCACAATAGCAAACAGGAGTCCACATTTTCGCAGCCTGAAGGATGAAGGATGAGCTCCTTGGAGAAAGCTAGAACATTCTTGCCCTATCCTCTTCTCTTGAGGTTATACTTACTTCTTCCATGACTCCACTTTCTATCTTCTGATAAGTGAGAAAAAAAATCTTTGATGGAAAATTGACACATTTTCCAGAGAGTAATTGCTATACTGAATGTACAGCTTTAAGAGGTATGTAAAAATACTACTTCTTCACTTGAAAATGTCTTTTCTGTACGATATTGGGTCCAAACAGACAAGATCCTATTTTCCTAAAAACAGAACTTCTTTATATCAGTTTCCCAACTTACTAAAGCTTTACAGTCTCTTAATCCTCACCACCGTACCTACATACAGTATGTGTTCTATGTGTTCATTGAATAGTTGATAAGTTTCAGTCCTCTGAGGGGGAAAAAAAGAGATTCATTGGCTATATTAAGGTGGTGTTTGCAAGTAAGTTGCCAACACAGCTAACTGAAAAATGAAAACTCCAATAAGTTTGATGCCTAATTATGCCACACATTTGGACATCTGGTAAGCATTTGGAGCATTTTGCTTTATCCCTGAATGTTTTGGTGTCCTACAGAGGCAAGCTTCAGGAAATGATTGTGGGTGTTTGTGGTGAGGAAGCACGCAATGTGGGAGGTAGTATTTTGAAGCTGACTTCTGGGAGGGAATGGGCTAGTACAGAAGTTGAATTGAAAATTGGTTCACTCCTCTATGCTGAATGCTGGAATGCTGTGTAAATGCAAGCTAGCTTCTTTATCACAACAAGACAGTGCACTTCCCTTTGCTTAATAATCTTGTGTCAGTAATTCAAGAGAACATACAGCTTAAGAAAAATCATCCTAGAGCCACTCAACAGGATAGCCATTATCTATTAAGAATAGAAAAACCATGAGGGCTTTGAAGCCCCATGGAAAAATAGTTACAGAAAGTTCTAACTAGAAAAAATACAGGAAAAATATCCTACACATTAGTGATAGAAATAGTAAAGACAGAGGGCCTCCCATCATGATTCTACTCTGCCTGAGACATGATGATGAGCTTGTCCCATGCCAAGTACCAGCTCCCGATGTGTTTGCTTTTGAAGAACCCTAATTGAGTAGGGAATAATGTCAATAAGCAATTCTTAAATATAAATGTAGTGTTTTATAACCCTACCTCTGAAGTTTTGAAAGACAATTTCATATGTCAGAGGTCTTCTCAGTAATCTTGAATGCCCTGTAATAGCGTGCTCAGCTCGACTTTCCCCAGTGGCAGACAAGGCAAAAAGTAACATCTGAAAAGACGAGCAGAAAAGAATGACAGAGATAGGAGTCATCATTTCCTAAGAGGACAATACTTCTGGCTACACACTTCCTCAAAACAACTCCTTGGCACTCAATAAATTAAGGCAAGATGGATTCCTCCAAACCAGACATATTTTGGATTAAACACACACACACACACACACACACACACACACACACACACACACACACACTCCATACATATATATACATATCTGCAGCTATGACTCCAAGAAGCTTAATTCCACTCTCCTTCAATCCCATATCCCAACTGCTGCAATTCTTTCATCCTCATCATCCCAACCAATGTTTTTATCTCATTTTGTAGTTTGTACAAAAAAGTAATATTGATTTGCTTATTTCTTTTTCAAATTAAATACTATATAGATACCAAATATTATGATACAACATTATTAGAACACACTGTCCTAAGCTGATGGTCCGTCATTTCCTTCTCTCCTACCAATTAAAAGTTCTAAAGGACTTGGAGCCCAATCCTTTTCACTTAGGGAACCTATGGCCTATTATGTTTGGAGATCACAGAGCCCACGTGGCTGAAGGTTGCTGAGAATTTCTTCTAACATGGCACTACCATGAATATGAGCATTAGATTCACATCCTTCATCAGTTTCCCGGATGACATGATAATTGAACTCATGTCTAGAAGTTAGAATTAAAGTCTGTAGTATTCACATTCACGGGAAATTATCTCTCCCACATCTTATGTTTTAAAATGTTTTATATAAGCTAGATCTAGTTAAATTTCTTTTTTTTTTTTTTTTTTTTTTTTGGCCAGTCCTGGGGCTTGGACTCAGGGCCTGAGCACTGTCCCTGGCTTCTTTTTGCTCAAGGCTAGCACTCTGCCACTTGAGCCACAGCGCCACTTCTGGCCATTTTCTGTATATGTGGTGCTGGGGAATTGAACCCAGGGCCTCATGTATTCGAGGCAAGCACTCTTGCCACTAGGCCATATCCCCAGCCCCTAAATTTCTTACTAAAAGCCATCACAGAGCCTGGCGTCAGTGGCTCACGCCTGTCATCCTAGCTATTCAGGAGGCTGAGATCTGAGCATCGCGGTTCAAAGCCAGCCTGGGCAGGAAAGTCCATGACTCTTATCTCCAATTAACAACCAGAAAACTGGAAGTAACACTGTGGCTCAAGTGGTAGAGGACTAACCTTGAATTAAAGAGCTCAGGGACAGCACCAAAGCCCAGAGTTCAAGCCCCATGACTGACAAAAATAAATAAATAAAAGCTATCACAAAGGATTAACTGAAAGAGTGTATATGGAAGGATTCTAGAACTGTTGGTTAGAATTAATACAGACTTTGGTAATTTTGTTTATATGTGAGCCCAAACATTCTTTATTATCAGTCACCCCACAATCAGGAACCAAGAAATCACCTCTATTAGTTATGTTTTGAAGTTGTCCTGAATGGTAACTTTATAAAACTTTTGTAATGAATTTTTCAACTGGATTTTTCCCCCATTTCAAACTATGGTAGAAAAATCATGTGATAAGAATGAAGCCATTCAAGAAATGGAAACAGTATTTAAGCATAAAAAAAGAATATAAAAAGAATATGGGAATAATCAATATATCAAGGGCACGAAAAACTTGGCACATTTCAAAGTAAAAAACAAAATAATATTGAAGAAAAATAGAATTTTCCATAACTTCAATTGCACTTCATTTTCCAAAGGTATGCCCTTTTAAATGATTAAGATTTTTTTTAACAATCTAGAATTTCTTAACCAAGTAAAGAGTAAAGCAAATAAATCTTTCTCTATTCAAAATTTGTAATATTAAAACTAGCCAACAAAAACACACGATCACTTAGACCCAGCTCTTGGCTGTAATTAAATTAGAATTTGTTTAAATTCTTAATGGCATGGTATTTTACACCAGGTTTGAAACATACACCTAAACACTCAAGCCATCATGAGTTATTAACATAAAGTGCCCAATAACTGGAGAAGTACTGTTGCATATTAGCACTCCTCCCTGGCTAATGAAACCAATCATCCTCTCCAGTGCTTTAGCCACACAAACCAAAACCACTCTCCTCTAGCCTGAAAGGTTTCAGAAAGCATTGAGGCAGCTAAAAGGAAACCTTTCTGCCCGATGAAACTACCCTGAAATAAATGCTGGGTTGTTTTTATTACTGAAGCGTATTTGTGTATTTTTTAAGCTTTCTATCTGTCCACCTCTCTGTGTAGAATAAAAATCTACTCTGATCCCTAGAGACCCAAACAGCATAGCCACAGTTTACTTAATTCTTGCTGGGAAATCTCTACAGGAGACAAATATTATAGTCGAGAAAGCTAAAGCTAAGCCTGCTTGTTTATTTAATGGGTATTTACTTTTAGTGAGTTGGATTGATAAGGATTTATTGTTATTTATTATTGGTAAGAATTTGAAGTGCATACATTAAATAGACCCTCACTATCAAGTTATGAAGATTATAGAATTCAAACTAGTAAGAAATAATGTCGCTATTCCAGGCTTATACGTGTGCCCCTTTAATACCCGCACTCGGAAGGCTGAGGCAGGAGGACTGAGAGTTCATGGCCAGACTGGGCTACGTAGAAAGATTCTATCTCAAAAAAAAAATGTGTAAGTATCAAGCAATTAACTGTGTAATAAAACTTTTAATTAAAATTAAAGCTGGCTGAATTCCTTAACCAGCAGTATTCATAGGCCAGCTTTGGGACTCTGGTCTTTGCCAAGAGCTATGGTCTCTACTCTCTAGACATTTTGGCATAGACCCAGGTTACTTTTGCCAAATGTGTCTCACTGAACTGTACCCATTGGGTAATGATTCTTAGAATCATTAGGCCAGGTCCTCTAAAGCCATCTCCACAAAAATTGGTACCAGAGAGTGCTGGAGTCTGAATGGGCAAGATCATGAATACCCTAAGAACAGTAGACAGCCTGCAGCCTTCTTACCACTGGAACAAGGTAAATGACCTTTTGGGTCCTCTTGCAAGCCAAATAAACTAATAGAGAAGAAGGGTCATCACTTAAAGGGTAGATGCCAGGAATCTCATGCCAAATAAACATTTTGAGATAAGAAAATAATTTGTTTGAATGAAGACTTCCTAATGACCAAACTCAAACCATGGCTAGATCTTCTCCAAGCAATGGTTGTGATGCTCTCCGAGTCCAGGGAAAGGTTGGAGACTTCCGGAATCAAATGAGCTGACTGGACCAAAGGTCCATGTGAACACGAAAGGATCAGCTGGCACCGGATCCATCTTCCTTAGGAGCACATACAAAGGTAGGACTATAAGAGAAGCTGAAAAGTCACAAACCAGAGGCAAAGAAGAAAATGAGTTTGTAGGAGAGCAAAAGGAAAAATGGAAATAAATCTGAGTCAACCATTGGCATTGGAGTTGTAAGTTAAAGACTTATCATTACTGAATGACAGCAACTTGGGTTCTCATGGTTAAGACCCTTGAAAGGCAAAGGGTTGAAGGGGTTTTGTGACAAAAAACATAACAAAAATGAAAGCCATCAGGTTTTCTCTATGCCAAATATTATCTTAGGAAGTTTCTCTCACAATGTATTCAAATCAGTATTAATCACAAGAATAATAACTACCATGCATTGAGTACCCAGAACTACAGTATGAACTATGCTAAGTATTGTTAAACTTAGCAATTATTCTTACCATATTCTCTTTATTTAATGCTCCAACACTAGGATGATGCCAAGGTGGTCATGTGTTTATTATTACTTTAGAGAGGAGAAAAATGCAGGTTAGAGCAGTTAAGGAACTTGGCCTAGTTCACACGGCTTGTAATAACAAAGACAGCATTTGAGTAAGTTTTGGTTTAAATATAAAGACCGTGCTATCAGCAAGGGTTGAATGAGGGCTTAGACAGTAAGGACAGGGTACCAATAAGTTCAATATGGTACCTCAGGAGTTTTGAAAGTATGAAAGTAAGTCATACTTATTGAGGACTTTTTTTTATTCACTTATTGCGTACTTTGGAGAGTACATACCACGCCTTGTCACCTATTTCCTACTTTATGATGCTTTAATGATGCTTTAGGACACAAGACTTTCCCACCATAGTTAGAGACAAAGTTTAAAGATAACTCTAATTCAGATAGTAGTATTCAAAATATATTTGAAGATATAATATAAAAATGTTTTATAAAACTCTTCATACTTTTGATAAAGACAGAGATAAAGAACTTAAAAGAACCAGGACAAGGGAGAAAAGATAAGAAAGGGGAAAAGTCAAGTGATTTCCAAGTACTTATGGAGTTCTTCCTAATGAGCCAAGCCATCTAAGAGTTATTAACCCTATTTTGAATTGTGGAAGGTTCTGTGGTAAATTATCAAGGCTGTGTTCATCTATAAATCCCCCCAAATACCATAGATTATAGTGCCATGCCAATATCCACAAAGAATTCTCTGGCTTCAGAATCTCTGGTACCTAACGATGTCAGCATTCCTTTTTGGTCCTGAACCTAATCATTCTTGTGGCAAACAGAGAGGTTTTGCTAGACTCACAACTCCCTATAGGGCAAGGACTGGTCAATACATTTGTACTTTGTTCATATCAAATAGCTTTAGTATCAAAACTTTTAACTGGCTCATCCCTGATGTGTTTGAAACAATTTAATATCAAAAGGCCAATTGAATTGTATTTAGCAATACGTCTGTCTTCCCCAGCTAGGAAAAGAGAAGCTCAAACCACATACCTGTGCTTGAGCTTGCAGACATGGCTCCAAGCAGAGTCCAGAGGGAGCTGCTGAGGTTTCTTGTCCTTCGCTGACCTGAGGGCCACCTTTAATTGACCACGTCTTCCCCACCATGTCTTCTTTTCATGTATTCAAGCTGTCCAGGCGCAAAGGCACTAATCCCTCTTGAACATCTGTAACTTGGTTCCTGGTGGCTACAGTAGAAGAGCTAGCGATTGCCTACAACCATCACAGCTACAAAATGGGCCTGAAAATTGACTCCTTCTTTTGGATAGCACTGAGAAAGTGACATAGAATTGACAAATGCTGTGTCAAGCATTTTATTGCATTTCTTCCAAACTTAACCCATGGCTCTTAAAGAGACAGAGAGAGAAAAAAAAATCATATAACTAAGAAGAGGTGGCCTGGTGGTCTAACAAAGGCTCAGCAAATATGGTGAACAATCCTTTAAGTCATTACAGTTGGAACTAATTAGGAAAGGAAATTGCATCTTTTTCTTGTAAATTTAGGAAAAGTGTAACTATTTTGGCAAATGCCAGAAATAAGTTAACTATATCTCAATTTACAATCTCATACCTGTTTTCCCCAAAACAGATTTTATCTTAGAATGTTATAAGCTATATTGTGCCCCCACTAAAGGTAAGTTTAAAGATAGCTGTAAGCCAGATAGTAGTGCTCAAAATATATTTGAAGATATGAAAGTGTTTTTCTTAAACTCTTCACACATCCTCCTGTGTACTTGTTTTCCTCTAACCATGAGGTCAAGGACTCTGATGTATTGCCATTGTAAGTCCCATGGCTGAATGAATGGATAAATAACATGGAAGGTGAAGACATTTTGTAAATTCCTCAGTGTTACAGAAAATTCGAACTATAAACTTTGGAATTTTAAGCCCCATTAAGGCAGAACCCATGTCTTCTTGCCTTCCAATGCTTCATTTCCTCAGCAAAAGGTAAGTGAATTGATTAATTCGTTCATTATTCTAAAGCCACATTATGAATGGACTGTCACAAGCAAACAACTTGAGATATGTAGCAATGGATGGGCTTCAAAATACTTTCATATATCTTAGCTCATATTAATCTTCATGGTGGCATTGTAAGGAGGCATTTTTATTCCTGGTTTACAAAGAGGAAAGTGGAAGCTGAGGAATTACATAAATTCCTCATGTCTATGCAGGATAGAATTGGTTACAGCCAACCTCTTTACACTACTCCTCTGTTGTAGCTCACCCAATCAAATTAGTAATTGCTCTTCTCAGGCCAACAAGGATGAGTGAAAGATAAGGGTTGGAGGACAGGTTGCATATGCAAATAGGAGACTGTCCTGTGGGTTGATTTGGCCATAGAGAAGAGGTTTTTCTTAGGTGCGGTTTTGTTGAGATACTAAAGGAGGATTTTTCTACACTAATTTTCCCCCTTATATAACAACCTCAGCATCATCTCCTATTTCAATCTAAAACATTCCTGTAATTGGAGGCAAATTTCTCCAAAATTTTACTTTGTTATTTATGGTACATTATCATACCTTTGTTTAATGAGAAAATTATATGGTAGAGACTTCTAGGGTTAGCTTCTCATTTACTGAATTAGGTATTATTTTCCAGAAGATGAATAATGCCCTGAATATTCTTTCATTCATTAAATAGATGTTACTTTAACACTGTTATTATTAGGCTAGCATTCACAATAGATTATAGTCTAACTTGAGATGACATTTACAATAAAATTTTGCTAGGAAAATAGATTTTGTGACTGAAGTTGAATGACAAAAACAGAATACATGAAAGATATCAGTAACACATACAAGAGAGTGGCCAAGGCTAGTATCTCTATTTTTTTTAAATCCCCAACAAATGAATACACAAAAAAGCTTAATATAAAAATGAGCAAAAATAAAGAAAATAGTTCAGAGAACACACAAAATTCTATGGCTAAGAAAACAAAAAGATGCACAGTTTCACTACCAAAGTAATACACATCAAATAATAATTGGGTATAATGGTGGCTAAAACATTAAGTTCAAGGATGTGGTAAGAATGCTGTGCAATGGTAAAGAGATTGCCTAGCATGTGCTAGCATGTGCAAAGCCCTTGGATATAATCTCCACCATCAAAAAATTAAATTTAAGTCTGCAAAGATCTATATAAGCAAAAAGCAATGTGAGATGTAAATTACTGTAATTATTAATGACAGTATTTTTGCAATATCCATTTAATTTTCAAATATGAATACTTGCAGTTCTGTTTCTAGGAGTAAATCCTTCTGAAGTACTCACATAATTTCATGTAAGCATAACAGATTGCTATTTGCTTTTAAATGTTTACATTTGAAAATGACACTTGCCACCATTTCTATGTCATCAGAGATCTGGTCAGAATGCATTGAGTATTCATTTAGAAAAGTCACTCACAAGAATTGAGAAGGGGGCTAGAAATATGGCCCAGTGGCAAGAGTGCTTACCTGGCATACATGAAGCCCTGGGTTTGCTTCCTCATCACCACATATATAGAAAAGGCCAGAAGTGACGCTGAGGCTCAAGTGGTAGAGTGCTAGCCTTGAGCAAAAAGAAGCCAGGGACAGTGCTCAGGCCTTGAGTTCAAGCCCCAAGACTGGCCAAAAATAAATACATAAATAAAGTGCTTGTGTCATTTAAAAAAAAAAGAATTGAGTAGGGGCTAAGTAACAGACCCTTACTGGGTGGAACTGAAAAGATAACTCTATTGATGAATTTATGTGAACATTCAAAGAAACCACAAATTGCCATGTTCCACTGAAGTGTTGCCCTCCCTTGAGAGAAAGTACACAGAAAAGACTGGTCAGTTTGAAGATGTCCGTGTATGAGTTCTAATCCTGGTTCTGATACATGCTCCCTCAGTGTCTTGGAATTTTTGTTTAACTTTCTAAGCCTCCATTCCCTCCCCAATAAATGTTATGATGAAAAAGACATTGCCTTATAAAAATAAACTCCTTAGTTGGCTGTTGGATGGGATAAAGAAGAAATAGCAAAGGTAGATGCTGGTGGCTCATGCTTACAATCCTAGCTACGTAGAAGGCTGAGATGATTCAAATTCAGCCCAAGCAGACAAATTTGAGGGACTCCTATTTCCAGTTAACCATCTTAAAATTGGAAGTGTAAATGTGACTCAAGTGGTAGAGTGCCAGCCTTGTACAGAAACGCTAAGCAAGAGTTTGTGGCCCTGAATTCAAGCTCCAGTATTCTCACAAAATACAAGAAGAAATAGTCAAAATCATGGTCCATAATATGTTATCAATAATATTAATCTGTCATGGATTTTTACCTGACACAATCTTCAATCCAAGGAACTGAGCAGAAAAGATGCAAACTTGAATAGAGATAACTCTGTTGACCTAGCAGTCATTCATTTATTACTTCCTTATATTCTCTTAACCACTTGCAGTATGGCCATGAGTTCTAGAGGTATAATACACAACAGACAAGCTTGTAACCAAGGAACCATCACAACATATAAACATTCCCAGTCATTGAAACTGGGATGAAGGAATTGCCTCTAAACATCAATGGAGGAAGAAAACAAAAGATGGCATTGGAAAAAAGAGGACTGGAAACAGCACTAGTAATAAGAATAACATTGAGAACTCAATGTGAGCCAGACACTGTCTTTGTTCACCTTATGGTGCTTCTCCCACCTAATATTTTCATCTCTGTGGTGTAGGTTTTACTATTACTGCACATTTCCTCATGGTCAGTGAGAATGAAACTTATCATTCAGAACAACAAACAGACTCCAAAGTTTTAGTTGTAACTAACAACAATGAAGGTCTGTAAAACTCAGATGAATAAGTAATTCAGATGGAATGCTGATCAAAAAGAACGAAATTTACTAACCTTCGCCAAAGCCAATATGTCTAATAATTCACCACAGAGTGTACAGCACTTAATTTAGATCATATCCTTACTCACCTGTGTCATGTAAGCTACTGAATGTCCTTGCCCAGGATTTAAACATCTGTTCTTTCAACAAGATTTTGTGAACAACTCCTGTCTGCCAGTTTTTCTTCTGGACCCAAAGGAAGCATCAATGAACCAAACAGATAAAATATATCTACATTAGTGCCTCTATTCTTGTATGGATACAGAGATATAAAAATAAACAAGTAAAATATACATATGACTTGTTGAAAAATACTATACAGAAAATTAAAGCAAAAGTAGGTGCACTATTCCATTTGTAACATTGTAGCAAAATGCCACAGACTGGGTAACTTGCAAACAACAGAGATTTCTTTCTCACAGTCTGGAGGCTGTAAAGTCCAAAGGAAGGTGTTAGCAGGACCAGTGACTCATGAAGGCCCATTCCTGTACTTGCTACACAAGCTCTCTGCCACATGAACTACATACCTTAGTCCCCAACTCTCTTGCTTTTAATTGATTTATTAATCAATGCAAAATAGTGGTATGTATTTGTGGGGTGAGGTACCATCTCCTACCTATGGGAGGTGAGAAGGAGGGGTATGTCCATACTGGGGCTTGAACTGAGGGCCAGGGTGATCTCTCTTAGCTTTTTCACTCAAGGCTAGCTCTCTACCACTTGATACACACCTCCACTTTCAGCTTTTTTGGAGGTTCATTGGAGATAAGACTCTCATGGACTGCCCTGCCAAGGCAGTTCTCAGATCTGTTTCCTAAGTTGCTAGGATTACAGAGGTGAGCCACCAGCACCAAGCTAAGACCCCAAAGCTAAATGCTATCACACTTCCTATTCAATTTCAACACAGGAAAAATGGGGAATATGCACAGATATAGCAGTAGAAATCAGGAGCTCTGATGTGTGTGTGGGGGGGGGGGTGGGAACACAAAGTTTTTAAACCTGTTTCAACCTCAATACATGGAGAAGGTCCAGATAAGTAAACGTACCAAATCTTTCTTCCAAGTACAAAATAAACATAATAAGAACAAAGATACTGAAGGAATAAATAGGCATTTTCCATTTCTTGACTAGTACTGCATATGCATAAACATATGCTTGCTATCTGCTTTCCAAAGGGTTTAAAGCATTTTGCAAGAATACAATAAATTAGACTTGCAATTTTAATTAAATATTTAGAAATCATAGCTTTAACTACTACTTACATGTTTTAGAAAATGTAATTTGTTAAATCCATAACTTTTTATTTGTTATATAAATAGTATATAAGGAAGTAAAATAATGTTTAGCTTTTAAACTTTAAAAAATACTCATTGATTAATGAGAATTAGTCAGAAGACTAATAAATATATTGGGCCCTGAAAAAGTAGAGAAAGAGAACTAATGTTTCTCTCCATGAACAAAAGCCCATAACCATGTTATATAAGATAAAAATGAGATTCCGTAAAGCTAAATAACTTACTCTCACGAACGCAAATCTTACCAAGGATTGAAACATGAGCTTACTAAACAAATGGCATCCCAACAATGATCCTAAGTATTCAAAGCCTGTACCATAAAACCTGGTGCAGATGAGCACCTAATATTCCTTAATATTACTCTCCTCCTATCCTCAGCCTAAGTTAAACTACAAAGGTTCTCAGTTATCAGGGTAATTCTATATATCACCCAAACAGATAAGTACAAACACACATGTTGGGCTCTGGCTATACCTTTAAGGGGCGGTGCTGAGAGGCTGCCCCTTCTCCCGCCCTGGGGCTGTGAGGCTGTTAGCCACTCTGACCTCCCCCCCCTCCTCTGGAACCAGAAAGGCGGCCCAAACCAGCCCCGCCTCCCATCTCGGGGCACATGGGTATCATAATGGCACCCAGCAGAGCCCAAGGGGGCGGTCCTGTGGGCTGTGATCTCCGCCTCTGGGGGAAGCTCTGTGACATCACTGTGATGGACAGCCCAGATCAGCCTATCGCTAGTGACTCCAGATCCCTCCCCTTCCTGCCGCCATTACTGCCATATAAACCCCTCCCCCTGAGTAAACCGGTGGGATTCCGAGAAGTCTTCCCCCCCAGAAGTCCGCGTGTCCTGCGTCCTTTCTTAAGCGTGAGAGGGGGGAGGGGCGTCTCGCGACTGCTCACACTCCGAGGTTTGCACGCAGACCTCACTCCAGCTTTGCCACCTGCGGGACGGGCGGCTAACGCTCGAGGGTGAAAGGGGACTACACAGGAGGTAATAAGACCCTACACACACACACACACACATATGCATGCGCGCCCCCACCCCCACACACAACATGTACAGTAGTCCTAACAAAGAGAGATTCTCTTCTTCCTTCCCTCTTCAACACCAACACTTCCATGATTTCACCCATTAAAATGATCTGAGTGGACAAATCGTTCAGAGATGGCTCTCCAGTGAACCACACGTCCTCTGTCAGAACCATGAGTGACCAACCATGGCATCCTTAAGACCTCCCAGTGAGTCTAGGCCATCTCCACTCACAACCAGCCAGAGGAGGCAGCCACGAAGCTCCAGGACGTTCACCACCAAGTTGGAAGAAACCTTGCAGCCTATGAATTGGGGTCATTGCTCTGGGGGAAAAAATGAGCTTCCACAGAGGCAGACTAAGAAGGTTCAGCCATAGCACAGACCACTACATGGTGCAGCAGACCAAGCCAGCCACTGGTGGAGAGAAACCACCATTTTTAGCCCTCTGGTGTTCCAGCCTATTGGCTCTGTGTGTGAGCAGTAGAGCTTTCATATGAGTCCAGCCTCAGCTACTACATGACCAACCCCACCCCCCACGTCCCTAACGAACAAGAACTGTTTGGCCAAGTTCATCAGCCCCAGGAATGATGAAAGATCAAAATAAATCACTGTTGTTAAATCACTATTGTTTGGGAGTGTTTCTAATACTACAATGGACAAACAGTGATTACCCACAACCACTCCAACAGGCACTTTCTCTTTTTACTTAATAAAAACTGCGTGCCCCTTGGCATTCACTCTTTCCCTACATGAACAGTCATGTTCATGCTATTTCCTACTCTACCCACACTCAGGGTAGTAATAACATAGACTTTATCTAATATTTCAAAATTATCACCTATTAAGATAGCCAGACAAAGAATATTTTCTTTCTCCTTTTTCAGGAAATAGTTGAAAACTAACTTAATAACGAACATTTTCCAAGCAACATTCCACTCAAGAACCCCTGGGAGTTATAAAATAACCCCAAACTAAGAGGGTAGAATGGCTCACCCTTTAAATTCTTTATATCTTGAGGCCTTTGATTTAAAATCATTATTTTTATTTTTTTTAAAAAATCGAATCACACAGTATTCTTAATAACGCATTATTATTTCAAGGAAAAGGATAAAAGTTTCCAAATGCAAATGTTTAGCTGGGGTAGAGTTGTAAAAGATTCCAAGACATTAGTCAGGAGATGGATTGCTTTGCTATTGCAAGTCTGGGTTGCAATATCGCTGAAACCAAATTCCCGCCAGATTAGTCTTTACTCAAAATGAATGTTTGTAATTATGAAATGAAAATAAGTTTTAATTTGAATTGCCTAAAAAGGGGAAACCAAATATTGTGTAATTACAGGAGAAGAAATTTGAGATGGAAAACAAGATAGTGTTATTTACAAGTAAAAGGGCTTTTATGGGATTATGGGGCTTTAATGTGCATATTTGTAGGATTTGGGGTGGCAGAAGTTGGAACTAAAATATTTTTCATCAGCGTTTATTTACAGCGTGCATGCAAGAAATGGAATCCCAGACACATCTGATCTTGGGCTTATTTAAACCTTCTATATCCCAACTAAATCTGAAAAGATTCAATGTTAGCCACACATAATGGAAGTAATCACGGAGTGTGATAAAATAAGTATTTGAAAACCACATGCAACTTTTAGGCTCCAATCCAGAACTATAAAATCTACCTTAGAGACATAATGAGCCTGCCTCTCCTTTCTTGGAGGACTAAAAGTAGTCAGGAAGAGCTGTGTCCTTTTTCTCCCTCCACTGCAGCCCCTGGGACCTGATGCCCTCCCCACCCATCCCCACCCCTACCCCATCCACCCACCACCTACCCCCAACTCTTGGCAGTGCTTTATTGCAAAGGCTGCCCATAAGCAGCATGTCCAGCTCCTCTGGAGAGTAGCCACTTCTTACCCTTGGCAAAGAAAGCCCACAGTGGTCTGTTTGTCTTTATTTTCCATCTTTCTCGACCTCTTTCCTAAAGCCCCATTTCTCCCATCCAGAAGTCCAGAAGCATTAGAGAGAGATCTGTCCAATTATATTTCCCACGTACTCTACTGCTGCTGTTTGGTGGCTCTGACCTTTTGCTCTAATATTTTCAATGGTAAAAGTTTTCAAGTAAACAGTTCCTTCTCCTAATGACAAACCAACTTGTACCAAACCACTCTCTGTAGAGGTATTGTCTCCTTAACACAAACGACTTCCCACATAGCCTGGTTCACAACACATTGATGTTCCTCTTCACACATTGCGGACTTGTCATGCGAACAGTAGCCCAGCCAGGAACAAACTTTCCCTGAGTCTCTGCCAGTCAGGTATAGCCAGATATGATTGATTTCTAGTCATGATATCCAGTTAGAAATAATAGATACTCTGTTACATTTGGTCCACCGTGTCTCTCCACATAGTTAATAACTGGTTACCATGTGGCTATTCCCGTTCTGCTCATGGGAACAAATATCACCTGTTGATGATTAGGTAAACCTCTGTTTACCTGGATCCCCGAATAACTTAATGGAAGAAGGTCACCCTATGCTCCTAGGTTCCTTTCCTGAGCCATTATAGAACAAGACAAACATATTTGGGTCTTTTGCTTTCTTTTGGTCTTTGAATTTCGGTTTTGGTTTTTTTTTTAATTTAGTTGGCATTTTTCTTTAAGATGCCGTTACAATATCCTAAATAATAACGAAGCCAAAGAAATCATTTTCTAGTGACAAAAACTCAGACAACTTGGGCAGATTTGGGAAGGGCAAAGAAACTTCCCAATTTCCTGAAAAATCACCTAGTTCAAAAGTTACCTATGAATAGAGTCATCTTAGTAACATTCCAAGAAGAAATTGTCTTCAATCAGAGACAGACACACCAGCTAATGGAATGTCCATGTGTGTTGTTCAAGATTGTCCAATTTTGTCTTTGGCCCAAAGGCCTTCTTCAACCCAGTTCCTCCCCACTCACTCTCAGCAGCCCTTGCTGAGCCTCAGTTAACCCCAAAAAGCTTCCCTACAAATCACTACTAGTAATCAAGAGGTTGGGAGTGTGAGTCATTTGGTAGACACTAGCCAATGAGCGAAAGTGTAAGATTTCAAGCTCAGGTCCTGGTCTCAGACAAAAAAATTTTAAAAAAGAAAGGAATGAAGGAAGGAAAGAGAGAGAGAGAGAGAGAGAGAGAGAGAGAGAGAGAGAGAAAGAAAGAAAGAGAAAGAAAGAAAGAAAGAAAGAAAGAAAGAAAGAAAGAAAGAAAGAAAGAAAGAAAAAAGAAAGAAAGAAAGAGAGAGAGAGAGAGAGGGAGGGAGGGAGGGAGGGAGGGAAGGAGGGAGGGAGGGAGGGAGGGAGGGAGGGAGGGAGAGAGGGAGGGAGGGAGGGAGCGAGGGAGGCCAGAAGGGAGGGGGGGAAAGAGGAAGGAAGGAAGGAAGGAAACAAGGAAGGAAGGAAAGAAGGAAGGAAAGACTTAAAAAAAAAACACAAAGCAACTACTATCAAGGTTAGAACCTGGAACAAAGTCTTGTCTGTTTCTAAAGTTATTTGCTGATTATATGGCATTGAGCAACTTGATTAAATGCCTGAAGTCATCAATTTCTAATCTGAAATGCCATCCCAGTCTGAAAGTAACTATTTCTACTAAGAGTTAAATTCCCAGGCCTAATTGTTTATACTCTGTGGTATACTTGATGTACATGATACCCTCATCATATAATTTATGTGTACTCTGTATAAAAATCTGATCTCTTGAACAATTTGATTACTTCAGACATCATGGGAGGACAAGGAAGCTTAAATAAATATTTAGGGTTCCTACTTTGAAAGAATGTTTCAGATGGCATTCTTTAAAATACTGCTTGCCTTCACATAATGTGGACACACACTGTCCCCTCCCCAGAAGGTATCTGCATCTTTACAACATAATATGTGGTCACATGACACAGTGGGTTCCTGCTTCGTGAGTGTGTGCATCTGTGTGTGTGTGTGTGTGTGTGTGGCTATAATTCCAGAAAAGCACAGGAGAAAAGAGAAGAACTCCTCAGAAATCTCTGAGCTGAGAGATGCACTGGACAAGAGTCCACTCAGTGGAGGCTAACATTGAGCCACTTGCTACCCAGCAGAATCCCTGCATTTTCCAAGTGCTTGTTTGGGTTCAGTCACTGACTGCAAACGGAACATCCCTGGGTGAGTGAGAAATACCCATTTGGAAAAGACGCTCATACCCTGCTGGTAAAGAATCACAGAGGAAGGACACCGGGCTGTCCAGGAACAGAGCTGCACCCGTGTCTGAGGAGTAAGGACTTGGGAACTCCAGGATCTTCACCTGTAGCCTGGAGAAGTGAAGTCGAACTCCACAGAGGAGTGAAGAATGGAATAGAAAGGAACAGAGCCACAGCAACAGAAAAAAGAAATGCTGTTTTTCTTCCCACAGCCAGAGCCCCTAGAGAAGGGATCTTACGTACTTTGGAATAAATCTGTAATATTGCTGTTCTCTAAGGAACGAAGAATGTGATAATTTTTTTAAAATTCTTGTTGAAAAAGAATAAAATTCTTTTTGTTATTGTTTAAGGTTCCTCCCTCCCCAACTGAGCTGCACTGTTAAGAATGAAGTTTCTAGGGGCTGGGGATATGGCCTAGCGGCAAGAGAGCTTGCGTCGTATACATGAGGCCCTGGGTTCGATTCCCCAGCACCACATACACAGAAAACGGCCAGAAGTGGCGCTGTGGCTCAAGTGGCAGAGTGCTAGCCTTGAGCAAAAAAAAGGAAGCCAGGGACAGTGCTCAGGCCCTGAGCCCAAGGCCCAGGACTGGCAAAAAAAAAAAAAAAGAATGAAGTTTCTAGAGTTAGAGGCCTAGGTTTTTAGTCTGTACTGTTTGCTGGTTATAAGGTTCTAGGTAAGTTTCTACCTCTGGGGAAACCTCCACTTCCTTGACTATAAATGTGAATAGTAATGATATCCACCTTCAGGGTTGGCAAACATTAAGCTCCACATAAAACACTTAACAAAGTACCTGATATTCAATGCTTAGAAACCTCAGACTTCCAAGAAAATGTTCATTAGTCAGTTTTACAGGTGAAAGATAATTTAAAAATGGGATCTCATAGGATGAGCCACAAGAAAAAATAGAACTTGAATTCTAAAAGTGGCCACTAGCAGGGCACCAGTGAGTCACATCTATAATCTTAACCACCTGGGAGGGTAGATTGAGGGGATAGAAGTCTGAGGCCAGCCCAGCCAGAAAGGCTGCAAGACTGTCTCAATGAATAGCTGGGCATGTTGGCATGAACTCGTCATCTTATCTACCTGAGAGGTCAAGATTAGGAGCATCACAGTTCAGCTGTGACAGAAAAGTCTGAGAGACTCTATGTTGATGAAAGACAGGCATCGTGAAGCGTACCTGTCATCCATGCTATGAGAATGAGGCTAAAATGGGGCAGATTATAATTTGGGCATGAGCTCATGCAAAAAAAAAAAAAAAAGAAAAGGCCCTATCTCAAAAATTATTGAGGCAGAAGACTGAAAGTGTGGCTCAAAAGTGGAGTACCTGCCTGCCAAGCACAAAGCCATTACCACAAAATAAACTCTATTACTACAGAAGAAAGAAACCACAGAATGGATCTTCACCAGATGCTGGGTGTGCCAGCACCTTGATCATGGCCTTCCAGGAATCCAGAACTGTGAGGAATAAATTTCTATTCTTGATAAGCTATTTAGTTTACATTATCTCGCTCTGACAGGAGAAATAGACTAAGACAGCCAATCATGTGTTCTGCGCATTTTCTATGGGGATAGATTCTAACTAATTAACTCTTAACCAATAAGCTCTAAACTAATTACTACCATTATCCCCACCTCATTTATGAATGAGGAAACTAAGGCACAAAGAGAAACTAAAAATACTCAAAGTAGTCACGGAAGTGGTCACATTCAAAAACCCTCACAGTCTGACTTCAGAGGAGAGCCTGGGGTCTTAGCCAGCCTGGTCATTACAGCAAATCATCCAGTGGTAAGAACCGTGGCCAGGAGCACTGAGCCTGAGGCTGAACTCACAGTGTGTTTGAAGCAAGGCAAACTCCACTCCACATAATTTTCTTCTTTATGAAGTGATGGGATTAGATCAGATAGAAAGCTTCAAAATATGTAGACGCCATCTTCTTCCAGTGTCATTTGTGCTGAGCAACACGACTGCCAACTCAGCATCCTCTTCAGGAAATCAGGCAGCAGGCAGCAGGCTCTCCAGTGACCCCCACTGCTTTCCTCTAGAATCATCCCCCTAGTTAATTCACTGTGCCATCCGGGCCAAATCTCCATTTCCTAATTTGACTAATCTCTTTTGAGTAAGGCAAAGGAAAATAGAGGGGGCTAAATTACATAGGGGTGAATCTTGGGGCTCCAGACTCTTATCTTATTCCTGAAAATAAAATAAAATACTGTCAAGGTTAATAGGGACAAAAAATATATATTTAGAGGCGTGACAATCGTGGTTGCACTCCTGAAATGATTGCTTCTCATTCCTCCTAAGTCTCAAATGCATTCCATTGAACTAGTCCCATATTTCTCTCATGTGTCATAACATTTAGCCAAGAGCTAGGCTTAGAATCGGTGCTCAATAAAAACTTGTTGACAGATAGACTAAGAAAGGAATAGCTCTGTGTGCCCTAAGTTTTATTTTATTAAGTTAATCTCTGCTGGAATACAGTTAGAATTTGAGATTAGATCTTGAAAAATACATCTTCACCATCTAATAAGTTGAGGATTTAATAGAATGTTTTTATGTGCTTTGATCTGCTATCTTTCTGGGGAGGTTTAATGTCACATACTCAGTATTTTGCTACTCAAATTATCAAAGGGTTTATGGGGAATGAGAATGCATGGCCCCACCCCAGACCTTTTGAAATAGAATCTATATTTTGACAAGAGCCTCACAATATTGGTTTGCATATTGAAGTTTAAAAGGCAAGGCCTTATTGCACTGAAAAGGGGGGGAAGCCTTGAATTTCCTACTAAGGAAGTGTAGATATTCCTAAAAGTAGTTAGTTGATTCCTAGAGGAATTTAACAAATCATATTTATATTATATCTAAGTAGTTGTACAAAGGAGTTACCCTTCAACAAATAAGTTTGTAAGTACAATGCATCTTGATTGTTGTCACCCTTTCATCATTCTCTCTTACCCTTCCCAACCCAAGCCTTTCCCTCAATGTTCTTAGTTTCATAGGATATTCATTCAATATTGTCACTACTTTCTCACAGGAATTTTTTTCTTTTTAATGAATAAGGGTATAAGTCAGTGGTGAAGCATTTGCATGGCACATACAAAAGGTTACCAACAGACTCCATGTAAATACTTTGTGTGCTTTTTAAAACGAGGAGGAGGAGGAGGAGGAGGAGGAGGAGGAGGAGGAGGAGGAGGAGGAGGAGGAGGAGGAGGAGGAGGAGGAGGAGGAGGAGGAGGAGGAGGAGGAGGAGGAGGAGGAGGAGGAGGAGGAGGAGGAGGAGGAGGAGGAGGAGGAGGAGGAGGAGGAGGAGGAGGAGGAGGAGGAGGAGGAGGAGGAGGAGGAGGAGGAGGAGGAGGAGGAGGAGGAGGAGGAGGAGGAGGAGGAGGAGGAGGAGGAGGAGGAGGAGGAGGAGGGAGGAGGAGGAGGAGGAGGAGGAGGAGGAGGAGGAGGAGGAGGGAGGAGGAGGAGGAGGAGGAGGAGGAGGAGGAGGAGGAGGAGGAGGAGGAGGAGGAGGAGGAGGAGGAGGAGGAGGAGGAGGAGGAGGAGGAGGAGGAGGAGGAGGAGGAGGAGGAACTGGGTACCAGTGGCTCATGCCTGTAATCCTAGCTACTCAAGGGATTGAGATCTGAGGATGAAGGTTCAATGGCAGTCAGGGCAGAAAAGACCATGAGACTCTATCTCCAATAAACTATTCAGAAAAAGCCGTAATTGGCACTGTGGCTCAAGTCGTAGAGGGCTAGTCTTGAGTACAAAGAGTCTCAGGGACAGTTCCCAGGCCCTGAGTTCAAACCCCAGGATGGGCAAAAAAGAAAAAAAAGGAAGAAGAGGAAAAAGAAAAAGGAAAGAAAAGAAAAAGAAGAGGACAGACACAGATAGTTCATGCCTATAATCTAGCTAGCTAGTAGGGAGACTGAGACCTGAGGATTGTCTTTCAACGAGTCTAGGTAGGAAAGTCTGTGAGATTCTTATCTCCAATGAACAAAATTTTTTTAAGCTGGAAGTGGAGTGGTGGCTCAAATGATAGAGCACTGTCAGTGCCCAGGCCCTGAGTTCAAGCCCCAGGAACACACATATACACACACACATACATACACACACACACACACAGACACACACACACACACACACACACACACACACACACACACACACAAAAGGAAATTTAAAAACCAGAAAAGTTAGATGGCAAATATAATATAGCCAACCTGCTGAATAGAGGTATTCCAGGTATCTGTCTGAGGGGGTGAGGGAAAGGGGACAGAGGAGAACCAAGGACATTTCCCATCCTAACAACCTCTTGTTCTTCATAAGGCTCCACATTCCACTTCCTGAGAACTGTTTTCCAGGACTCTCCTATATAATGGAAGAGGGGAAGAACAAGAAAACAAAGGAGAAACACCAAATGAATAACAATGATGACTTTCAAACTGCTGAGCTGCAAGGGCCAGCCTTTGCTCTGTGCTTGTAGCAATCTCTCAATAAGTGATTAAAGGATTAACCATCCAATTTGTTCAAAAGAACATGAGATTTATATACTTATAAGGTCTGGGAAGACATGCACACGAATTATCATAACAATATCCTAGCCCAGAGGAATCAGACTGAAACGAATTCACATTCATAGTGTGAATTTAAAAACGAACCTCCAAGTGTAAAATAGTAACTACTTTACCACTAGCTCCAATAACATTGAAGAGTATATGTTGGTGCTATTACCCCACTCCTCAAGCAATCAGATCTAATTAGAAATGAAAATTGCAACCAGACATCAGTGGCTCACTCCTGTAATCCTAGCTACTCGGGAGGCTGAGATCTAAGGATAATGATTCAAAGCCATACCATGCAGGAAAGTTAGTGAAACTTTTATCTCCAATAGACCACCAAAAAAAGCAGGAAGTGGAGCTGTGGTTCAAGTGGTAGAGTGCTAGCTTGAGCTTAAAAGCTCAGGGACAGCACCCAGGCCCTGAGTTCAAGCCCCAAGATCAGCACCAAAAACAGAAGAAAAAGTAAGAAAGAAATGAAAACTGTGCATAAATCAAATACAGGTTAACTGACATAGCTATAACTTTTTTTTTATTAATCTGGAGGTCTTAAAGAGATTGCATCTGATTCTAACTGGCATGCTAAAGAGGTGAATTTCTAGTTGCAACAGAGCCCAGTGAATGCTAAGCCCCACCCCGTACTCCAGAAAAGGTAGATCACACTAGAAGGTTGTCATTATGAGCAGTGAGCTCACCCAAGGAGACAAGAGCTAAACAAACAATATAATCCTAGTCTTTTGGTTTTTTGGTTGGGCTTTTGGTGCTTTTTTTTTTTTTTTTTTCAAATCGGGCCCCACCTCAATTGTGCAGAAGTGTTTATTCAAAAGGACAAACACCACCTTCCCTGTGTCAGAACAAGTAAAACACACCCTTTGGAGAGGATCAGATGCCTGGGTGCTGGTATGGGAATTGGTTTGTTGACCACAAGTAAAGTCTTCTTAAGCAAGTCAATGCAGGTAGATGTGCCCCTGGGATTTGGCTGTTGGCTTCAGGCTAATCTGTTCACTGATGAGTGACAGTCCCCACCTGAGATGAAAGGCCTGGGGAGGCTGGAGGTGATGGGGAGGCGCCAGAGGGGATATTTTACACAATCACCCTGCCTTCTCACCTGACATGAATATGTACCTTGTGAGAACCAAGTTCTGGCTGTCCATTGAAACCCCTAAACAAGACCTGGTAAAGGACAAAGGAAGAAAGGGATTGAGATTTGGGTATCAGAAAGTAAGACTGGGGGCTGGGGATATAGCCTAGTGGCAAGAGTGCCTGCCTCGGATACACGAGGCCCTAGGTTCGATTCCCCAGTACCACATATACAGAAAACGGCCAGAAGCGGCGCTGTGGCTCAAGTGGCAGAGTGCTAGCCTTGAGTGGGAAGAAGCCAGGGACAGTGCTCAGGCCCTGAGTCCAAGGCCCAGGACTGGCCAAAAAAAAAAAAAAAAAAAAAGTAAGACTGGTAATCTACAGGCAAGTAAAAGGAAGACACAATTCTAGAACAAGAGATTCTTAACCCTGTTCTCCCCATCTTTCTCCTCACATTTCAACTGAGAAGGTAGTTTAGCTATAGTCTTCAACTGGGTCTTCCATTTCAGCTCCTCAAGTATGTCTCTTGCACAGGGCTTCATCATTTTGTTCTACTTTTCCAAACTACCCAAAGTGCTCTCCCCTCCTTTAGAACACAAATTTAAAATTTCTGCTTAACTACTCTAAACTTCGGCTCCTCCTTGGATATTACTCTCCTCATCTTCAAAACACACATCCACGGCTCTTCCATGTGATGTTTCATCTACATCCTCCTTCTAGTACAGACTGGAAGACATTTTTGCCAGAAAGTTCTGTTGCCGTCTGCTACAGTAACTCGCCAGTTCCCATTTCTCTGACTCTGGGCTGTGTGGGATTGTTTCATGGTTCTGTGTTTTCATGGATGGTGACCCTGTTCCTCATTATGGGTTGGGGTAAATACACCACGCAGGCACCCTCGCGTGGCAGGGTGCATATCTTCTGTGCTCTCAACTTCTTGAACCTCTCCAAGGAGCATTGGTAGGGTTTTGATCTCTACGAACCAATGAAGACTTGAGTGTCTAGGTCTAAATGGGTAGATCAAGGACACACAAAAAGAAGCGAATCCAACTAGCACCAAACTCAAAGAAAAAAATCAAATTCATCATGTGATCTCAATCCTTAATCCAAACATGAGAAGTGAGTGCAAATGATGCAACTTTTTGTTCTTTTTTCTTGGCTTGATTCTAATGGAGATATGTAGGCCAGATTGACACCCCACACACACACACACACACACACACACACACACACACACACACACACACACCTTTTGAGTCTCCTTTCTGGCTACCTGAACATAGGTCCACAATCACTGGGGATCCAACTTCTAAAACCCAGCTCCACAAAGAAAATTTTCTGATTTTAACTGACATTGCAAGTATTTAAAAATTATCCCGAGGGGCTGGGAATGAGGCTTAGTGGTAGAGTGCTTGCCTAGCATGGATGAAGCATGGGTTCAACTCCTCAGTATCACACACATAAACAAAGGGAGAAAAAAAAAGGTGGACGTGGCACTGTGGCTCAAGTGGTAGAGTGCTAGCCTTGAGTGTCCAGGCCCTGAGTTCAAGCCCCAGGACTGGCAGGGGAAAAAAGTATCCTGAGGACATAAAATTAAATATTTCATCAAACCATCTACCATTTTTCTAGATAGGAATTAGGGAATGTGGGGAACTCATGATCATCTGATAATGATAGACAGAGCATAGAAATCTTGTTTAATCACAATGAGTTTTTCCACGGTGGTCTTACATAATAAGCCTGCTCAGTGTTGAACAGTCTCCTGAGATTAGCAACATTTGTCTTCGGAGATTAGTGAGATTTGTCTTCCGGGACTCTGACCCAAAGACTCTTTTGCCACAGAAGACAAGCATGGAAGTGTGAGGCTCGTTTGGAATGAATTCCTGGCAGCCCATCAAAACTAACTCCAATTCCAAGGAGGTCTGAGAGTGTCAGAGTGGACCACAGCCAACTGGAAGGACAAACAGCATGGAGCTCAGCGCTCCAGTGAATGGAAAGTAAGCACAAGCTGGTGGGGCAGGGACGGAGAGGAGATGACAAGGGTGACTCAGACAGAGGTCACCCCCAGCGAGCAACTGCTCACAGACGCCAGAGCTCCACTGGAGACTTTATAATATAAGAATAGCCCCAAATGATTCTTTTTCTTTGTGCTGATCAAAGTGATTTCCCAGCAGGACTGCTTTGAAAAGCATCACAAAAGTAGAAAAAGTTCTGAACCCCCTCTCTTCTTCATATCCCGGCTTCTTGGTAATGAGCGGAGGCAGGTGATTTATACAGCAACCATAACCTCTAGAGTTAACTTTATGCAAGTATGAGAAGTATTTTGTTTTTTATACATTTGCCTCAAACCCAAATGGATTTGGGCTGCTTGGTTTTTATAAGACAGTGGAGGAGGAGTTTCAAGGAAACATAGTCATGATTTATAATAGGCAATCATTTTCTGATCATTTTCCACTAAAGGGAGGAAAGAGATTAATTGGCATGAAGCAATTTCCAAGGTCAGCTCAGTGACTTTTCAGTGATGGGCAAACCATATTCTTAGCATCATAGAATTTTAAAGCTAGACAGCACCTTGGAGATTATCTCACCAAATTCCATTTTCTGGATGAGTTACCAAAAAATCAGAGATTGCTAGCACTTTTCACAAGGTAGCATGGTAGAATTGGCAAAACCAGAAGTAAAACAAAAGTTACACATAGGCTTGACTCAATCCTGTCACCTTCTCCCTATTAGTTGAGAAGCCACTTTAGATGTAACTCTTAGCAAAATACAATGGTCACTCCCTTCAATAATACAGGCTGGGTAAAATTACAATCCGGAATTTCCCAGCTGGTTAGATGATTAGACCGTTGCTATTCATGAAGGCATGGATATGATTTTATATCTGAAATGATACATTTCTGCCAAGAACATTGGCTGAGGCATTATTATTCTAGTCACTAGTATAATGAGAAAACTTACCTATAGATTCCACCCACTCCCACAGGGAATTCTCCTGAACTTCTAGAGAGCCATCTGTGTACACACAGTGGATGTATCCTAGATGGGAAGCTTCCTGGAAATACCAGACGCTAACTTAGGCATTGAAAATCAATTTTCTACAAACATTGATTAACTCAAATAAAGCATGCCTTCAAACTCATCTGACCAATATGATCTTGGATACAGTCTTTTTCTTCCTTCCTTCCTTCCTTTCTTTTTCCTTTCTTTCCATCTTTCCTTCCTTCCTTTCTCCTTCCTTCCTTCCTTCCTTCCTTGCTTCCTTCCTTCCTTCCTTCCTTCCTTCTTTCCTAGTCCTGTGATTTGAACTCTGGTCCTTGGCTCTCCCCCTGAGCTCCTTTTGCTCAAGGCAAGCACTATATCACTTGAGCCACAGCACCATTTCCAGCTTTTTCTGTAATTAATTGGAGATAAGAGTCTCATTGACTTTCCTGTTCAGGATGGCTTTGAACCATGATCCTCAGATTTCAGACTTCTGAGTAGCTAAGATTGCAGGTGTAAGCCATCGGTGCCTGGCATAGTATTCTCTAAGTAATTTTTCAACATGTATGTTGTTCTATCTATTAATAAAAGAACCAGGGCTAGAGGCATGACTTATCAGTATCACACCAGTCTACCAAGTGCACGGCCCTGGGTTCAACCCCAGTACTGCCAAAAAAAAAAAAAAAAGGGCAAAATGCATAATAATAATAATAATACTTGATTGTTCAAGTGAGGCTATAAGAAACTCTGGCCAGACACTAGCAGCTCAAGCTTTTAATCCTTGCTACCCAAGATGCTAAGATCTGAGGATTTCAGTTCAAAGCCAGCCTAAGCAGGAAAGTCTGTAAGGTTCTTATTTCCAATTAAACCAGCAAAAAGCCAGAAGCGGAGGTGTGTCTCAATTGGTAGAGCACCATCCTTAACTAAAAAAGCTAAGGGGGAGCACAAGGCCCTGAGTTCAATCCCCATACTGGCACAAAACAACAACAATATCTCTGAAGAAGTATGACTAGGTCAATCTGGCTCTCTGCTTTGCTGAATGCCAGTTTTCTTACCCTCGCTGGAGCTGCCCGGCTCTACACATTTCCTGACCCAAGACACAGAACAGCTGCCACTTAAATGTGCCTAGAATATTAGTGGCAATTGGTGAAATTGCCGACCGGTCCCTTTCGTGTTGTCATTTGAGCAGTAAGATCATGTTTCTGATCACAATCACATTTATCCACATGAAGAATGTGGTAAAGTCATTCCCTCAGGCTTCCCACAGCTCCGACCAGCATGCCCTTGTGAAAGTTTGTAGGCCTGCGTAGGTGAAGTGAGCTAAAATTCCACTCAGTGAACCATGCCCATGCCTGTCAGTCCTCCTTGTTTTTACATTTTCCCATGGTCCCTAGATCCTTTTGCCTAGTCTCACTGCCTTGCAGTTCTATTCCCTTGGTTTTATTTTTGTTTTGACTTGGGTTTTTTTTTGTTGTTATTTTTTTTAATGCTGTTGGTAGGGCTTGAGCTCAGGGACTAGGCACTGTCTTTTAGCTTTATCACTCAAGGCTTGGTGGTCTGCCTTTACTTCCTGCTTTTCGCAGGTTAACTTCAGATAAGAGTGTCATAGATCAAAGGCCTCATCTCTAAAATATATGCAGAACTAAAAAAATTACCTTCTTCCAAAACAAAACGGCAAAGAACCAATAGCCCTCTCATCAAGTGGGCTAAAGACTTACAAAGAAACTTCTCTGATGAGGAAATGAGAATGGCCAAGAGACATATGAAAAAATGCTCTACATCACTGGCCATAAAGGAAATGCAAATCAAAACAACATTGAGATTCCATCTCACCCCAGCAAGAATGTCATATATCAAGAAAACTAATAATAACAATTGTTGGAGGGGATGTGGCCAAAGGGGAACCCTACTTCATTGTTGGTGGGAATGTAAACTGGTTCAGCCACTGGGGCAAGCAGTATGGAGATTCCTCAGAAGGCTAAATATAGAACTTCCCCTATGACCTAGCAGCCCCACTTTTGGGTATCTATCCAAAAGACCACAAACAAAATCACAGTAATGCCACCAGCACAACAATGTTCATCGCAGCACAATTTGTCATAGCGAGAATCTGGAACCAACCCAGATGCCCCTCAGTAGACGAATGGATCAGGAAAATGTGGTACATATACACAATGGAATTTTATGCCTCTATCAGAAAGAATGACATTGTTCCATTTGTAAGGAAATGGAAGGACTTGGAAAAAGTTATACTAAGTGAAATGAACCAGACCCAAAGAAACATGGACTCTATAGTCTCCCTTATTGGGAATAATTAGTACAGGTCTAGGCAAGTCATAGCAGAGCATCACAAGGCCCAATAGCTATACCCTTATGAACACATAAGATGATGCTAAGTGAAATGAACTCCATGTTATGGAAACAATTGTTATATCACAGTTGTAACTACTTTCAACGTCCTATGTGTATCTGTAGCTTCTATTATTGATGATGTTCTTGTATCACATTCCTGTGGTTGTACATACACTATCTCTGTAATCTTATCTGAGTATATTGGAAACCGTGTTTACTGGTATTGGAAGTAGGAAATTCAAAGGGAATACCAAATTTAAGAGACACAGGGTAAAAAAAGAGAAACAACTACAAAAGCAATACTTGCAAAACTGTTTGGTGTAAGTGAATTGAACACCTCCGGGGGTGGGGGGAGGAACGGAAAGGGGGGGAGGGAAGGGGGTACGAGGGACAAGGTAACAAACAGTACAAGAAATGTATCCAACGCCTAATTTATGAAACTGTAACCTCTCTGTACATCAGTTTGATAATAAAAATTTGGAAAAAAAAAAAGTGTCATAGATTTCCCTACCTGGAATGGCTTCAGACCTTGGTCCTCAGGTCTCAGCTTCTTGAGTAGTTCAGACTACAGGCGTGAGTCACCAGTCACTGGTTCATTTTGGTTTATTTTGTGAAATAAAAACAATAAGGGAAATTTGAAAGAGTACAAGGGAGAGACAGGCTCAGGATCAGGCCTTTCAGGGCCTCTGGGAATCTCATCTGATAAGATGGTATAGTCTGGTTCTTTTGGTCTTTCGTTGATGTTTGAGTATATATGGTTACATATGTGTTTATGGCGAGGGCCATGCTAGAAAATTCTCTTTAATTGCCCCAACGATGCACAGAATATAATAGGTAATTTATTAAATCTAATGCAGTGCTGTGGCCTTTGCATTAGTTTCTTTGGGGCTCAGGTAATCTGATAAGGCATTTACAATTTATACTAACACCTCTCTGGAAAATTTTGTGACTATTCAAAGGAATTACTCTCTGGTTGTTCATCCCTTGCTGTAGATACTGGATATATGATGGAGAAACATGGAGAACAACACAGAGAAAGCTAAAATTAATAATAATTCTGATAATAGTGGGAAGAAACAAGTTGTGCCATAGAAAAAGAATGGACCAGAACTTAAGATGCCTGTTTTTAATAGCACATCCAATTAGTTCTTTGAGACCCAAATTTATTTATCCATGAAGATGGAGAATATGACACCTAAGAATGTTGCTACAGAGAACAAACGGTAGAGTTTATACAAAAGTGCTTTACAGACCATGAAGCACTAGTAAGGAAAAATTCAAGGAAAAAATTGCTATCAGTAGTGGCAGACTGGTTTAGCACTTGGTCAGACTTCCTGGGTTTATCTAATCTTCCTTTTCTTTCTTATTAGCTGTATGACTTTGGACTCCTACCATATATTAGCCTCTCTGGACCTGACTGTCCTCATCAAAAATGTGGCCACATCTTATAGGTAATTTTTTATGGCATAGATTGTGGTTTTTTATTGTCGAGGTGATGTAAAGAGGGGTTATAGTTACACACATTAGGTAGGGAGTACATTTCTTGTCAAACTTGTTCTAACTCCTCCCTTATTTTTCTCCCATCTCATAGGTATTTTAAGGATGAAATGAAGTATTCTTAAACCATAAACCTAACACAATATTTAGTATATGTAAAACATTCAGAACTGTTAGCTATTTTATCCTTGTTAGTATGCTAGCAACTTCATATAAACAAAGAACAGGAAAAAACGTAACAACAAACATTCAGTGTTCACCATGTGCCCAGTCTAAATGTTTTGTGGAAACAAATTATTTAACAGTAAAAATAGATTGTCATCTGCGCCTGGATTTTGCAGCGGGTCTCATGCATTCACAACACCCAAAAGGTCCCATAAACTTGCTCCTACATCAGATGCTAATCATAAGTTCTGGGCCCCTCATACTTTCATAAAGAGGGACTTTACAAAACTTCCTCCTCAAGATTCAAAAATTTGCTAGGCCACAGAACTCAGGAAGATACAAATGTTTTCCAGTTGTTAGAAAAGTAACAACATAGAAACAGCCATGACAGAGTGAGCCAAGGGGCAAGGGTGGGGGGTGGGAGACTAGCACAGAGCTTCCATGAGACTATAGACTGCATGACTAGGCAGTTTCCTCCTAGCACCTGGATGAGGCCACCATGCCAAAAGCTAACACACTGGCTAACTCTATGTGTTGGACACTTAAATCCCCGAAGTGATACATTCAATAGTATTTGCAAGTAGGGCTCATACAGGTAATTATGTAGGGATAACCTCATATATAGATTGAGTTATGCATGGATTAGTGAATTAATGGGTGAATGGGTTATGGAGGGAGTGGCTTAGTTATCAAAACACCCCCTGTCTGTCCCACTATGTAATAGCCCGTACTATCTTGAGACTCTTCCCACTTCCCTGTCTGCATGAAAGCCCTTGAGCTTGGACCTTCTAACTTCTATAACTGTAACAAACAAATCTCCTTGTCCTATAAATTACTCAATTCTCAGGTGTTCTCTTAGAACAATATTTTAAAAAATTGTTCTAAGTGTTTCTTGGAAGAATATCGTCTCATGAGAAGACAATCTGGGGAAGTAGAAAATACCTCACTCTGTAGTGGCCTTGTGGATGGTCACATTAATATATTAAAGATTCAAAAAGTGAGAAATACGTATAATTTGTTGCTTCAAAGATTCCTAGTCTCAATTGGCCATAGAACCCTTATTTCTATACGAATGTGTCTTGGGAACACCAACTGGGAAATGTTAAACGGAAAGACAACTCTTTCAGTTTACTACCCCAGAAGTAATACATACTTTTCCTAAACGTCATTAACACATTATCAAACAGGATTATATATCTGGATATGAAGAAATGGAATCGCATCTTAGATAATAGAGCTACCATGATCAGGAAATAGAGCTTTGAAACCAAGTGTTATTCACTAGATAACACTAGACAATAGCTTGGTTGTACTTCTCTGTCTTTTTAATGTCAAGTTTTGTCACATGACTTTCTATGGCCAATTTGGAATGGAGATGTCATGCAACTCTTCAGAAAATAGTTTTAGAAGCTAGTGCATTATCTAGTGTATCACATATTTCCCCCACAGGTGAGGTGGGTGCAGAAAGTTTGTCAAGAGGTAGCTTTTACCTACCTGGTTTCTTATATATTATAACGATCAGAGTCTATGTTACAACCCACAGTAGACATTCTGACAAAGACACATAAGAATCTTTGTTATTGTAACTCCATAAGAGTAAGGTGGTATTTATTACCACAGCCTATCCTATTCTAATACATAATACCAATTTAACAACCTTATCTCTATTTTATCCTGGCTCTTAGCTCCTGTTCTTTCTTCATTCTCACTTTTATCCAGAGACATCACCATTATCCATAAATTGAGTTCATCTTAAAAAAAAATACAGTTTTCAAAATGAGACTAAGAGAATCTTTTACAATTCAGAAACTCCATGTTCTTCATTCAACACTTCTCCTTCAATGTGGGGAGAATCAGCCTCAATAGTTTAGAAAGATTCATGCCTAATTTTATTGAAAAGGAAAATCAGTGCCTTCCCTTTGTAGATGGTGTGACTGAATAATTCATTGAAAGCTTCATTATCTATAATTGTGATAACACACACTTTACAATAAAGTATCGCACATATCAAATATCCTTGATACATTTCTGAGCAAATATGTGCACATATGTAATCAGCTGTGGTAATCAACTGCATATCAACAAAGAATCCAAGTGTTTCAGGGGCGTAAAGATGCCGTTACAGTGAACAATCATTTGGCAGTGTGGCTTATTTTAATAGACACATCACTTTAAAATAAGTCCTCACCATCTGCCACAGCCTCTAATTACAAATGCAACAAGAGCATAATTCACAATTGCATCATTAAAAAGTAAGACATAAGGGATTTAATGCATGCCTATGTCCTTTTTTAATGCTGCAGACGTCTGTTCATCTTGTGTTTCAGGCACACATGGGTGGTAAAACTTTCTTTCCCTCTATGCTGAAGTCTCCCAGAGAGGAAAGCACCACAGTAGTCAACAGGAAATCCAGGAAGGGAGCTTAGCTGACATACATATTCATAGTCTATAATCTTATCGATATTAGATTTACTTTTCAGCATTATTTTCCATATGCCAAAAAAACTGTAAGCAATGTGCACATGAAGATATTTCTTTTACAAGTCTGTTCAGCAAGAAATACAGGTAAGACATTGTCATCTGACTAACATAAGTAGCTCAGAAATGTGCATCTCCTGTAGGCTAATTATTCTGCAGTGCACTTTCTACCCGTGGGAAAACAGTGGCTCAATGCCCCAGGAGTCGGTGAGTGCCATAATAAGTATTAAAATATTTAATACTAATGCATCTAGCTTAAGGTCAATTTTCTATTTTTCCAATCAAATGCTAATTATTCAGAGTACTGAAAAAAAGAGGTGTCATGGAATCAAATGTTGATGTAGAAACATTGATTCACAAGGTGTCATGACTGAACAATTTGCCTGAAATAATGGTATTCTCTACCAGATACAGAAGCCTCATGGTTACAGTGTTACAGTTTTGAGGTCTAAATAGTAGCATTTGAAGAAAAGAGTAATTCACTCAACTTTGTCTTTAAAAATAAAACAATAATCACTTTATTGTATATTTTATTTTTCTGTGCCAGTTCTGAGGCTTGAACTCGGAGCATGAACACTGTCTCTGAGCATTTGGGGGAGGGGGGACATTGTTCAGTCATGGGGCTTGAACTCAGGGTTTGGGCACTTTCCCTGATCTTTTTTGCTCAAGACTAGTGCTCTACCATTGAGCCACAGCGCCACTTCCATCTTTTTTCCGAGTAATTTAAGGGTGATATGAGTCTCATAGACTTTCCTGACCAGGCTGGCTTCAAACTGCAATCCTCAGATCTCAACCTCCTGTGTTAGCTAGGATGACAGGTGTGAGCCACCAAGGCCAACTTCCCTGAGTTTTTTGTTCAAGACTTAGCACTCTACCACTTGAACCACAGCTCTACTTCTGGCTTTTTAGAAGTAAATTGAAGATAAGAGATAAGCCACCAGCAGTCAACTAAGACCCCATATCTAAATGCTATCACGTTGCCTGTTCAATGTCAACACATGAATAATGGGGAATATACTCACCTTCATTACTAGTCACTACAGAAAATTTGATAGAAGCATGTAAGAAGCAAGGACCAATGTGGAGGGGCATGTAAATGTACATGCATGCACATATGTATATACATAGAGCTTTGCAGTGGTATTCATGGGAGATGGATCTCAGGTCTCTCTACAGATCCCAAACGCTGAAGAATCAAACTAAACTTTATATCTTATGAGAAAAGATGTAGCACTTGCTTATAGACTCTGCAACTGCTCCTGTGTCATTTGTAGATTGCTTGTAATACTTGATAAGATGTAAATGCTGGGTAAACAGTTGTTATACCTCTTGTTTAGGGAATGTTGACAAGAAAATTTTTAAATACTTTTGTTTTGAGGTTGATTGTTTGGGGGCTGATTGAATTCTTAGCTGTGGAGGGAAGACAAAGTATGCAGATATTCACATGGCTCCTTTAATTCTGAACAAATAGCAATGAATAGCTTTTCCTAGACTTCATAGCTTCCTTGACTAACATAATCATTTTCACAATAGTAGTTTTTTGAGGAGTCATGCATGACTATTTTCTAGGCTAAGCAGAGGGGAAAACACGCATTACTTTCCTGGTTTGATAGCAAAATGTGCAAAGCTCCATGATTTCCCTTAGGTAGTTTGTTTCATGGTTCACAGACAGGTGGAATATGTTCTATTCTCCTACACTTCTGAAGTATTTGAAATATAAAATAAATATTCTTACCACAAAGCTATGTTAACAAAATATGCTATGCAATCAATCTGTACCTAACATTAAGCCAAGAAATCACCAACAGTAGCTTAGAATCCCTGATGCTTGGGCCTGAAAAATCCATTAACCTTATCCACTACCACCAGTAGGTTATTATTGCTTTCAGAGAAGTTAACTTAGGGTGCACTCACTGCTATTCTCATTCTCCTAGGCCTTCCCATGATTGCAATGGCTTCAAAACCACCATATTTGCTTCCAGACTCTTTTTAGCTCACTGCCTTTTAACACATACTAAATTTCTTTCTTTGTTTGTTTGTTTCCTTTCTGGCTCTTATGGTCCTTTCCTCATAGTAACTACTTCTCACTCGATGCCCAAATATACTTCTCACGTGATGCCCTAGTACCATTGGAACAGAAACAGAAATTTCCCCACTCCTCAAAAGGATCTGATGTGGATGGTCACTACCTTGCTCCCATTCAAGTTTAATCTTTTCCTGTCTTACATCCTATCTTCTGGTGTGTCTTGGTAAACTCCTTTCCCAGTCAGTCTACCATTCCCCCCCTCACTTTTGGTGAAACTTTATTTTATTATCATTAAATATTAAATTATTATGATAATAGCTCTAGCAATCACAATTGATAATATTCTGAATTTTTCATTTAGATAGCTAGACTCATCATCTATATCTTTTTTGTGATCTCAAAAGATTTTATTGACCTCTTCAAGCTTTAGATTCTGTTACTCCAAGCTTCTGTCATTCCACATTTCAATCAATGATTATTCAGTTATCACAGAGACCACTGTATACCCAGAAGGCCACAAAAGAAAACCCTATTGCTAGAGTGTATCACAGTTTCAAAACCTATGTCACAAACACACAACCATGTTTAAGACTTTCAACCCAAATCACAAGTTTTATTACTAAAATATAAAACAACTTCTCAATAAAACTTTTCCATTCCATTTCTGAAAATAGCATCATGTCACTTTCTCACCAATTTATAAGAGAATTTAAATATAAAAGAATCATAGAAACGTGGACCTGATGGTGTTCTGGGAGGACAATGACTCCAGTTCACCTTTTTGTCTCCAGGCAGAAAGGAAAGTCCCTAAACCAACTCAGAATGGTAGGTTGGTTGCAAAAATCCAGAGAAGTCTTCTCCTTGCCTCCTTCTCAGCCCTCTAGTTCATAGTGATACACTTGAGAGCCTCCCAACCCTGATAGATAGATAGGAAGCTCTCTCTAAGCTTCTTTCTACCTTTGAAGACCCTCCTTTCTATCAGTGGAGAGAAGGATAACTATTCACCTCTTTCTCAAAAGAATAGCCTTCTCAATGAGTTATTGGCTGAGCCTCTCATAGTCTTTCCTTATTTTGATTAAATAATACACATCTTTTTATTTTGCCATTATTTTCATTTTGCTGATACTATTTGGTGAGCATTCATCTTTTTCCCCAGAAATGTTACAAACACATTACATTGTGGCTGGTTTTTCTATCAAATTCTAGTACGTATGGCTTCTGCCATTTTGAGTTTTCTTTATTACCACGAAGTGCAGGTTTTTCCCAGATCAAATTTTGCATGTCTAAATTCTGTCATGAAGATTCAATTTTCTAGCCAATAACAGATTCCACTATGAGTCATTTTAGTCATTGTCAGTTTTATTTTGTTACCATCACTTCTTCAAGTAATAGCCATTATGACTCTGATGCAAGAATGATAGCTTGTATTTATTTCTGAGAAAGTTGTCAGCAGTTGTTGTAAAAGCAGAAAGCAAGAAAATAGACACATGTATTTATATATACACACATATATGTTTCAAATAAATATATGCATATATAAATACATACATGTATAAAATACATATATATGTGCAGAAAAAGGGAGAGAAGAGAGAGGTTGGAAGCAGAGAGGATGGAAACAGTAGTCAAGAAGAAAGATCCAGGGCTGAGATTATGGCCTAGTGGCAACAGTGCTTGCCTCCTATACATGAAGCCCTGGGTTCAATTCTACATGTATAGAAAATCACCAGAAGTGGCTCTGTGGCTCAAATGGTAGAGTGCCAGCCTTGAGCAAAAAGAAGCCAGAGACCGTGCACAGGCCCTGAGTCCAAGGCCCAGGACTGGCACAAAACAAAGAAGAAGAAAAGAAGAAGAAGAAGAAGACGAAGAAGAAGAAGAAGAAGAAGAAGAAGAAGAAGAAGAAGAAGAAGAAGAAGAAGAAGAAGAAGAAGAAGAAGAAGAAGGATCCAGAAAACATTGAAACAAAGAATCATATCAATAGAAGCCAAGAAAAATAAAAAGCTCTATCTTTCTTTTCAGTATAGTAGTTTTACTCCATTTATAGTCAAATTCATAGTTTTCAAAATGTCTTTTTGTCCAGGTGGTAGAATCCTTACACACATTGTTCAGCTGTAGTAGACTTTTTCAGTGACTGTCTAGCTTCATAAAATTATATGTTAAGTCATAAGAACGGAACCCATATATCATCCACTTCAATAGCTTGACCAATGATCTATGAAAAATCAAGGTGTAGCCATGATTGTTTTGTCAGCCCCTTGATTACCCAGTCATACACCAAAAAATATAAGACATTCAAGGCACCGTGTATGGTGCTAAGTGCTGAAGATAGAGGAGTGTAGGACACTGCCTGAGCTCCTATCTATCCTCATGCACCAAACAGATTTTACAACAGGACAAAGAAATGAATATGAGCAATTTTTTTTGAAAGAATAAATAGTGTGGAAAGACAGAGCAATGAGGGAGAAGCGCAGGGGAAAAGTAAAGTTGGAGTTGAAACCTGAAGGTAAGACCTGTGGAGCTAGAAAATGACAGCTGAGCAGAGATAGCATATACCTTGAAACCAGAAAGAGCGCCAACATCACAAGGAACAGAAAGTTTCAAAGTTAGAGTTCAAGTGAAAGACTGCAAAATAGCACATCTCCCTCTAACCAAAGTGTAAATTGGTAGACCAACAAAATGTTTTCTTTTCAATAACTTTACTATCTCAATATTCGAGAGGACCATTAGAGGTCTGAAGTTAGAATGTTAACTCCCCTGTTTTCCACCAGATTGGTCTTCAATTCAACCTTAAGTACTCATAACTCACTTCCCACAAAATTGCAAGTGTACAAGTCATATTTCATATTAGCAAGTCTAAGATTACATATTTTAATCTGCTTGAGGGATAATTGGGGTTCTGCTCTTGCTCGAAGTTCCTGAAACATAATTTTCCCTATTGGTTTAAGCCAGTTTGTGAAGCCCCAAGGAATATTTCAGCAACAAAGGCCTTCCCCCATCAAACACAGGAAGAAAACTAACTTCATTTCCTCTGTTCCTTCCTGCCACAAATCTACCTTCATATCAGAAGATAAACTGACCCCCAAACACAGGTGTAATTCAATATTCTATTTCAAATGCCATCAGATTGGAAACCCAAGTAATTAACAGCTCACTAGGGACTCTATTGAAATAAAACCAACTTTGATCCTATTCCCAAATCCCTGGCAAAATGGATGGGCAAACCAACCCCCTCTGCTTTCGCATAAATTGAAATGAATAACTGTATCAGGAAAATGCACATGCAGGAGAGTAGGATGGGGGTGTGTTTCCAGCTTGATTATTAAAGGAGCTAATCTCAGCGTTGGCATGGGATAAACAGACGACCACAATTACTCTCCATCCTGATTTAAGCCGGCATCTTAGCTCTCTGGTATGTTGGGGGCAGAGTTACATGACATGTGATATATTCTCATTTTAAGGTAAAATCCCCTGATAGTTTTATTATACCCCAGATAAGGGCTGTATTTTATTTCTAACTTGTTTATCTAGATAGACAGCCTTCTACTCCAGCAAGTGACTAAACCCAAACTTACATAGTTTCACATCGTTTTCAGACATTTTTTCCTCTTCTTTTTATTTTCAAATGCCTTGACTATCCAGAGTGGTTGACACAGCTTGGTTCTGACAACATATGGGATTTATCCAAGATTGAAGGATCCCTACTGTTGGATCACTTTCAACTTCACTTGTAGCTGTAATATAATAAGGGTGACCACTAGCTTAATTCCTGCTTTTTGTCAGGCACTGTATAAGACACCAGTTTGTTTTCTTCCCAGCTCAGCTTTTAACCATACTTTCAAGGTCCCTCCCAGTTATAACGACAAATGATTGGCAGAGGTCTCAGTATTTCAGGTACTTAGACCTCGCTGTGGCTAAAAAGCAATGACTTCCTACTTAAGTCTACAAGACAACTAAAAATAAATCTCTAGCATCCCTTCATTTTTCATTTCCCTCCTTGGTCTTAAAACTTGGGTCAGAAAAACCTTGAAACTACTAGAATAAAACATAGGGGCAAAAAAAAAAAAACCCATGGAAGGCAACACACTTCAAGATACAGGCATTATTGAAGACCTTCTGAGTAGGATTCTAATAGCTCAGGAATGAAATGGCAATGAAATGGCAAATATAGTTGCACCAAATTATAAAGCTTTTGTACAGCAAAAGAAACAATTAACAGAAAATCTCTTCCAGCAATTCATCTGACAGGGGATTAGTATCTAGAATATAAAAAGAACTCAAAAAGTTTCAATACTGAGACAACAAATAATTCAGACAACAAGCAGGCGACTGACTTAACTGAATGGACACCTTTCAAATGAAGAAGTACAAATGACCAATAAATAAATTAAAAATATTCAACATCCTTAGCCATCAGAGAAATGTAAATGGAAACTACATAGAGTTTCTATGTCACCCCAGTCAGAATGTTCATCATCAAGTAAGAAAATAACAAGTACTAGCAAAGATGGCCTGATGGGATTGGGGTTGGAGAGAGCCTCTCATGCACTGATAATAGGAATTTGAATTAGTACAGCTGTTCCTCTAAATTTTTCAATTAAAATTCCCATATAAGCCAGCTATGCCAACTACAAGTATATATATATATATATATATATATGCATATATACATACACGTACATATAAATATAGAGAGAGACTAGAGTTAGTTTATTAGGAAGATAACCGCACCTTCATGGCTATCATGACGATCTTCACAAGGTCCAATTGTGGAATCAGTGTAGGTCCACCAGAAGAAAACATGGTGTGAAATGATGTTGTTTGTTGGAAAAAATGGATGGAACTGGAGACCATTCTGTTAAGTGAAATGAGCCAAGACCTGTTTGTTCTTTTTTGTGGAATCGAATAAAAAGCAAAACAAAACAAATTCTTCAAAGTAATAAGGAGGTATATGGGGGAGGAAAAAGCAAAATAGAGTTTCAGAAAGACAAATAGGGTGGATATAATCAATACATTGTGTGTGTGTGTGTGTGTGTGTGTGTGTGTGTGTGTGTGTAGTAAGGTCATGATGAAAGTCTTACTGTGTACAACTTAGTACATGCAAATTTAAAAATGAAAATTTTTTGAGCAAATGCATATTTGACTATATTGTAGTCATATTAACCACTCAATAAATTTCTGGTTAAAATTTTGTAACTCCTTGGGGTTGTAGGCATGGCTCTATTGCTAGAATGCTAGTCAATGTGAGAAAATGTCAGGTACCAAGTTCAAGTCCTGGATTTGGACCTAAAATGAATTTGTAACCCCTAACCCTATGTCATCCCTTTTCAAGGATGAAGGCACAAAATTAAATGTAATGGAGGCATGGTACTAATAGGCAATGTCTTGTTCCAGACCCTCTCCCAATAAAGGTACTTGAAAGTCTCCAACTACTGTCCTAAACCTACAGTTACCTGGAAATCCAGAAACATAGATAGATAGATCATAGATAGATCATTCCATAATGAGATAACCCCTGCAAGCAGAAGCAATTGTCTTGTAGGAACTGAACTGCTCCTCAAGCAATTAGGACCTGAACTAGAACTGAAACATACCAGAGTTTGACCAAGAAATGCCTAATGCGTACTTCTCTCCTCCACTCCAATTCTTCCTCTATATAAACCTCCATTTAAATTTCACATCAGTAGCCCAAAGATGGGCTAGGAGCTTTCTGAAAAATTTCTTTTGCATTTCCAACATAGCTATGGTGGTTAAATCCTTTCCTACCTTTTCACCATCACTTCTAATTTGCATTTTTGGAGTGAGTGGCTTCATCTGATATTAGAGATCCCAGAGTTGAGCTTTTGGCCTAAGACCCTAAACATACCAACCGGTCATGTTGTCGTTGATGACTTTGCAGAAGTCATTATACCCACTGTCAACTCATTCCTTCTGCTAAAAAAACACGTGGGAGAGGACAAGGGATATTACAAATAAAACCTGCCTCAAAGAGCCAGTGTGTGGTGCCAATTGAAAGTGTGAAATTATAAAGTATATTTAAACAAAATTCTACATGTGTATAGTATAGTATGAATGTATTGTCAAGTATTATTTATGAACTACAAATTGACAAGCAGGGAGCTAGATCCCTTACTTCTCCAATTCCCACATTGGCCAGACACGGAAGTATTATTCCCATTTTACAGAGAGAGAAGTGGGTGTACACAGAGGAGAAAAATGTCCTGCCTGAGGTTTTGCTCTAATAAAAATGCTGCCCATGATGATAAAGTATTCTCAGCAAATATCCTGGCAAAGAGAAGCTCCACTTGAGACATTTACCTGTCTTCTGAATTCTTTTTTGAAGTTCTCAGAAATAATCTGCAAATGTTGCATGTATGTAATCACAATGCATATATAGGAAATAAATGCACATCTGTAAGAAATGTACATCTAAATACATTAAGCTGCAAGTCATAAAATGAAATTCATAGGTAGAGAATGAAAAAAAAAAAAGGCATTGAATCAACTAGCAACTCGCATACTCCCTAAATGAGCATGTGCCAAAGGGAAGAAGGTAAACCGCTGGGGCTAGAAATTCCCTGAAGGCATCACAAGTACAGATACTGCTGGGTAAAATATGGTAGCTTCCATTTGATGAGATGACACTGCTTCCCAAATTTTCTTTGTCTTTCTAGGCCAAGTGATGACAAAATTGAATTGGATGGTATCTTCTCAATGTGGGACCACCAAAGTCAATAAAGCAGAGAGGAACAGGCTGAAGGTTCACACAGGACAGTTTTACTGACTCAGACTAGGAGACATATATGCCTCCCTTGCTCCTTGCATTAGCTGGACGTAGTCGGTGGCTCTGCCCACATGAAAGGGACAGGGCAGTCCCATCTTATGTCACCCAAACAGGAGGTGAGAAAGAGAGGAAGCCTTCTCTGTTGCCATCACCACTTTATTCCAATGCAAAGGTGTTTTGCTAGTATTGGCTGAGTTTTAGGAAAAAGTTAGATCCTAGCCCTGTCCATGAAGGTCTTTCGTCCTGATAACAGAAACAGGAAGAGACAGTTTACTCTAAAATAAGACAAACTGTGGTTTACGTTCTAAGCTAGAAGTAAATGTGGAGCACTGGAAACACAGAGAAAGGAACAATTCATCTCCTTGGGGTGAAAGAGAATATGTAGCCTTTGAGTGGTGATTACACTAATTTTTATGTCACTCAAATAAGAACTTCGGTGGTTTATTGCACAGATTCTCCAGTGCTTTCCCAGAATGGTTCCCAATAGCTGAAGGAAGTAGGAAGCCGTAGCAGAAAACCCTGAAAGTGCCTGCCTCACCTCACCCTTGCAGTGAATCCCACCTGTGCAGTACCAATCAGTGCACATCACAACTCTATTTCCATTCAACTCATACCACTTCCCCTCCAATCCAAGCTACAGGTAAAGCTAATAGTGAGTGAACCTAATAGTGAGTGTCGCTGACTGCTGGTATGCTTAGTACAACTCCGCATGCTTCACTTCAAACCAAGCTTCTAGACCGTGTGCAGAACAGCAAGCTGAAAATTATCGAGAGCCCAACATCCAGCCTTGTTGCCCTGTCCTGCTTAAGAAGGAGCAGTATTGTTTAGGAAGGAGTCACCTTACTTCTCCACACCTCAAGTTGTCCAATCATAAATATAAAATGATGATATATAATACATATGAAATTATTACATATACATAGATATAACCCTGTACATATATGTGTATGTATGTGCCATTTTCAAACATATTACTTCCTGTAATATAATTCTCTATGATGACAGCATCACTTAGTTCACAAAAGCCCATCCATAGCAGAGGTAGACGCTATCAATTACTTCCCTCTGTGCTGCCATGCTTTCGGTAAGAGATGGAAAACCAAAACCTCTCCTTCCCAGACTGTCCCACAGTGAGAGTTCAGCCTGAAGCATGGAAGGATCCTCTAAGATTTCAAAGGTGTGAGTGCAATGGTAACCACCTGCCTATCCCATTACTTGCTTTCCTCATGGCAAGCACAGGCCAGGAAATAGGAGGCTTTCCGGTAGCAGCATTCTGGGTCCAGCTGCCTGGGCAGTTGCACAGTGGTAGAAATGATGGAGGCTTCCTGATTCCCAGCATCTTGATCCTAGGATCAAAAGTTGGGGCTGGGGGGGGGGGGGAGGGAGTTTCCTTCTGCATATACTAATAGTGGTAGCGCTATAGTGGTGGTAGCTTCCCTAAGAGAAAAGTTCCATATTTTTCTGGAAGTTGTTTCTGAAAACCTAGCCAAGCAGTTCCTGCCCAAGGGATCCTTATAAGTATTTTATTCCTTCTATAAAATGTCACTTTGTTTAAAATACCCGAAGTGGTCTCTGTTTAATCCATTAATTAAACAGTCTTCAGTCCTTCTGGCTGTTCTTGACCTCAAACTCCCTGGTCTGTGGAGGACAATAAAGTTGAAAAGGAATGAGCCCTTGGAAGGTGCCTGGGCCACCTCATGAGCCAACCGTGTATTTCAGATCACTTATTTCATCGAAAGGAATGAATAACAAATAAGGAAGACCCTTACCTGGTTATGAAGGAAAAGCAGTCAAAACAACCCCAACGTAGAGTTCTCAAGATTAAAGAGAAAGGATGCAAACAGCCAGGCTAAGACTCTGTAAACAAGGCATCTGTCCTACTTTGCCCTTCCCAGCTCTTCCCCTAGTCATGAGCAATTCCTGGGGTTGCTAGGATATAACTTTCTCTTGATCTGGATGTTCAGATAGGTGTAAACATACCCTGAGATGGAATAACTCCCAAATAGGCAGGAGGACCTTTTGTTTCTAGAGGCAGTAGCAGACTTTAATTCTTCTTCGAGGGAATGGCAGAAATGAAGTGAACAATCAAATGAACAACAACGGATCTGAGCTCTAGGAACCAGTAGGTGCTGAAGACAGAGCAACACAGACTCAACCACTGGAGGAAGCACTACGTAAAATGCCAAACTGTGTCCCCAAGGACCAAGGCAATGTTGTGGGTCTGGATTCCACGACCCACAAGAATACACAAGACTGATAATATTTTGACAACTGTCTCGTAGACCAAAGTGACTGATAACAATAATATCTTCCTCTGTAAAGCCTAAGGACAAGAGGAGAACAAGCAATACTCACAAGGTGGTGGTGGTGGGGTGGAATTCTAGCCTCTATATACAATCTGTTAAGAAGATAACTGCCCAGGACGAAGCAATGTAGTTCATAGATCGCAATCTTCTTCATGCAAATAAAACCATGCTTTTGATGGAAGAAACCACCTGGGAACCCAAGGTGAGTGTGCAGAAGCCAAGCTAAGGACAAGTATCAGCTGTCATGGGACTTACGCACTTCCCGAAGCTTTGAGGTGGGAGGTGCAGGAGTCCTTGGGGAATGTACAGATGAAGAAGGCTCACAGGGACGTTGGGCTCCTCAATGTGCCATGCTGACACCCTATCCTTGGGAATGTGGGTAATGTGCAGGTTCTGTGCTACCGTTGCTCCACCCTGGTTTAATACCTGGCCCACAGTTAAGCTCATTTCTACATTTTTCTTCCTTTCATGGAATGTTCCCTCAGAGTTCTGACTATATGACTTTTAGAAACTTTCCATCCCCTGTCGGTATAAATTACCACCCAACCACAGGGAGTCCCTGTCAGTGATCTCAAAATTGGGCTTTTAGCTGAATCCTTGCTCTCTGGGGCTGTGCAGCATTTTGCTGAACTCGTTTTCCCAAGACCCTTAGAGGCCTGTCCTACATAGCATGTCCTTTCAGAAAGGGCTGACTGTCTCATAAGGGCCAGCTACAGGTGGGCCCATGACAAAGAGGAAGTGGGTGTAGGGAGTAAGTCTGTGAAGTGCAATTGAGCACACCTGAGCAGCACGTTGGACCCAGGTAGCCTCATCTTGGGCAATGGCTTAACCTCTCTATACCTCTCAGTACTTTCATCCTGACACTTATTTCTTGACTTAGAACCACATGAACACAGATGTTCACTTTTGAGGGCTAGCATCCCATGCTGACAAAATACAAGAGCAGCAAGAACAGGAATGCTCACCTTTCCTTTGAATTGCTTGCAGCGGGAGGGGAGGTTCTATTGGGCCCAAGGTTCAAACAAAACCAAAATGGATGGTATGCACCCTAGATGAAGCCAGGTGGAAAGAGAAGCACCACATCCTTCACATAAAACAGAAATGACAGTAGCATGGATTCCTGGTGAGACAAAGGACAAAGGGCAAACCAATGCAACAGCCATACTCACAAGACACTATGTTAGAAATTAACTTTACAGCTTGGAGGGAGGAGTCGGGGAAGACGGAAAGCAGGCGAAATCAAGGGAGGGAGTAACATTGACAAGAAAAATCCTCATTACTTATGTAACTGTAACCCATCTGCACATCACCTTTACAAGATTTTTTTTTAATCCAGGTTTCTACTTTCTGCCAACCATTTTATCATAAAAAATAAATTTACCAACAAAAAAAAAAGTGTTGAGTGCATTTCTCTTCCTCAGTCCACCGGATTCTGTGTGACGGATGTGGCAACTGACTGCAGTCTGGTCTTCAAGCTCTACGTGCACTGTGCTTTATATAGTAATGGCTTTATGATTGAAACTGGAGGTCTGCTTCTATGCTATACTTCTGCTGGCCTCAGACCTATTATCTAGACCTCTTTCTATTGTTTGTGCATAGAAAAGTGTCCCAAGGAAAATCCTCTCAGACAGATAAAACTTCACAGGAAGCCATGCCTATCAGGGCCTCTCATCTCCAACTGTAAGAAAGGGGTTCTCCTTAAGCAAGAGCATTTTAAGGAGCACAAGACAGACATTATGAGAAAGTAGCATGTTTCTGTGCACGACTTAGGCTCCTGTAAGAAACTTATAGGAAAGCAGGCTATGTAAAATTCTAAGATGAACTGCATGAACTCTGTCCCCTATGATGGTCCAAGTTACATGACAAAGGTGAAGAGATTTCGTAGGTGTGAGCTCAGAAAGAGTCCATCGCAGTCACTGATGTGTGAAATTCTACCCTTTGGACTCCCTCCCTTTGGCTTACGTCCTATGTATAAATAGAGCCAGTGAAGAAGGTAAGAAGTAAACTTTGAAAATTGTTCACTCTCATTGGGAGTAAAGATCTAGAAGACTTTAGGATTACTTTGAGTGGGCCTGACTTAAGTCAGTTGAAAGTCTTTTATGTTTTGTTTTGCTTTTTGCTGGTCCTTGGGCTTGAACTTAGGGCCTGGGCAATATCCCTGAGCTTCTTTGTACTCAAGGTTAGCACTCTATCACTTGAGCCACAGGGCCACTTCTGGCTTCTTCTGAGATAAACTTTTCCTGTCCGGGCTGGCTTTAAACCATGATCCTCAGATCTCGGCCTCCTGAGTAGTTAAGATTACAGGTACAAGCCACCAGCACCCACCAGCACCCAGCTTGAAAGTCCTTTAAAAGTGGGCTCAGGAGTTCTCTGAGGTCAACTCTTACTGAACTTGAAGAAGTAAGGCACCATAAATTCTCAACCTGAAAGGATGCAGTTCTGCTAACACCCTGGAGGGGCTGGAAGGCAAATTCTTCCCTAATTCATCGCCCAGATGAGAAAGCACTGTAGTCAACTCTTCAGTTGTAGCTTTATGAGATTCTGAGTAGAAGGCCCAGCTAAACCATACTTGGCTTCCTGACCTATTGAAATGGTAAGATAATAAATGTTATTTTAAGTCAGTAAATTTAAGATAAGTTGTTATGCATCAATAGAAAATTTACATGTTAAAATAAGGGGGGTGGCTGGGAATATGGCCTAATGGTAGAGTGCTTGCCTCCTATACATGAAGCCCTGGGTTTGATTCCTCAGCACCACATATATAGAAAATGGTCAGAAGTGGAGCTGTGGCTCAAGTGGCAGAGTGCTAGCCTTGAGCAAAAAGAAGCCAGGGACAGTGCTCAGGCCCTTAGTTCAAGCCCAGGGCTGGAAAAAGAAAAAAAACAAAAAAACATACTAGAATAATTCAGATAGAAATCCCCAGCCCCATTGCTTCCCTCAAAGGGAAACACTACATTTTATCTTGGGCTAAGAGGCATCTTGCCCTGAGGACCTTCCCTTCCTGGTATCCCCTCTCCCTCAGTTAAGCCCCTGCCTTTCTATTGTTCTCTCTCTCTCTTACCTTCTCCCCAGTGTGCCCCTTCTTTCTTCCTGTCCATTCACTGCCATTCTCTCTAGCTCTTCTCCCTGTCACTTCTCCTTCCTTTCCTTCTCTCCCTAAAGAATTGAAATGCCTGTGTACAAAGCCAACATGGCATTAATGAGGATTAGATACTTTGAAAACAAAATAATTTGCAACAGGAGCATTTGCTTTCCGTGGAATTCTACTGTTTGTTCCTTCTTAACCAGACTTAGCAAGCGGATTACACATTGGGCTTGATATTTTTCTTTCTTAGAGAAGTACTTAAAGAAGTACACATTTCATTACTTGCTGTTTTCTACCCTACTATTTGTTTGTTTTTGCCTAATAATTCAACAGACTTCTTCAGTAATTGGCTAGTTAAAACTCCTTCTACATTCTCTTCTTTTAATGAATGTCCAAGCCCTGCTGTGCAGATAGAATTACCTTTTATATATGTGTGTACATTTGTAAACTATATTTCTAAAATGTCTTCATAATTCCCTTATAATTTGTATGATTTAAAGACATTAGTTTTGTTTCCAGAGTTCTTTGAACACAAAGATTTAAATTCTTAAGCTGTTCTAGAAATACTTTCATTTTGTTTTTGTTTGGGTACTGGGGCATGAACTCGAGGCCTGGTCACTATCCCTTAGCTTTTTTGCTCATAGCTGGTGCTCTGTCACTTGAAATGCAGCTCCATGCCCAGCTTTTTGGTGGTTAATTGAAGAGTCCCAGAGACTTTCCTGTCCAGGCTGGCTTGAAACCTCGATCCTCAGATCTCAGCCACCTGAGTAGCTAGGATTACAAGCATATGCCACTGGTTTCTGGCTAAATGTGTTTTAAAATTATCTAAGTATGATTTTACAATTAAACCTTTATATCTATGCTGGTGGAACAGATTAAAAAAAAGTCTGTGCATCAAGCCAACATGCCCCCAATTACTCACTGGGAATAATTGTGAGCAGGGAAGATGACTTTTTTCTTCTCTGAAAACAATTGTTCATCTGTATTTGCTAGTTTAGTACTAGATTGGAGCAGAAACGCTCAGAGACAGTGCCCAGGACTTGAATTCAAGTCCCAGGAATAGCACAAAACAAGAAAAAATATCACAGAACTAACATTATGAACATCTTCTACTGCTTCAAACTACTGATTAGATAAATAGGAAGATAGATAGATGATAGACAGACAGACAGACAGGTATATAGAGAGGAAGGTAGATAGGTAGATAGATAGATAGATAGATAGATAGATAGATAGATAGATGGACTGACAGATATAGACAGACAGATGATAGATACATACCTACATACATATATATACATGTACATAGACAGATACATAGATATATAGATATTTTAAAACAGGTTGTATCAATCCCCAAACTGTCTTTCCCCAAGCAGATGTGATGTGTTGCTTTGTGTTACATTCCTAGAAGTTTACTGTTTCTGAGACCTTAGCAATAGTAATGCATTATGATTGAGCCACACCTTGTCATCTAAAGAATATTTTCATATTTATTATCTAATTTTATTGTGATTCACACAAGTCCATGAAACAGCTACTACCATGTCCTTCATTTCATAGATGCTTCAATTAAGGGTTGGAAGCGGTAAGAAACCGACCAAGGCCTCAGAGATGATTAAATTAAGGCTCAGTCTCCCAGGCCCTCTGACTTGAAGGCCAGGAGCCAATCTACTCTCTATCATCTCTGTCCTTCCCAAATGTTAGGATGAGACTACACTTCTGGCAATCGGCATAGGAAGTGGGAGACCTTGGGCCTCAATTTGGTTCTATCTTCTGCTAATCTCAGTAGCTATCAAAAATAATTTCATTGTCCAAAATATGTGCCAGAAAACTTGAGAAGAGAATCCTGAACCATTTGAAAAATGAGTGGTAAATCTGAGTGGACAATCTGAGTGGTAAAAAGAAGCTGCCCACTCTGTACTGCTCGAGTCCTTGCTCTTGTTCGCATTTCCAGGCCTGCATTATGGACCTAATGCCAGCACCCAAGCCCTCCACAGAGCAGGCAACTAATCTTTCCAAAATGTAGTGTTAAATCTGTAACAATTCTGGCCACCAGTTTACCATACGATCATAGCCAACTACTTCTCTGCTTTCCTAGAGAGTTCAGAAAAAACACATTTCCCAGCTCCTTCGCCAATATTTCAAACCTAATAATAGTCAGTTTTGTTTATTAATAATTACCCTTTGGGAAAGCATATTCAAAAGATAGGATGCAAACATGAAAGATGCAAGCCAGAAATTGAAGAACTGAGTGTTGAAAGCTGCCTATAGAAAGAAACAAGCAACATAGATTGAGGGAAAGCCATAGCTTCAAATATTGAGGACATGCCAGAAGAATACCAGGGATTGGTTGAGATGAAAAGTTACTCCTAAGATTGTTATGTGAATACAACTCCCTTCAAGCAGATTAAACCCCTATGCTTCTGTATTTTCTCTGAAGCCCTGATCTCCCAAGAATCATAGATTTGTAGTGCTCTATCAGCAAAGGAAGCAGTGATTTGTGCTCATTATTGGGTATGTATATTAGACTGAATCAGTCTAGTTACAAGTGTCAGAAAATTAACACTCACTGGAATATGAGCACATGAAACAGCAGAGTCAACAGGAAGAGCTGAGCTGAAGGAATAACGAAAAATGAATGCCTAGTTTCATTAGCTGTCTCTGGCTTTCTCTCTCCATGTTTCTCTCTGTGTGTTACTTTGACTCTCATATTGTATTCTCCCTGAGTGAAGACAGTCTAGGGTATGCAGTTAGACAGTCTAGGTGGAAATGCAGTTAGACAACTTGAGGCTTATAATATCCCAGCTAGTGACCCAAGAGAAAAGACAGTGTTGCTATAGAAAAAAAAAATCTGTCTATGGAAAAATTCTGATTGATTTGGTTTGAGTCTGAACTCATTTTTCCACCAATCAACATCACTAAGTGGGTGGTACACTATGACAAATTGGGCCTTGGTCACATGACTACATTCATGCACTGTGCTTACCGTAATTGTCAACGTCACAAATAAAGGGATATAGGAGGGAGGAACTTCCTCTTGTATCCCCACCCCCAGGCACACATACACTTTACAATCGGGACTTTGCTGTAAGGTTTAGATAGAGCTTTCACTTTTGTTGGCTTCTCTGTTTTTGAGACAGGGTTTCAAAAAGACCATGGTAACCTAGGCTGAACTTAACTCATGATCTTCCTGCCCTGCTTTCTGCATGCTAGGATTACAGGTGTGTATTGCCATGCCCAAACTGATGGGAGAATTCAGGAAAAACAAAAAACAAGAAACAGATCCTCTGCAATATGCCCTCAAAAGTTGGGCCATCCTGGTTTTCCAATTTATGCTTGCCAATGGAAAACAAATGCACGTGACTTTAGACTGCATTGTGATCAGTGTCCATTGTTTTCACTGTCCTTTAAAGGAAATCTAAGATACTGTCCAATTAAGATCCTGTTGAAAACTGAGACTTGACAAATGTTGATATGTCTATGGGAAATGGTTGATTTCTTAGTCTACAACTCTACATAAATGTCAACTGTGGATGTATAGGAAAAGTTAAACTTCCAATCTATAATTTAAATGATATCTATAGCAGACATACATGAGCATTTAATATTAGGAATCATTATTCTTCCACAATACATTAAAATATTACCAACAGAGGCTAGGACATGCAAGGAGAGAGAAGCAGGGGAATAGTTGCTTTTTTAAAGTCATTCTTCAAATGTTGCCTTTTAACACAATTTCTAAAATAATAAATTTATTGTAAGACTGCAATGAAAACAAAGTCAGAGTGAAAGCAAAGCCCCAAGATACAGAAAGAAGGGAATGGAAGGTTACCACCAATCTTGAAGGCTGCTCCTCCAGGGAGAACGAACGGCTCTAGCTGTGCCCCTGACTGGCCCCAGGCCCCAGCTCTTGTGTTCCTTAGAATCTCTTTTCCCTCTGAACTGAGCTCTTTGTGCCATATAAGTGAAATGGACCATTAAGACCATTATTTAGATACTGGGAGTGGAACACACACCCAATGGGAAATCTAGGGAAAATTCTATTCCCTTCAATTAATTGAGATGGGCATTTGTTTTTTGTTTAAATTGACCCTGTAATTGTTTCTACACTTATCCTCATGAGGTATATGGAGACATAGCCTCCAGGGCTTGTCCTTTTACAGCAAGAAAGAACTCAGCACGGCTGAGATGCCCTGTATCGTTCACCCATGCAGGTCATCCAATTGATTCTCTCGAAGAGATCAGCCATATGGATTGATTTAACAGCGTTTCACTGGCTGCCTAGAAACATGGCTTGAGTCATCCTGTATAAATTACTTAACTCTCCACCACAAAGAGGAAAAAAAAATGTTTTCTTGCACAGCAGTAGCAATTAATGTTCAACATGTTTATGGAGTTTAATAATATACAGCCCAGCACCAATCTCTGTATGAAATACCATTATCCTGAGAGAAAGACTTAGGTGGTATCTTCAGCACAGAAGACACAGATGATTGATTCATCAATAACTGGGCCTGGCCTTATTACAGCAAACAAATTAGACGTTCTGGAATATATTGCCATATAGACAGGACTTCCTTCTTCTCAAATATATGTCATAATTGATAGTGGTGACCTTTTAACAGCACTGAAAAACAGCTTGCAATTAACAGCAGGCTCCCCTTCACTGAGTGCCTGCACACACATTAGTGGTGGCTCAAAGCTTGGCCCAGCTGGGTGGAGTGCAACAAGGTCTAGACAACATCTTCCCAGGAAAGCATTGTGCCAGCAGGGTCAATCACTGCCCTGTCTCTCCCCTCTTTCATTCTGAATTCATGCACAAAGGAAAACAGTGACTGGGCCAGTAAATATTTAGCCAGCCACTTCACTGGGTCAGGCACGTTGTGGGTACTGGGAGAGAGAGCCGCACACAAGGCAGATGGAGAAACGGCAATAAACGTGTAAACAAATAAGGAAACACTTTTACGTTCTGGTAAGTGGCAGGCTGGTGAGCACTTCTGAATCTCTGTGTTTCTAAATGTCAAAGAGGGATTGTAACAATGGGAGAGATTTTATGTATTCAGTATCTGTGTGATTAAATAATCGCCAAGGTAAGCAAAATTCGTTCCTTTTATGTTCCCACATCCCCATATGTGTTTCATTTTATTGTTTTGTTTTGTTTCTTAAGATAAAGCCTTGGCTAGGCTGGCTTTGAACTCAAGCCCTCCTGTCTTTGCCTTCCAAAGGCTGGGATCACAGGTGTGTACCATCACACCTAGTTTCTCTAACTTTTTGAGAATATAAAGACAAGTTCTAAAAAGGAATGAGTTTTGTTCATGATTCCATCATTTAAGTAATGCAACCATTTTACAATAATTATTGTAGAGATTGTAAAGCCCAAATGAACTAAATATAAATACACTGCCCATTGCTAACAACCAAAACTTTAGCAAATATAGTGTTTGCTTTTATGTTTGACTATGTTATCTTGTGTGTAAAAAGAAAACACTAAATCAGACCCTAATGGCTTACACTATAATCCTTTCTACTCAGGAAGCTGAGGTCTGAGAATTGTGGTTCGAAGCCAGTCTGGGCAGAAAAGTCCATGAGACTCTTATCTCCAGTAAACTACTCAGAAAAAGGCAGGAGTGGTGCTGTGGTTCAAGTGGTATAGCCCTAATCTTGAACACAAAGATACTCGAGGACAGCAGCCAGGCCTGGCAAAAAAGAAGGAAGGAAGGAAGGAAGGAAGAAAGAAAGGAACAAAGGAAGGAACGAGGCAAGGAACGAAGGAAGGGACGAAGGAAGGAAGGAAGGAGAGAGAGAGACTAGTTGTAGTAAAATAATGCCTACATCCAAATCATAGAAATGATTATACATGTGTAGGTTGAAGAGCTCATGTGATATAAAGTCTATAACATTTTGTTCTCATGAATTTCTTTTTATCTTTGTAGTATGACATACATGATGAAATCTATATAAATTGAAATTCATATTTAAGACTTTTTTTTTTGCCAGTCCTGGGCCTTGAACTCAGGGCCTGGGCACTGTCCCTGGCTTCTTTTTGCTCAAGGCTAGCACTCTACCACTTGAGCCACAGCGCCGCTTCTGGCTTTTTTCTATATATGTGGTGCTGAGGAATTGAACCTAGGGCTTCATGTATATGAGGCAAGCACTTTATTCCACTAGACCATATTCCCAGCCCACTAAGACATTATTCAAATAATTTTATTTTCATTTAAATAATACCCTTTAAGCTGAAATAGGTAAGTACCTGAGGTATAAGTCCTCACATGATGTGTCTAAAACCTTCCTCCATTTTTTTTTTTACTCTAGACATGTACACATGTCCTTGGCCCCTATACATAAAGAATCTCCTAGCCACGCCTTGCAATTCTATCTCTGAATCAGTAAACTAGATCAGTTGGTTTGTTCATGAAGTCTTAGAGAAATTATCCATAGGTGTTTTTGGTTTGTTTGTTGTCAGACTCTCATACCAGCTCCATTCCAAATCTTGTGAGTCCCAATGTCCTTTAACAGGGAATGAAATACGTGTATTTACTGGCAGTGGCTCATAACCCTGGACTTGCTACCATGGTCTTTTATGGCTATCTCACAGTTGTGAACAACTGTGCTAAATAAGTACTGACTGAAGGAACAGATGATTGCACATGCAGCTCAGGAGCTTACTTGCCGGTCTTTCACTTCTGTCCACAATACTCTTGTAGTCTGGTCGCCCTCCCTCCCTTTTACCACCCTTCTTTGCTCAGCTCTGTCTCTCAGGGTGGTAGACATGAAGCGGGCTGGTTGCGTCACTAGGCTGACTTCCGGCTGGGTGAGTCCAGTAGGTGCCCCTGGGAAGGAGAATGAAAGGGAAAGGGCAGCGGAAAACAAGACATTTCTCTCCTTGTCTCTGCTTGGCACACACCCTTTAGCCATGAAGGTTCCAACCTATTGCAGTTAAATCCCCAGCACTGTGGGTCTGGCAACTCTACCTCTTCCTTGGGCTGATAGCAATTTCTTGTTCTTGCTCTCTGGTTTTGTCTCATCATCCCCTATGTGGCTTCTTAACTCTCCCACCATCTGCACAATGAAGTTGCTGTGTTAACTTCTGTGTCCAACTTTGAATAACTTCTGTTTCCTTCTGGGGGTACACTAACTGACACAAAGGATGTTAGGGGCATTCCATTCATGACGAGCATCTACTGCACATGGAACATTGTGCTATGTACCTAGAAGACTGTAAGTGCAAAATATTGTGGTCTGCTTCTCAGTAAGACTGAGTCTAGCAAATAGAGCATTTCATGATCATGTGGCAAGCAATACAACAAGGTTGAGTATACTGAACTCTGCAAGCACTGAGACTGGATCCTTTGCTGGATTGGGGTCAGCATAGGCTTCCTAGAGGAGATGGTGTTGGACTTGAACCTTGGGGATGAGAACAGTCCTGAAGATAGGGTGCTGGGAGGGTCTTTCTAACAGAAGGAGCAGCCTGGGCCATCACATCAAGGCACCAGACAGAAGGCTTGTGTTCTGGAATTGGTATCAAGATGAGAATTAGTGGTAGGGCAGGCACAGACTGCGATCACAGCAGTATCATTAGGCCATAGAGTATGAGTCCAGGGAAGAGGAGAGGAGGTCAGACAAATAAGCCAGTAAGGGGTTAAATTCTCCTCAGTGTGCAAGTAGAGTAATTAATGATTTTAACAAGTTTTTAAAATGTATTTATTTATTGTCAAAGGGATGTACAGAGGGGTTACAGTGTCATCCGTAAGGCAGTGAGTACATTTCTTATCAAACTTGCTACCTCTTCCCTCATTTTTCTCCCTCTTTCTCCCCACCCCATTTCCCTCCCCTCCCCATGAGTTGTACAGTGGGATTATGGCATATTGTCTTCTATGTATTGCTGTTGCATTGGTTTGCATTTTATCCTTTGTCTCTCCATTTTGATGTTCCCTTTCCCTTCCCTAGTTTCAATATGTATACATACAATACGCAGGGTATCAAAATCAGTTACAGTGACATCAGGGGTAAAAACATGGGGAAGAAAGACAAAAGAAAAAGGCATAATTTCACATGGTACATTGAAAATAACAACAATAATAAACCGCTTTGATTGTTTAAGTTAGTGGAAAAACATGGCCGCATTTACTATTTGCATTTTAGATGGATCGCTGGGCTGAGATCACAGTAAATGGTAGCTGTACAAGAGACAAGATAGAAAGGAACAAATCCATTACTGGCAGATCATACTAATAATTCAATCCAACCCAGCAGCCCTGAACTCCAGACAGCAGATACTTGCTGTACTGGTGGGAATAGGAATATGAAATAGTAAGAAGCGTCCCATAACCATCCTATATATGTGTGTGCTCATTCAATGTTTATCACATAATATTGAACTCATCCCATGATTCAATCAATTAAGTATTTGAATACTTACTTTCTCAGATGAGGACACAGAGTCCCAGGCACAGAATATGGTTATATAATGATTAAGACTTGCATCCAATAGTCTCCTGACTGATAAACTTAAGCTAATTTTCTGCCTCCCATTCTGCAAGAGACTTCATTGAAATCCCTCAAAGTTGAACATTCAGTAGCTACATTTACAATGTAAAGATTCTTGGTATGCATATGCATATCTGAATGTATATGCATACCATATACCAAATATGAGATTGTTTTAGGGATTTTCATTGGTTTGTTAGTTGGTTTTTTACCATTCCTCTTAAATTGATTTTAGTTCCTTAAGGAGTTGAGAATAAACACAGATAATTGACTCAACATCTCTGAATTGGGTCTAGCAAGTGTTAGTAGGCTGCAGCCAGGAGAAACTCAATAAAGATTTTAAACAGGATTGTGTCCTGCCCATTCCTCCCCCAATACAATGGAGGTGTGAAGATACAGAATAGTATTCCAAAGAAAATAATCATTCCAGAATTTGAAAACAATTATATAGGAACTCTGAAGGATGGCGCGCACACACACACACACACACACACACACACACACACACACACACACACACTCTACTCTTTTTCTATTGAATATCCTTTCTGCCCCTCCAGTGGAGGGCCACTGATCAAAATGAAGAAAAGTCCCTTCAGACCCCATCCTCGGAGAGCACTGAAGGGTTACTTGCCATTCATTACCTATGACTCAGCCTTTCAGAGGATCAGTCCTACGTCATCCTGGTTTCCCAGATCATTAACCCTCCCTGTGTCTATGTATTGATCTTTCTTCCACCAAACAATAATAACGCATGGTGATGCTAACTCTTTATGCCCAGTAGAGTGGAGTTAAAAGCAAAAGAAGCAATATGATAAAGAGGAAACAGACAAATGAATTCAGTCACAGCAGTAATTTCCACTGGAAAACCCACTATCAATTCACTCCTCCCTTTTGCCAGGAGAGCCACCCTACCCAACCCCCAAGCCACAAGCAAAGATCTTGGCACACCCAACACCTCCTCAAGCGAGGGCCAGTGATTTACAGACGCATGTCTGCGCTCACAACTCCCATCAGCAACAGTGATTCACCCAGCAGCTACAGTGCTTCCCCAAGTTTCACAATCACTTTTTGACTTTTATGTGCATGCATTCAGACTCCATATCTTTTGCCATCCATAAACTTATTATCATTACAGGAGAAGTGAAAAGTGAGATGGTTCCAGGACAGTATTGCTTGTCTTTGGCTCCCATGTGCCATGAGAATATGTATGTAAATAAGATCTACTTAATTATAACCCTATAAGTACAGGGGACTTTTTTCTGTTTTACCCTCCCCTCCCCTCTCCACACACACTTCTTGTCACATCTCTGGCACATCTCTGGTACTCGGTAAATGACAATAGCCAATAGGTATTGCGCAATACTATGAGCATATCAGTACTAAGCCCTTCATGCATACTGCCCCCTTTCTTGCCCATCCTCATATGAGTTGAAGAGGTTAGGGGTACTGATTCAATATTGTATTCTGTCCAGGCGACAGCTCACCTTCAAAGGAATTTTTCTCTCAGGTTTTCTCACTGGCTCTCACCTTGAGAGTAAAAAGGCTTTGGTAGCCCAGGCAGCCTTACTTTCTCTCATCTGGATCTGCAGTTTGCTCTGTCTCCAGGTCTCCTGGCTATGCACAAAGCCCACATATTTTTCTAAAATAAAACAAGAAGGCTAGGTGGCAATTCATAACTTTCAGCAAAGCTGGCATCTTCTTTCGGGATGGTCATGCATTTTACAAGTCTCCTGGTAATAATGTTCAAGTAGGAATGTGATAAAGGGGAAAAATCCCTTTGGACATGAAATTTCCTCCTCTCCAAATATCTACTCTTATTTCTCATCAGGAAAACCAGAGGGGAAAAAAATAAATGTTCTCAACTTGGGCTGAATTTTCCTTGAAAGTCCCATATTTCAGAAGTGCCGTCATCTTTAAATGCATGTGTGTCTTTTATAATCGTTACCCAGGTGGTTTTTAGTCTCTCCAGAATGTTCACCTTCTGATCTGGTTTTTAAAAGAGATGATACTACTAAAAAGATGCTTTATACTTGAAAGGAGATGCTTGACACTTAGAGGAAATGCTTATGAAGGAAAAAGATGATTCTGACCTATATAGAAACATTCAGGGACTAAAGTGATTCTTACTCTTCAAGAACCCTGAAAATAGACAGCTTTTCTAGAACTGAAAATTCAGAGACATCATTCTTCCTGAAACCTGGACACTTCTATTTGTTTTCTAAAAGTAAACACTACAGGAAGCACCCGGCTTACAAGTATGTCGTTTGATCTCATAAACTGTCTGTGAGAAAGCCAGCCAGGTAAAACCCAGATAACCTAGCTGGATGTTTTCAGAGACCACCAAGCTAGAGAATGGAGGGTGCACAGAGCTGGACAGGACCACAGCAGGAGAACAGCCACTCCCCTGTCCCCTCCCACACCGTCAGCACCCTAATAGCCCTACTGCCTAAACATAGCAGCTGCTAATTCATTGGCCTCACTTCCTCTCCACAACTTCCCCCTACCTCCAGTCCAAGAACAGGGCAAGCACTAATCTCCATACAGAATCATGCAATAGGTGGTCTTTAATGACTGGACTGTGACACGAGTCTATTTTTTAAGTTTGCCAGAGTTGTAACATGCATTGATAACTTGTGTTTGGAGGTGTTTTGTTTTGTTTTTTTTCTTCTCCAGTGGCATTCTTTTATGTGGATTTGTTTATCTGTTCACAAGATGGTGGGCTGTTTCCACATTTTGATTGTTATGAATCATATTTCTATGAACACTGGTGTATAAGTCTTTGTGTCTTGGCATATGTTTCCATTAACCTTGATAGATACCTTAAAGTGGAACTGCTAACTCACATGGCAGCTCTGGGTTTGGCATTGTGAAGAATAGCCACTGAATTGCAACACCATTTACATTCCCAACCATACATGCATTTGGTTCCAATTTCTCTGCACTCTCGCTGACACTTGTTACTGTCTGTCATTTTGATTATAGCCATCCTAGTGGGTGTGAAGTGGCATCGTATTGTGATTTTAATTTGCATTTTCTTGGTGGCTAATGATGAAGAGCATCTTCTCATGTGTTTGTTGGTCATTTGCATAACTTCTTGGAAGAAATGTCTTTTCATATCCTTTGCCCATTTCTTTATTTAGGTTCTTACTCTGCTGCATATTAAGTTGTAGAATTCATTTTCTATCCTCTAGATGTTCGTCTCTTATCAGATACATGTTTGTAAATGTCTCCTATTCTGCAGATTGCCAATTCACTTTCTTGATAGTATATATAAAAATGTTTTCATTCTAACCAAGTTTGATTTTGATGAAAGTACCATTATTGTTGTTCTACGAGCTACATCACCTAACTGGAAATCATGAAGAGGCTGTGTTTCTTCTAAGTATTTATATTTTTAGCTCTTCTATTTAGGTTGTTGATCAATGCTGAGTTACTTCTGTGTACAACATTAGAATGCAGTAAAATTTCATTCTTTTGTAACAGCATTTTAGTACCAATAGCTGAAATGATGATTCTTTCCCCATTAACTTGTTTGACATCATTGTTGAAAGTCACTGATGGCAAACATATGGGTTTGTTTCTGGACTTTAAATTCTATTTATGGAAGTGGTGCTGTGACTCAAGTGGTAGACCTCTTGCCTTGAGCTGAAGAGCTCAGGGATGGTGCCCAGGCCCAGAGTTCAAGCCCTATGACTGACAAAAAAAGAAGGAGATTTGGGCTGGGAATATGGCCTAGTGGTAAAGTGCTAGCTTTGTATACATGAAGCCCTGGGTTCGATTCCTCAGCACCACATATATAGAATAAAACAGAAGTGGCACTGTGGCTCAAATGGTAGAGTGCTACCCTTGAGTAAAAAGAAGCCAAGGACAGTGTTCAGGCCTAAGTTCAAGCCCCAGAACTAGCAAAAAAGTTATATTTATGGAGGACTATTTATTGTTCAAGTGGTAGAGACCCTGTCTAGCAAGCATGAGGTCTTGACCTCAAAATCCAATATCTCTACTACCAATAATAATAAATGATACTTATGTATTTGTCTATTGTTATGCCAATGCCAGACTATCTTAACCATTGTAGATTTTTGCTTTTGAAGTGAATCTTTCAATTTTGTTCTGTTTTTGCTACACCACATTGACATGCACATAGGTAGTAGATGGCTGGCTGGCTGGCTGGATGGATGGACGGACAGACGGATGGATGATGGACAGACAGATAAAGGGATGGATGGATGGATGGATGGGTGATAGGTACAAATCTCTAGATCTTAATATTTATTATACTAATAAGCCACATATATCTTACACAACAACTTGTAAAGTATATTTGATAATGGTATTCTAGCATCATTATTATGTTTCATAATTCCCCTTGTATCTAGAATTCTACAGAGATTTCTGCATATTAATAGTACCTTTCCTTGAACCCAGCTTTCACACCACCACCATAATTGTATTGCTTCTCTGCTAAGTCTCCTGGTGACTCCAATCACATGAAGTAAAATTGACATGCTGGCTCTGGCCCCTGGCTGTTCCATGATCCCATCCACCCCCACCTTCAATTCTCTAAACTTCACTTTTAATTTTAAAATGTCCAGGTCCCTTGCCTCCTTTGTTTCCAGATCCTCCCTCAGCTCCAATACTCTTTTTGTTCACTGACAATATGTGGAAATGTAAAAGAATAAAAAAGAATGAGTCCATATACAGCCCTCCATAGTTGTGAGGGTGTTGAAGCCCTCTCAGATACCGAAATCTGCAAATGATCAAGTTTCCTATATAATAGCACCCAATCTACTTGCATGTGACCTCCATAGATCCTCAATGTACTTTAATCTCTAGATTACTTAGAGATTAACAATACACAAATAGTTGATAGCTCTGCCTTTAAGAAATGAGAATAAGACAAAAAGAGGCTGCACATACTTGGTGCAGATGTATTCTTCTGTCTGAATATTTTCAATATTAGTTGGTTGAAACCAGAGTTGTGGAGCTCAAACAGAGGGCTGACTCTGCCACACACTCCCATCACTACCCTATAATTACTATTCCAAAACATTTTAAAAACATGAATTTTTTTAAAAAAATTGAATATTACCTAGCATCAGTGGCTCATGTCTGTCTAACTACTCAGGAGGCTGAGATCCGAGGATTACAGTTCAAAGCCAGCCTGGGAAGAAAAGTCCATGGAACTCTTATTCTCCAATAAACTACTCAGCAAAAAGCCAGAAGTGGCTCTGTGGTTCAAGTGGTAGAACACTATCCTTGAGCACAAAGAGACTCAGACAGTGCCCAGGCCCAGGATTGGCACAAAAAAGAAAAGAAAAGAAAAAAATTGAAATTAACTCCACAGCAAAGTTATAAGATCTTTTCTTTCAACCTTTAATAGCCAACAGATTCTATATTTAATATGGTATGTGGATTAAACATATTTGGTAGGATGCAAAATGGGACTTCTTAAAGAAAGTACCTAAAACCCATGAAATTCTGAGAAACAGGAGGGAAATAAAGTGACCAAGAAAAGGTGTAAAAATGTGGTCAGCTGCTACCATCGAGCTCCCATGCTTGCCCTGGTGAAATGTGTGCAGTCAGCCCAACACTTGTTATTCTAGATAATTCTCATCTCTTGGCAAAAGGTTTTAGCATTTCCACATAGTCCATTCTCTAAGAAAAGTAAAAGTCTGGATTCTTAGGAAATTTTTCTAATTTCTAAATGTTGACAACTGATCCAAGGTTTTAACAATCTTCAGGCCCACAAGCAAAACTGGGTCATGTTGGGCTTAGAAACTCAAGCACACAGCACTAATTTATACCCAAGATAGAAAAATGTAAGAAATTTCCCTCTGGGTAGTTGGGACATTGTAAGTTCTCCAACAGAGGTTCAGGGAATTGGCAAGAGAACATACTATAAATGATTTAAACCTTTATTTATAGGTCTAGAATTAGGTTCCATGTGAAAATTATAAAATTATTTGAAGAATAATTAGTTCAATAATGAGTCTGCAGGTGAGAAGCAGCTGTTTTGCCCCTGGGCTCAGGGTCACTGTCTCTGCTGCATGAAGAGTCAGCAATAATTAGAAGAACCCATGGTGCCAAACTAAATTAAAAATTTTCAAACCGTTACTCACTGTATGATATAATTTTGTTTCATGTTCCCAGGATGAGGAACTCAAATTAAGTCTCTATTCATTACAAAAATAGGCTAACTAATTTAAGGCTATGAACTATCTGTTTGTCAATGATATTGAATGGTTTCTATCTACTGTTAACAGATCATTTTGCACTAAAATAAATGGCAGTTGATTATATGCCAATGGTTTATTTAACAGCACTCAATTGTACTGAGCTCTGAAAGGTAATGGGTCTCAGTGGACCCTCCTGCCTGCTATTTTTCTGAGAATAAAATATTGATGTAATTGGATTTCCCACCCACATTGATCCTGAAACGCCCAGATGGGTTCAGTTTAAGCAAAACTTGGGAAAGGAAGGAATTATGATACTGATTGAATAAAGCTATTTGTTTCAGGACACTAGGGTTATGTTTTCATTAAGCTGCCCTGTAATCTACAGAAACTTTTGGATGGTGCTATTCCAAAGGCTAGAGATCGTTATAGAATTCCAGGTAGAGGCCAAGAAGAAAATAAAAACAATGAGTGGGCATTAAAAAGCAAAGAGAAGAAACTTTCAGGCAGCTTTTGTGGGGACCATAGAGATCCTTATGATAACAGATCAACAAGTTGGTTGGGTTAGTCTTAATGAAGAAAATGCTACAAAACTAGTTGTTCAACATCCTTTAGGAGAAAATCAAAGCAGTTTATTAATTGAATCTTCCTCTTTTTCAACCTGGCACTTTGCTATTCTATAGAAAATAGCTTTGGCCACACCCTGCAAATAGCCAACGTGATGGTAGAAGCCAGACCACAAGATTGAGCTTTTAATAGGATGAGCTTACTCCATTCAAAGTTCTTTTGCTCTTGCCTTTTAGTTGTTCTCTGTTTTCTTTAGTCATCAACCTCTGGACTAATCCTGTTAATAGAATGATCTTTCCTGATTTCTTTCAAAATGCCTTCTCTGTTTCAAACCAACTTGCACAATTGAAATGCTTCCTTTCATCAGCATTCGAGAGGCAGTGTTAGCAACCATAATCAAAAGGTTCAAATCCTTACTGATTCTTCCCATCCTTCCTTAAACAAGATAAACAACTCCCTGGAGAATTTAAGGAAGGCTTCAATATCTGGATAATGGAATACTCTTTTTAACATAGAACACATCTCCATGAGAAGGGGATTAGTCAAATGGCGCCACCCAAAGGTTATTTTGAGGTCTGCCCCTCTTTTAGCCTTTAATTAAAGGAGAACAAAAATGGCTTCCTTCCCTTCAGCCCTCTTGTATAAGTAAATCATTTTGTACATGTGTGTGATGATGTAGGGGTTTGAACCCAGGGCCTTATACTCTTGCTTGCCTTTTTCACTCAAGGCTGGCACTCTACCACTTGAGTCACATGTTAACTTCTGCCTTTGTGCTAGTTAATTGGGGATAAGAGTCTCATAGACTTTTCTTCCCAGGCTGGCTTTGAGCTGTGACTACTGCATCTCAGCCTCCTGAGTAGCTAGGATTACAGGTCTGAGCCACCAGTACTCAACCTGTGTGTTAAATATATCTTCTTGGGACAGTTGTATTCCTAAATTGATAAGACTGCTGCCTTGTAAATTACATTGTGTTTTAAGAACACAGGAGATGCCCCTAGTTTGAAGAACTTTGTTGTGAGAACCAAAAACTTATTGTGTTTTCTATGAATTTGGATTATATTTCCTTTAAGTAAATATACCTAGAAAGTATGCTTCAATCGTCTTAAAATGCAAGAAACAGAAGCAGAAGAAGAAAGAAAGAGACACAGAGAGAGAAAAGGAAGGAAGGAAGGAAAGAAGGAAGGAAGGAAGGAAGGAAGGAAGGAAGGAAGGAAGGAAGGAAGGAAGGAAGGAAGGAGGGAAAGAAGGAAAGAAGGGAAGGAGGGAGGGAGGGAGGGAGGGAGGGAGGGAGGGAGGGAGGGGAGGAAGGAAAAAACAGCAGTAGCAAGGCCCAGAATCAAAAGAACTTAAGTCTTAATCTAGCTCTTTTTTCTGATACCAAATAATATTAGGAAAATGGCTAAACCCTCAAGAACCTAAGCTTCCAATTCATGAAAGCAGACTGATGAATATTTCTATTTTTCAGAATCTTTTTAAATAGACTTTTGATGTGAGCAGGCTTGTAGACTATTGTAGACTCTTAGTGCCATGAAATACTCTTGTTATTAATAACAATTACAATTGAAGGAATAGTCTGAGTGGTTGTCAAAGCAAACACCACAATTAATGACATTCTCGGTTTAAGCTGGGTAGTAAAAAAATCAGTTCCCTAGCCCTCAAGATTCCCTGAAAATGTCTTACCAAAAACCAGTTCAGCAGAAGATTCCCTCTGAAAACACAGAGTCTTTGAACATGCATTGAGATGCAGACCTCTGCCATAATTATTAAATTAGGGCATGAAGGAGTCCCTTGTGTAACTTGGGGCAAATTAAGAAAAGTCTAGCTCCATGATTTTAACATTTTTAGTAGTTCATTTCTTTTTTCTCCAGGGAAAGAGGGGCACATTTTCTGTAATAAATAGGTAATTGGTAAATAGTTTAGATTTTATTTTTCCCTCTTAATCCATGGAGAACTGTGTGGTAGGCAGGTAGGCCTCCAAGTGGCAGGCAAGGTAGATGAGGGAGTTTATACAAATTAGCACACCAAGAGTCTCATATTAGTATTAACAGGCAAGCCAAATTTATTTCTCCAATTGTATTCTGGAAAAAAAATGTATCAACACCTTATAAAAGTCTGAATCAAGGCTGTGTCGGGGCATTTTTTTTTTTTTTGGAAGCCACTTAATGGGAGAACAATGTCTAGTAAAAGAGGTCTAAATTTAGTTTCTTATGCCAAACCTCCCCCAAGAAGTGGTCAAAGGAAGCCCACAGGAGGTCCCTACCTTGCTCTCTTCTGAACCTTATGTAATCTGTGGAGAGGTATTTAACCTCTATTTGCTCATTTCCCCATAATCAGAAAGAGGGGGTGACCTTACATCTCCAAGGCTAGAAAACAACCAAAGGCAAATTGAATGCTTTCATTCAAAAGTAAATCGTAGGTACAACATACTAGATGATAAAATGAAGATTATCAGAGAATCAAAAGGCCTTAAAAATGTTCAATCTGGAGGGGGTAGTTGATTAAGCCATGGGTGGTCTGAATTACACCATTAGATTATTATAGATCCATCCCCAAGGGCTTGATTATTCTGAAGTCAGAGATACAAAGCAATCTGAAGACCTGCGACTCCAAGGACTTAGGACTTCCAAGTATGGCAGACCAAGCCTCCAGGAAACCCTGCCATGGTGGAGACCCCACCTAGGAGAGTGCATTTGCACTAGCCAATCCACAGCCACCCATTATTCCCCAGGTGTCTTTGGCTTCTCCTCACTGTAACAAACAAACCATTGCAATTGGTTCTGCTGTTTAGAAGTTGCCTCACACACATTGTGTAATTGGGGTTATTCACAAAGGAAGAAGTCATTTGTGAGTCACCATGGCGTACAAGTAAGTGGTAGAATCCTTCTACGGAGGGATTCCTAGCCACTACTGGTTAGACCTCATGATGTCTTGAATCTCTGAAATTATGGGATTCTGTAACTTCCGTTAAGTACCCTAAATAGTGCCCCTTCCCCCACAATGTTTAGTTTAAACTAAGCAGTACATATTTGATTTCCTAGACTATTTCTTCACACACCCAAAAACTAAACAGCCACCCCATCTTCCTTCCTCCTTCCCTCGCTAACTTCTCAGAAACCTTGGTAGAAAGCCAAGCTTCCCACTCAGAAGCTCCATTCAATGGCAGAACCATCCCCTTCCCCATCCAAGCCTGAGGTGGCAAATGCTCCATCTAGAGGATGCCTAGCTGTATTACCTGGGCTCAGAGAATTCACCTACTCCTTATTCATTCTTTCCTTCAGTTTGGAATCCCTTCTGTGGCATATTCCTCCTGCTTTTGACCCAGTACACAAATTCTCCCATTTTGTATTGCCAATACTACTTGCTCACTTTTGTGGCACATCTCTGTGGCTAGGAAACTACAGAGACAGAGAGACAACAGACAGAGAATGAGATACAGACAGATACAGAGAGAGACAGAGACAAAGAGACATATAGAGACACATATATATGTGACCTCTAAGCTAGCATTGCAAAAACTGCCAGTAACTGTGGATTTGCAAATACTTAGGGAGTGATTGGTTCATGACCATATAGCCCGTACCACCTAGAATCTAAGGCCTTTAAAGTCAGGGTTAGTGTCCTAAAAGACTAACAAAATGGTGAGCAGAATTTGCTGTGGCCTTAATTCATAAAATGTTCCTGTGAAATTGTATATTTCTAAATGGACTTTCAAGTACTTGGACACCGTTTTCCCCCTGTCTTCACAGGCCTGACTTCTCAGTGCTCTGGCCTCCACTCACACATTGAGTCATCCAAATGAGTTCCCTAACCACGCTGAGTATGCTCTGAAGAGCAAGCCTCTCACCTCTACCTGCATCGGGCCTCCTCCTGCACTAATAACTCTCTGAATCTTCCTATAGATCCCTCTCTTTTGTCTTTCTTCGTGAGCACCATGAGAGCTCCATGAGGGATAAAGTTCCTGCCCATTCCGTCCACAGCTCCTGGTTCTCTTGCATATGCTAGGCCCTCTATTAAGCACTTTTTATAGAGTAGCACAATGATTTTCCAAACATAAATTTTTTATCTAGGCAAAGCCTCATGGGAAATGAGCTACATGACCCAGAAAATGAAATAAACAGAAAAACCAAGGGGGCAATGATAGGTTCCTGCCTCTTTGGACTCTTCAGATCTCTTACAATCTCATCTCATTCTCTTAGGAATTCTATTGGATACAAGTTAATATCAGTCTCTCTTTTACATATTAAAACAGTGAGACTCAGGAAAATTAAAGGACTCTTCCAAGGTCATATACACTCATGAGAATTGGTACAAGGACACAAATCATCAGCTCCATCGAATCCTAAAGCCCATTCCAAACCAAAATCCCTCCAAAAGGGTATCCTCTGAAATGCTGGGGATGTCTTTCCAGAATAGGTTAACATTAAGCTGGTATTTCAGGGCTTATTTGAATAAGATTGGAATAGCTTATTGTAGTGTTTAATAATTAATTGCTGTAGGTATATGAAGAATGACTTTTTCTTAATGAAAAATTTCAAGATGATATTATAATGTTAATATTCTCAGGAAGTACTCTCTTGTCACATGGATCCCAATATTAATAGGAGAAAGAGTATTCATATTTTTCCACTGATAATTCTTGAAAGCCAAAGTATTTAAGAATCTTCGTTGAGGCAAATTCTATTATATGAAAAGTAGCTGTTGGCAGTTGCTAAGATTTTAATAAGTCTCTCTAGGAAAATGCTGGTTTCAAAAGGAGATTTCAAAAGGGATTCAAGAATATTCTATGGTTTTCTGAATTTGCATTAAAATTAAAAGACCCTTTTTTGTCGATGTGGCTGAGAAGTCAGAGGAAACAAGAATGTTCCTTTTGCCTTATTGGATGAGTAGACTTTATAGCCTCCCCCCTTTGTTTCCCATTCAATACGAGAAGCACACAGGTTTCAGGGTATAGATTCACAGGTAAAGAATACCTGCTAAGAAGTCCCGAGAACAATACTTTCACTAAGCTACTTTACCTAGTGCCATCTGTTTTCAAGATGACCTCTATGAGAAATGATGGAGACCCCCAACCTTAGCTGCTGCTAGACCTGTGTATGTACCAACTCTCTTCAGCATTTGAGTTTGATCTTTAGCCATGCAGTCCATATTCAGAGGGGATGTAGAATATACACAACACGGAATTTTCCATTTCACTGGTTTTAAGTGCCTAGTTATTTGGCATGAAGTATATTCATGTGGCTAGGCAACCATCACCCCAGTCCATCTCTAGAATATTTTCATCTTCTTAAATTGAAACTCTGCTCCCACTAAACTCTAAATTTCTATCTGCCTTTTTTTCAAACACTATTTTATTTTCTGTCTGTATTCATTTGACTATTTGAAAATTTCACTATCAATTCCACATTCTTGGTATTCTTGACCTTTATTTATTCCCTTCAAAAGGAAGATGTTCCTTAGTATTAACCATGAGGTTATTCCAAGACCTGGCACTTTGACAAGGTGATCGGTTTTTCTTTTCTTGGTTTGTTTGCTTTGATTTCTTTGGTTTTAAATACTGGGTTTACAAACTCAGTAGTAAAAATGCTAATAAGTCTGAACTATTTTGTCAAACAAATGGTCAAGAGTATATAATTTCCTCTTTCCTTCATTCAGAAAGGAAAAGAAAAACCCTGGAAGATTCTTAACTGGCCCCCCTTCTCCCCAGCACCACCAACAATGGAAGGTATGAACTGCCCCACAATGGATTCAACCTTTACACCTGCCCAGAATGCTGAGAACTACTGTCATAGAGACCTAACATGGAAAGAAACCAAAAAGAATAATAGTTTTTATTATTCTTATAACCTTTTGGTGAGGTTCCAAAGCACTGTTCATTATTTTTATCTCTGTAATCTTGTCTGTTTCCCTAGATGGTTAGCAGGGAGTGGGGGGAGAAGGACAGTGAGGCAAAGGAGAAAAGAAACTTCCCACACGGACTTTCAAGGCAGCCATGTATCCCATCGTGGTGAACCAAAGCCCCAGAAAGAGAATCTTATGGTGGCAGTGGTCAGTGGTGAGGACAAGGTCAGGGGGGAGGGCACTGAAGAGGAAGCAGAGAGAGGATGCCCAGGACTGATGGTAAGTCCCCTTGGAGAGGACTGCTGTGTGGCTCCATCAGCATATAGTCAGCTCCAAACTCTCGTGCTCTAGTCAGCACAGCCAAGGCTGTGGGAGCAAGCAGAAGGCACGGTAGCAGCTGAGAGAGGGTCCTGGTTCCACAGTCCCCCCATGAAGATAAGTATGAGGACACTGGCAGTCCCCCACAATTCAGCCTGTAGGTACATACATGTGCATGCTTAAGTACATAGGTATGTGTGTAGGGAGGAGGTGATGGGGGACCGAGTCACGGTTAAAGCAAAATATTGTAGTTGGCTGCTCTCTAATGTACCACTGTCTCTAATTCTAAATGTATGGTGTGCAGTCATAGACTATCTTCACTGCATCTCGCCAGTGTGGGCAGTCAAGAAGGAGAGAGACTTCTCGAAACCTCAGAGTTGCTTTTCAAGAATGTTCTGTTTTGCTTCTGCATTCGACTATTGACCCCTTTGCCTCTCTGCTTGTAGCATAAGGTGATGAGGGCAAGAATTTTTCTAGAGAAAACAGTGCCTAGGTTACACCATGGCTCATATACCACACTTCTCCTACTCATGCTTTGAGAGTAGAAATGAAGAAAGATCAGATCATCTTCAGTTCCTGTGAATAGAAACCGCCTTGCTCATCACCCTCCTTCCTGATCTCCACCTCTGTCAGGGCTCTAGGAAATGATCGGGGCTTAAGCCCAGTACAATAGAGACTCAATGAGACGCAAGGAGACTCAGTGTGCTAGGGATGCCATAACGCAGTACCACGATGTGATTGACTTACAATAGTAGAAATGTATTTCCTCACAGTCCTGGAGGCTGCAAGTACACAACCAAGGTATCAGTGAGGCCTTGGACGCTCTGAGCATCTAGGAAGAATCCTCCTTTGTTTCTTCCTGGCTGCCATTAGTGGCTGTTGATATTGGCAATCTCTTAGTGTTGTCATTCTATCACTGCTTCAGCCATTACATAGCATTTTCTTTGTGTGTCTCTGTCTTCGTGAGGTACTTTCTTCTAATAAGAACACCAATCGGTATTATCCAAAGAGAAATCTCCTCTTTACCTGACTTATGTGATTGTAACCCCACTGTATGTCACATTTATAAAAAAAAAAAAACAGTTTTTAAAAATTAAAAAAGAACACCAGTCATAGCCAGGCTGCAGTGACTCACTCCTATAATCCCATCTACTTGAGAAGTCAAGATCAGAGGCCTCATGGTTCAAGGCTTCCCTGGGAAAAAGTTCAGACAATCTCATGTCAGCAAATACAAAGTTAGGTGTGATGGCACATTCCTGTCATGTCCCCTCAAAAGGAAGTGTCAATAGGAGGATTGCAGTCCAGGCATGAACACAAGGCCATGTTTGAAAAATAACCAAAACAAAAAGGTTAGAATGTGGCTCCAGGAGTATACTATATGCCTAGCACATGCTGGAAGAAGAAGAAAATAAAGGAGAAGGAGGAGGAGGAGGAGGAGGGGGAGGGGGAGGGGGAGGGGGAGGGGGAGGGGGGAGGAGGAGGAGGAGGAGGAGGAGGAGGAGGAGGAGGAAGAGGAGGAGGAGGAGGAAGAGGAGGAAGAGGAGGAAGAGGAGGAGGAGGATGAAAAAGAAGAAGAGCAAACATATTTCATTAGACCAAAACCAATATTCTCATCAAATCTGATTACATCACTAAGTCCATATTTCCACATAAAGCCACAAAGGTATCAAAGTTAGAATCTTCACATATGTTTTTCAGTTTTGTTTTGTTGTTGTTGATATTGTTCAGTTGTTTTATTTTTATGTCAGTCCTTGGGCACTATCCCGGAGGTTTTGTGCTCAAGGGTAGTGCTCTACTACTTGAGACACCGCTTCACTTCCCGCTTGTGGGTGTTTAACTGGAGATAAGAGTCTCATGAACTTTTCTGTCCAGGCTGGCTTTGAACTGCAATTCTCAGATCTCAGTCTCCTGAGGAGCTAGGATTACAGGCACGGGAAACCAGTGCCCAGCCTCAACATATACTTTCGAAGATGCAATTCAGGCCATAACAAAAAACTTCTAACCTCAAAGTCTTGCCTCATTTGGGGTCCAGACTCTTTGCTTTGATTTTTCGCTTGCAGATTACAAAACCCTTTGCCAAGACTCTCACACTGCTACTCTGCCCCCTTTCTGTGTGTGTGTGTGTGTTTGTTATTCTTGGCTGCTAAATCAAGCTTCTTTTTACTGGCGCCACCTGAAAAACCTACTGATCCTTTGGCATTTCTTTGCAAGCCTTGATGTGGAGCTGGGCCTTGTGGTTTCAGAGAATGACTCCAGATTGGTCCCCAGCACCAAGTCCTTTCCCTACCATTGCCAAAGTTTCTGCCCCATTCCCAGACCCAGCACTCCCCTGGCCCAGAAGCCCTCGGTACCCACTCAGTCCCCACTTCACTCAATCCATCATTGGTCTTCTACTACTAGCCAGGCTTGGCTCAGTCCAACTAGAGCACGTACTTTCCAAAACCAAATTTCCCTCATTTACTTTTCATGCATTTTAAATAAAGATCATGTTCGTGATGCCGAAAAGATAACCCCAAGCTTTGTACTTTATTACAATTCTTGTGCAGCTTTAAACACCGGTATTTACCACATTTTCTCAAACTGATTTTGATAAGCAGGGTTGTTTTTTGGTTTTTGTTTTTTTTTAAAAAAAAAAAAAAGCACTTAACTGTAAGCCCCATGGTAAATTATTTATGCTCGTGCAGGGGCCAATTAGGAGAAATAATTTCATCAAAAATCAAATAATTAAATAGGTTCAAGTTTACACTAACAAAAAAATGTAAATGGAAAGCTGTAGTGATTTTTCAAATTTTTGGATCACAATATAATGAATCTTAGCCATAAAATATTTGATGGCAAATTTTGCTTTTACTTTCATCACTGGATTAATTAGATTCATCATCCATTTACTTTGTTGTTGTAGGCTTGGTTGTGAGTCAAATTCACAGAAAGGACAGCCACAGCTAGCCCCCAAACCCATCACCCTTTCTAAACAATAGGCCCTGGTCATCTCAGAAAGACATAAAACTCTCTCAGGTCTATAAAAAGTGAGGCCTTTTCTAAGAAGCCACACTTTTCATTCCTTCATCACAGAAAGATAGCCAATCGCAGAATTAAGCAGACTGAATCTGCCTCTTAAATCCATGTCCTCTTAAAAGGGCAAAGCATCCCATTGCTCACAATTTATAAAAAGATGAACAGCCTGGCCATGCTCACAGCCTACAAACATAAACTTGATGACATCATTAAAATCTTCCAACTGGCCATATGCATGAACCCAAAGAAGAAAGCGCACAATTTTCCCGCTAACCAGTCATGCTGGTTATTGATCTGTGCATGTATTTCTCTCATCTGCCTTATGATCCCCCCTTACAAAGTTTTAAAATAAATCATCCTTATTAAATGGGAAGTAGAGCTGACCAGCCCATGCTTTGCTGCTGTCCACACCCAGCCCCGTCTTCCAGCTCACTATTTGTGCTCTTCAGGCCACCAGAGACTGAATGGAATATTTCCATCCCCTGCCAGGAATACATACCAGTATTTACTAGTACTTATGTAAAATAATTTTCCAGAATCATTTTTCAAAAGCTGAATGCTCAGTTGACTTATAAAGTCTAAAATGGATTAATAAGAAAGAAATAGGCAGTCCCTGGTGCCCAAGTTATCAATTTTATGCATAGGATGAGTAAGCCTTACATATTTCAGTTAAGCTGGAATTACAATAACCCCATTTCTCCCAGGAGAAATGGTGGCTGCCATAAAAATGAAGACGTGCTTTGTCTTACTTGCAAAACACAAAACATTCCTGGCTAGATTTAAATGGTTGGCATGAACTGTGTCACCCGCTCTAAACCACACTGACAGAGCCACAGTGATCTGACTAATTTAAGGTGATCTTTCTGTCTATTCATTTCTTATTTTCTTCAACAAATATTTATTGAGCATCTATCATGAACAACACAGTTAAGCAAAGGTAAAGGAAAAAAATTCTCCTTATCAGTGATTCAATCTATTTTCTTTTCTGCCCTACATATACTTATTTTGGGTCTATTAGCCAAGCTTTGGAGTTACAAACAACAGATTACAAGCAACAAATATGGAAACTTTTAGACGGATGAGGAGCATTTCAGAAAGCAAAGACCAAGGTCTCAAAGGACTTGAAGTCAGATTCCTTATAGGCTTTTAGGTGGTGAGAAAAACACAACTTTTAGGTTGCTGAGTGTTTTCAGTCCCTTTATGTAGGGTTTTAATTAGCTTACACTCTCTCTCATGTATTGATCCTTTTTTGACATACTCATCAAGATTACCTTAGAAGAAGGAGAAGAAATTGTTCATTCTAACTAGGTTCTGGATAAGCAGAATAGCCTTGTCTTAGTCCTTTTCCCTCCTGTAGCCCAACATAACCTTCCTTAGGGTGAAGGCCCCTTGATCTCCCATCTAAAGGCTTAATTTCACCCCACACTTGAACAATGATAGAGTTCTTCAGCTCAAGAAATCAGTATTTGTTCATTCTTGCCTCAATTCTCTCTCAAACCCTTATGCACAACCCTAATAACTTGGTTCTGCTTTTGTGGCCGAGGACCTGGGTCCCAGGAATCATGCATCTATCATCTTGTTAACTCTAGCTCTCAGCACAGGACCTGCTGCAGAAGTACTTAAGAACCACCTGTGCTCAGCACAAGGGCCTATCTTCTTTCTCTGTATTGGTTGGATCATCTTGTCCACACATTCTAGTCCCTACCAAACTAGAATTCTTCCTTCTATTCCCAGGCCTGGCATCCCTCCTTACTTCTACCCTAAAAGCTGGAATCTACACTTGAATCTCAGGTATACAAATAGATGATTACAAAGCAACACTTTTTATTCAAAGGGGGAAAAACATGTAATTTTTAGTGAATTTTACCTTGCAAAACCTTAATCATCTGCAAAATGGGTACCATAGACAAAATGATAGATAGATAGATAGATAGATAGATAGATAGATAGATAGATAGATAGATAGATGATAGATAGGTAGGTAAATAGATAGATGAAAATGTAGATATAGATAGAGCATTGTTGTGTGGGGATTAAGTGATATTATATATTTTACTTTAGCAAAGTATCTACAAATAGTGAAATTCTTTATAACATACCTTTGCATATTTGGTCAAACATGTCTCCAAATTTTACATATTTCTTGTTTCATGACACTCTCTGGGCTCCAAGCCTCTGCTAATATCAACACTCAAGATGTAGCCACTCTCTGGCTTGGCTCCAGCAATTCACACTCAAGACTCGCTCCCTCTGCCTGTAACCCCTTATTCCCAGCACTATACCCCATTGGGCTGTCTCAGTCCATCACACCAAGCTCCCTTCCTGTAGGTCACCAAGCTCAAGCCTGAATCTCTGCCAGCAACTTCTCCCCTGCAGTCTGCTAGTCAGAGCCAAAGGGCTAGGGACTTCCAGGTTTCTTGCCTTCATTAGACATTTGTGAAACTAGTGTGCCTGCTTAGGAAACTCGTTTTCCTGGGGCACTCAACACTCATTTACCAGATGGCTTCCTAAATTCTGATTTGGGTTTTTGCTTGTTTGTTTTTGGTTTTGGTTTTTGCTATAATTATTTGGATAAATCCTCAGTTGCTTAAGCACAGGAAATGCATTTTCCCCTCCTCAGCAAATAGTTCTGTAAACATATTGATCACTGCGTGCACGCCAAGCTTGGAGGTAAGCACTGCATGCCCAGAGACTCGTAGGACAGCAACCTGCATTGTGGAAGCAGGAATACAACTCCCAAACAGAGACGCCATTGCTGACAATCGTCTCTCATTTTAACCCGTGAACAGTGAGGACACAGGTCACCAAAAAATAACCCTCAACAATGACATACTAAAGACATTGCTTAGGCTTGAGTGCTAGACAACTCTATCAATGAATGAAGAGCTCGATGAATCGTGACATGCAGCATGCAACGCAAGAAATAGAGCATTGGGCCAGATATGAAGGTGCATACCTGTAGCCCTAACTACTTAGGTGGCAGAGATATCAGTATTGTGGTTTAAGGCCAGCCAAGGCAAGACTCAGAATTTGTGTTTACTTTTTGTGCCCAAGGGAAATTCTATTACCCATGGGCAAGGATAAAATATTACCACTGAATCTAGAGCTAATGCGCGTCCCTTAGAAACCTGGTAGGCATTCCTTTGAACTAAGAATACAGTGTGCCCTCTATCATTGCTTCCTGGAGTCATGTTAATGAGGATTTTACTGGAGATAAGGCAACAAAGGCCAGGAAACCAGGATGGAAAATCTGAAAACAGGCCACCAAGATTTGAGAACAGCTTGAGACTGCAATGAAGAAGAAATGGGAAGGGAGCTAGTAGTAAGAACTACAGAATGGCCCATGGAAGGGCAGTTGGGATTAGTACCTGAGACCATAACAGTTACCACTAACAGCTGCCTCAGCACTGTTTTCCAGAGTCTGATGGTGACAGGGAACAGACCTTAAGGAGGAGGACAAAAGCAGACATCACTTTAATTTCCTAACTCACTACCTCCTCAAGGTGACTGTGTAAAGGACCAGACCCTGTGGCTGAATTGCCCAAACCCATCTCCATGTTATCAAATCTTTAAAACATCCACAACTGATGTAATCCATTTGGAAAGCAATATAGCCAAAGATAATGGTCCATAAGATACTTGTACCCCTTAATGCAGAAATCCATGTCCAAATTTATTGTAAGGCTATCATTCAAGACAGAAAATTAACCTGTTCCTTTAGGTACATCTATAATACTTTCTCTGAAAATGGAGAAGTGCTTAAATGTCCAACAGTAGCGGATAATACAGCAGTTTGATTAACTCCTATAAAGCAATTGAATCAAGCTAAAATTAAATGCCTGTGCAAATCTGTTTAAATGCAGAACGCAGGATAGTGGTATAGATGTTAAGATTACAATAAAATAAGCATGCACAGGGAAGGAGAGAAATTTTAGAATAATAGGGGTAATAGCTAACACCCATGCCCATAGTCACTGATGTTGTTCTGGGCATTTGATAAGAGCTAATGTCTCCATACAACCTCATTAGGTAGAGAAGCACAGGTTCCATCTGACAGAAGAGGAAACAAAGCCACAAGGACATTCACAAGTGATACAACTTAAGTGTTTTCATTTTTCCAGTCTTTACAACTAAGGACATTATCATGAAAATATTAGTGGTGTTCGGGAGAGTGAAACTACAGAATTCCCCCCCATCCTCATAGGTCCTTTAGTATCTTTAAATCAGATGTGGCATACATAGAGCACCCATTAGGTCTCCCAATAGAGAGCTAAATGCTTTTACAAGCATCATTTCATTAGATGTTCTCAAGGATCTAATGCCACTAAGATTGCTATCTTTATTTTAGATGTTGAAAATGAGTGATGTTATCTGATCCATTATAAGAGCCTCCAATATAAACATTAAGACAAGAATCCTAAAAGCTTCCATAAGTTAACAAGGCAAAGCCCCCAGTAGAAAGAAAAGAGATGACTATACGACAAAGATGCCTGCTTTTTACTGACTACAGTGCAACCAAATTAGGGGAAAATTTCATAGCATAAAATGGAATAACAAGCACAATATCTGAAAGCGACTTTTATCTCTTTGAACCTTTTAGGTCATTAGAAAGAGAGGGCCAAAAGTGGCTTGTATCCATCAGTTTCCTGTTACTGTAACAAATGCCTGAGATAAATCAACTTATAAAGAGGAAAGGTTGTGTTTGGCTCATGTATTTGGGGGTTTTAATCCATGACTGGACTCTATTGTGGCAGCACAATATATTGAGACAGGAGGGTCAGAGCAGGAAGAATCCCACTAACCTGATTGTAGGGAAGTGAAAAGGAAAGAAAAAGAGAAACAAGAGTCCATGATCTCCTTCAAGGACTTGCCCCTCCCCCATGACCAAAATCCTCCATCTAGACCCCACCTCTTAAAGACTCCTGCCTTTCAATAGCAACACCCTAGAGACCAAGTCTTTAACCCAACTGGCTTTGGGAGATGCTCTAAATCCAAACTGATAGTGGCTGATATGGAACTTGGGGCTGTACTTGTGGTCATTATAAATCAACACTCCAAACAGTCATAGAGAAAGAACATGAACTCCATGATTACAGAAAAGAATCATTGAAATATTTTTTGAAGATGTAAGTTTTAAAACCTTTAGTCTTGAAATTAGGTAGACAGAAGGCGGGGAAGGAAAGAGGGAGATAAGAAGAGGAATGGGACAGGAGGAGAGAGAGAGAGAGAGAGAGAGAGAGAGAGAGAGAGAGAGAGAGAGAGAGAGAGAGAAACAGATTGTCTGGACATTCCAAATCAGATTTGGACCACATGCCTTAAAGACTGTCAAAATTATTATGATATATAGATATATGTGCATGTATGTATGTATGTATGCATGTATATACACAAATATACATATATAAACATATGTACATGAATATTCACATTTGTGCATATATATACATAGCATATATATTATACATATACACAGTGAATGTATGGACATGCATATTCATGTGTAGATGCTAAAGTAGCTAGAGTTATAAAATACAAAGGGTATCCTGCCACAAGTGATGTCAAAACAACCAAACTTTGAGCACATCTCCACACAATAACATGAAAGCCCAGGGATTTTCACCACCAATCTGTATCTTTGTCTCTCATATGCCTTTTATTTCTAAAGTATTGTTTCAAAAAGAAAGGCAAAGTAAAAGTAAGTCACATTGACTATGTCCAAGGCAAAGTGTTTCTAACCCTTGAAATTCAACCCATGTCTTTCTTGACCACCATGTTTCTCCAATTAATAGTGTTGCACCTGGCATGTGTTAGGCATTCAATGCTGAACAGATACCAGTAGATGGAAATAAGAAAGAAAAGCCACCATCCTGTATTTGAGGATCTCTTGGGCATCAAGAAATGATAAGTGTTGGGCTGGGGATATGGCCTAGTGGCAAGAGCGCTTGCTTCATATACTTGAAGCCCTGGGTTCGATTCCCCAGCACCACATATACAGAAAATGGCCAGAAGTGGCGCTGTGACTCAAGTGGCAGAGTGCTAGCCTTGAGCAAAAAGAAGCCAGGGACAGTGCTCAGGCCCTGAGTCCAAGGCCCAGGACTGGCAAAAAAAAAAAAAGAAATGATGAGTGCTAAGCCTGGTATGGTGCCATATGCCTGTAATCAGTCAGACTAGTGAGTTCAAGGCCAGCCTAGGATGTACTACAAGACTCTGTCAGAAAGGGAGGGAGGGAGGGAGGGAGGGAGGGAGGGAGGGAGGGAGGGAAGGAAAGAAAGAGAGAGAGAGAAAGAAAGAATGAGAGAGAAAGAAAGAAAGAAAGAAAGAAAGAAAGAAAGAAAGAAAGAAAGAAAGAAAGAAAGAAAGAAAGAAAGAAAGAAAACAAAATGAAGCTCTGGTGGAACAATTGCATAGCCTGTGTATTGCCCTGAGTTTGATCTCCCAGCACTGCAAAAGATGGGAAAGGAGAATGAATAAAAGAGGACAGCGAGGGAAAGTGGACCAGAGTGTTAGCTAAAGCTATGACAATAGTCAGCTAACTTTCATTGTACATATTTGTGGCAAACTGCAACGTAGATATTCTGCACACTACAAGTCTGCCAACGACAGGGCTGGGGAGAAGGGAAGCAGTGTGAGAGGTTAGGTGGGACTCTGGACTGAAGAGGTACCATCTCTGTGTTTGTACAAGCTCTGCGTACTTGAGTCTCCTGACCACTTCAAAACTCAACCAGCATCAAAGAATCAGAGACGGGGAAGCACTCAGAAGCAACGAATGTTAGATTTGGGAAGGAATTTTTTAGCCTGTCTTTGATTTGCGATAAGAAAGGTGAGACTATGGGAATTACAGACCTGCTTCTTCCAGTATCACAGGCTACTTTGGGAGAGAGCAACCCAGGAATACTTTCCTTGGAACACAGTGGACATTGACTACAGTACAGAGATGGAGCCAGAGAACACTGGCTCATGATCTGGAATCCTGGCTACGCAAGAGGCTGAGCTCTAAGGACCAAGGTTCAAAGCCAGCCCAGGCAGAAAAGTCTATAAGCCTCCTATCTCCAATTAACAAACAAAAATCAGGAGTGGAGCTGTGGCTCAAGTGGAAAAGTGCTAGGCTTGAACAAAAATGCTCAGAGACAGTGCCCAGGCCATGGGCCCCAGGACCAGCACAGAAGATCAAGAGGGAGGAGGAGGAGGAGGGGGAGGGGAAGGGGGAAGGGGAAGGGGAGGAGGAGGGGGAGGAGGAGGACAAAGCAGAGTTAATGCCACAAATATATTAGAAGGGAAAAGACTGGTTGGTCTGGATACTTAGTATAGACAAGGCCCAAGGCAGGAAAAATATAAAATGCTAGGCAGACCTGGAATATATAAATCAGAACAATTGGGTATAATAATTCAGCTATCAACTGTTAGCCTAACGGAAAGACATTTCCTTGGAAGAAAAGGGCAATAAAAAGAAATCTTTGTTACACATTACACTCAAACCTGGAGAAAAGATCAAAATAATCTCATTAAAGAGTAACACACTTGCTGAAGACAAACAAAAGAAATTCACAGCAGTCTAAGAAACCTGCTTAACGAATTTCAGTTAATCCTGTTCTCTTTAGACTTTTTTCCCCCAAAAAGTAAAAAAAAAAAAAAAAGCCTGGAAACTGATACATGCATCATTTTACTTAGGGCAAGAAACAGCCCCTACAAACTGTTATTTATATGAATACTCTTTCTATGAGCTGAAAGAAGGAATTGGTATTGCACCAAACATTTATAGTTAATCCAGTGACAAACCTCTCCAAAAACCTTAAGAGGTGACTTCTCTTCTCATTCTTTAACAAGCAATAGTTTCTTTTAGGCTAGGAGGTGATAAACAAGGTCACGTTTAGCACCACAGAAACATTTACATAAACCAACAACATCTAGAATATGCAATTAAAAAGCTGAATAGTTAATGAGTCTGAAAAATCATATGCACCTCTTTCCAGAGCAAATCTTACTGGATGATGAGTGATGGAGTTTTCTACGGTTGAATCTCTTTTTTAATTGAGTAAATAAGCTAAGGTAAGAATTAAAGCATAAATTAAAGCATAAAAAATACAATCTGTGGGAGACTGGGGGATGGAGTTGTTTCAGCAAAGCAGTAAGGAAATTTCTTTGGCTGTTTTTTTTTCAAGTTCTTGGACCCCCTTTGTAATTAGCATTGAGTGTGTGTGTGTGTGTGTGTGCGCGCGCGTGTGTGTGTGTGTGTGTGTATACATGTACACAGACAAGCACACAAAGAGATTGCAGATTGCAGTGTTGACCTTGGGTTCACCTCTGTGATGCTTGCCTTTATCCCAGTACTATCCATACCCCTTCTCTACCACTCTCACAAGACAAAATAACCCACTGCAGTTTATGAGGTTACCCTGTAGTAGTGTGGGGGTAGGGAATGGGGTGGTCACCCTCTCTTCTTGTCCTTACATTTTGAGCCACATTTAGTAGCTTCCAATGGAGTGAATGCAACAATGTGCCACTCCCAAGCCTGTTCTTTAAGATGTCTCGCAAGTTTCTGCTTGACCCTGTGTCTCTCAGCTATTTCCTTGCAGAGAATCTTCCCAGGCAAACCTACTACTAAGCCAAGAAAACCAGAAGAAAAAAGAGAGAAAGAGATAGTCTATCCTAGAGCAACTGTTAGCCAACAAAGTCAGCAGAGACCCTCAAACAAGCCCTGCTAGTACCAGCTGACCCTTCAATCTTGAGCTATAATAATAAGATGATAACTGTATTAAGTTATGTAATCTAATAGCTATGGAAATTACTTGATAATAACCGTTACTTTAGGCCTCTGAGTTTTAGGGTGGATTTTCACCCAAATACAAGCAACAAATATACCAGATTGGCTTTTCAGTGATGGAGAAGAGATTTCCGTCAGTTTCATTGTCCTATTGATGCACGAAAGCTCATGTGAACTGCACCTTCTTCTGGGGATCACAAGGATCGAATATCCACTCGATTGTGTACGAAACGGATACAACTGGACGTAACGCATCATGCTGTGACACATTGGAAAATGAGAGACAGAAAGACAGAGGCAGGGAGAGAGAAATATTAAGATTGTAAGGGTATCAGCACATCACCAGAGGTGAAAATTTGAGGGTTTGGGTTACCAAGAGACATGTTGTTTTGCACATGCGCACGCACACACACATTTACACACACACACTCAAAGGTTACAGGCCACATAGGCACTCTCTGTATGTGGCTTACCATTGAATTCACTACGTGCCAGTCTCTAATTTGACTTTGCGCACTCTCAGACATGCCTTCTCTCACATCCAAACAGAAGGTAGCCACTAATACTTTGCAAAGCCTGGGACTGATCATTTTTCAGAGCCATGGTAGCATATGTATGTCCTATTATCAATGACTCTTCCTTACACACCCATCCTAGGTACAACAGAGGCCCAACCTAGACACTCCTCATCCAAAAATTCAGAGAACACAGTTGCCACTCAGAGTTCTCAGATTCCCAGATAAGCTAATAAAAGCCATAACCTTAAAACGTTTACACTGTTTAGATTTTCAGAACTGCATCCCACATTACAACTGAAAGGAGAGGTAGTGTGTGGCCAGCAGCAGCACTAGAGAAGGGATAGTTGTCTTCCATTTACCCTTCTATGGTTGGGGGAGAAAGGCTACCTCCTTACCCAGCAATGGTACACTGTTTCTTGCATTTGCAAGGCTTGCTTCCTTTCACTAGCTAATTGCAATGTAACTTTTCTTATTGTCTTAGAAGAGAGGATAGCACTAGTCTTTTGCAACTTACTGCAAGTATAACTAGATTGGTTCTATTGGACAGGGGAAAAAAGATAGTGGTCAAAGAATGGACATTTGGTTGCATTGGAGGAAAGGGTACATTTGCTGCACTAGGAAAACCTGGGAATAAGAGGGGAAGTTTCTGTGTAAACTATAAACTCCAGACTTTCAAGGGGTTCCAACTGGGTCTGTGCACATAAAGTGCATAATCCAGGGCCAAGAGGGAGGAGGCAGCCAAATCTGGGAGATATCTATGGAATAGGTGGCACCAAGGAGAACCATTCACAGTGCCTGATGGGTGAAGCTTAGGGCTCAGGTCTCCCCAGTGATAAATATTAGGAATCGACACTGATCTGCTCAGCCAGCAGAAGAATGGAACACCCAGAATCCTGTGGCTACCATTAGCCAAAAAGCCACTGCCTCTATTTAACCTACTTTTGCCATTCAAATACTGTCAAGTTTTATGTGTGCCATGCTATCCCCTAGTTGTATAACAAAGTGAATGATCTTTTTGTGAAACTGTATTTTTACTACGATATACAGTTAGGACCTTTTCTAAAGCCAGGAATCTGGTTACTCATCCCAGCTTCCTGTGCTTTCATTTCATCTATCTCACCTCTGCCCATCTGTAAAATGAAAGGAATGCTTCCTGACTTGCACATTCTGGAAAGTTCTGCTGCTCCTGCCCATGGGTCCACCCAGGAACTCGGCACAAAGGCCACATTCTCACAGATAGTTTGAAATGTCTGTATCATATTAAACATCCACTTTGGAAAGTCTCCTCACGCAGTTGCTTCGTTCATCCATCCACGCAGTAAGAAATGCTTGCAGGGGAACTTAGGAACTCAGCTGATGGATTTCAGTCCCTGTGTCACTGTTTCCTATCTGTGTGACCTTGGGCAAACTCCTTAGCCTCCACTGGCTTCCCTTTCCACAGTGAAGAAATGAAATTAATAATCTGCATCTCAGGGTTTTTGTAAGGGCTACAAGCATTGTTAATATTGATAAAACACAATGCCAGAGACACACTGAAAACACTCAGTGAATAGCAATGATGCTTTAAGTGATGATTTCTTCCTTTTCTTTTTATTTTGAGGGGAGGGGGCTGTAACTGGCATTTGTGCTCAGAACCTCACAAAACTTGCTTACTCAGCTGGTGCTCTACCACTTGAGTCATTCTTCCAGCCTTTGCTTTTGCTGGTTACTTTGATGATGGAGTCTTATGAATCCGTTCTGGCCTGGTTGGCTTCAAACTGAAATCCTCTGGATCTCTGTCTCCTGAATAGCCAGGACTACATGTATGAGCCACTAGCCCCAGGGACTGGTTTCTTCCCACAGTGCAGTGCCAGGTTCTATCCAAGGCTATTCTAGTAGGCTGCAGCCTATGTGGATTCACTTGTTTAACCCTGTAATCTTCAGTGTTTACCACAAAGTCTAGCATACAATCACATAATGGAGGACTGAATGTTGGTTGAGTAAAGTCATGAGTGCAAGTTACATGGTTGCTTCCAATCTCACCTAACTTCTCTCTGTGTTCATTTTTACAGTTAAAGCTTTCTGCCTCTTCAAGCTTAAACTGAAGCTTTCTTTATTCCCTGGATCTGAAGAGAAAAAAAGACCTAATGTAAATTCCTGTGTTCACAAGAGAAATATTACCATTTGTGGAAGTTGCATGAATACCTTTTCTCAAAACTTCCTTCTGATGGCCTCTTAAGGAATAACCATTTGAGTAGCCAGATAGCATGACTGACACAAAAGGAAAATTCAAACACTTATTTATGCATTGGATTTCCAGATGTGAACAAGTCTTATTTTTACCTAAATGGTATTGACAATTTATGGTTGTCTTTGGAAAAACATTTGATAATGATCCAGCTATCTAGAACCTCTTTATTTTATGCCTGTTTTTAAAAAAAAGAAAAGAAAGAAAAGAAAGTTATTACCCAGGAAAATTTCCAGACTGCCATAAAAGCAAAGGAATTGCTGCCAAAAACCATTGGCCATAAAATCTCCCCTAACAGCTTCTTACCTTTATGTATCTGTAAAGCACCCTTTTAAAAAATGAGGAGAGCCCATCAATCATTTCTTTTAAGGCTAATTGCAAATGCTTAGTACAGAAATTAAATATTATAAAATATAAAATAAGGTGTGTGGCACACTCGCGTTAAGTGTGAGTATCTCCCAGCAGGGCATTCAAGCTTCAGCAGTGTCACCGATGTGTTATAGGACTCTCAATAACTCCCGCTTCACCCACTTGCCTCTCAGCACCCACAACTGCTACATCGGCACGGCAGGGGGCGGGGGGGCAGTCCCACTTGCCTTGAAGAGTCCTTGTGAGAATCCATGAGATAAATGATGTGTAAGCACATAGAGGCACTAAATGAAAAGACATAACCTTTCGCAAAAAGAATAAACAAAACAAAGAAACTCAGTGTTGTTCTATGTTTCAACAGCATTCAAGGCTGTAATGCATGTAACGATTACAAGGAAGATACAGTAAAATATAGTACTGGGCTCTGGGTCAGTGGTCACTAAATCGAACTTGAGGCTCTGAATCTTTAAAATTCTACTTTGTAAGCAATGGAATTATAAACCATACCGTGCCCATCCCTAGTCAGAGTTTCCACAGAACTGTGGTCTTAGATTTTGTACATGGAACCTGGGAGTCTGTATTTCAACAAACATCTCAGGAAATTCTAGTGAGTGAAGAGATTCTAATGAGGAGGAAATTCTAGGCCAGATGAATTTTTAAATCCTGTGTAACAGGAGAAAACCAATTGTCTGTGTGATCATCTTCATTAATGTCTGCAACCAGAACTAATGATTTCTCTGACAAATTCCTCTCTGGATTATTCCTCTCCCACTCCCACCTAGACCTGTCAATTGGAAGGGATGCAGAACGGTATAAGTAATGCATCATCATGGACACCAGCATTACCTCCCTCCACCACCACAGCGGGAATGAAAACAATGGCACAAATGGGCAAATCTTCTCCATGATTTAAAATATTTATGTGGACCCTTAGTATGTGTATCCCTTAGTTCTTTCCCTCACTCTCTCCTTCCTTCCCTTTATCCTTTAACATTTATTTATGGTAAGCCTACAATGTGCCAGGCCGTGTGCTAAACTCTAAGGGCACCATGCTGAGCCTGATAGGACAGAACCAGGATGATGACCTTCCAAACAGGATCATAAGTCAAGAAGGGTTCTCAGCTACAAAGCTTATAATAGAATAGAGGAATCTGACCTGGACAGGAAAGCTGCCCATGAGATACAAAGAGTAGAAAGAATTGACCAGAAAGGTCAGTTAGCTGACCAAGTAAGTTAACTGACTATTTTCTCTGGGTAGAAGGAATGGTTTATAATCAAATCCTGTTAGACTAAAGCCAGAATGGTCATCCTAGAGAAGGAAGGAAGAATGAATGACATGGGGTGGAACCAAAGAGGCAGATCAAAGCTTAAAACTTTGGACTTTATCACATGAGCCATGGGAAAGCACCAAAGGGTGTTCTGCAACACAAACAAAAGAAATAGCCAGAGCACTTGGCTATAGGGTGGGAACAAGTGTGGAAACCCAGAGAGATTTGGGATTATGAAGTCAGCCATATAATGAGTCTATGGAAGCAGCTGTGAGGATGGGGAAAATGGGCAGTCTTGATGGATGTAACTAATAAGGGATGCATCCGACAGTTTATTAAGGAACAAAATAGCCTCAATATACCCTATTTGGCAGGAAAGCAGGGCACTGGTAGGAGTAGGACAGAGGTGCAGTAGGAAGTTAGATACATCACGATATAATCCACCTTTTTTTGCATTGTGACTTTGTATCTATGCTCCATTATTATTATTAATTATTATTATTATTATTATTGTATTGTCTTTGTGTAGTTGCATAAAGGAGTTGCCATTCCACAAAGCAGTTTATGAATACTATACATCTTGATCAATGTCACTCCTTCCAACATTCTCACCCATCCCTCCCCCAAATCCACATTTGATTTGAATAATAAAGAGGTCCAGACCCAAAGCCATTGGCAACTTGTTTAATGTAGATGTCAGGTTGGTTTGATTACTGAGCAAAGACTAGATTGCTCTCCGTGCCTAACACCAAAAAATAAGTGTGAGTAATAATCAAGATGGAGAAATTAAACCAACTAAGGTCAGATTCCAAACCAGGCTAAAACAAGGCTCAGCAAAGCTGTTGGAAAGGGGGAGACAAGTTCCACGGCCCTAGTGAAATTTCTTGGCTGTACGTAAACAAAGATTATGCAAAAAAGGCAGCCAATGGCTGTAGTTCAGAATCTGAAGAGATTGGCCCTTCTCCATTTCCAAAGTCTGAGTCCACCAGCAGTGGGTTTGGATAAAAGTAAGTTAACCAGACCTTGCTTACACTTCCTCATGACACTTCCCACACCCCTTCCCCCATCCACTGGGAGGGCCTCTCACACCTACTTTCCCAGATGTGTTTCCCCAGGCTGATGGAGCACAGCTGGATGCATGGTCCCCACCCCCAGGCCACGTAAACCTGGGGCTGTGCCGACACTTGCACACATAGAAGCCAGGGGCTTCCCTGGGCTTGCATAATGGTTCCCTCTCAGCCAAAAAAGATGAGCACAGCTGAAGGAGTTAGAGACCCCATGTGACCTGTGGAACAACTGCCTCTCCTATGGATTGATATCATAGCTGCCACAAGATTCATTGTATTTTTCCTGGAACAAAGCTGGAAATCACTCAAAGGGCAATAAATGCTGAAATCTGTCTATGCTCTGCCAAAATTTCAGACAAAAAGCCAATAAAGCAATTTTTACCTTATGTGCTTGAATGGACTTTTTTTCCTTTTAAACAGATCTATGCAGAATGCATTGGACTAGATCAGTCCAGGAGCCAGAAAGGAACTGTTCACTTTGGTTTGAAGAGTAAATTCTCCTCTACCAACTGTACTTCAAGACACATATACACAGAGGCCACTCAAGAGACACACCTCGGCCTGCATCTCCTTGACAAATCACGTGAGGAAAGAACAGCTTACCCAGTGTATGGACAACGCCAAGGTTTCTGAAGACCACGCCATCTTAGAGGAGAGAAGCTGAACACGCCAAGACTGCAGGAACAGGACAAAGGAACCTGTGAGCCATGTTAACATGGTCAACTTGCTAAAGGTTAAGATGAGTACGGTGACACACATCTGAAGTCCCAGAACTCGGGGATTAAAGCAGGAAGATTCTGAGTTCCAGTCCAGCCTGTGCAACCTAGCAAGAACCTGCCTCATAAATAAATAGAAGAAAGACAGAGAGAAAGAAAGAAAGAAAGAAAGAAAGAAAGAAAGAAAGAAAGAAAGAAAGAAAGAAAGAAAGAAAGAAAGAAAGAAAGAAAGAAAGAAAGAAAGAAAGATGCGCCACTGGCTGAAGCCTTTCATCTGAGCTACTCTGGAAACCTGAAATCTAAGGGTAATGATTCAAAGCCAGGCTGGGCAGGAAAGTCCATAAGGTTCCAATGAACCAGCAAAAAGCTAGAAGGGAAGGAATGGCTCAAGTGGTAGAGGGCTAAACTTGAGCAAAAGAAGCTTAAACACAATGCCTAGGCTCTGAGATCAAGCCTCCATACCGGCACCAAAAATAACAACACTTTGCAAGGTTGATACTGAAAAACCTTTCCTGGGGTGAAATAAATAGTGATAATAATCTGTTTCTTCTTTGTCCATGGAAATTAGTATGTCATAAAGAGTTTGTTTTCTCTTTTCTTTTCTTTTTCTTTTGTGCTGATACTAAGGTTTGAACTTGGGGCCTGGGTACTGTTCCTGAATTTTTTTTTGCTCAAGGCTGCTTCTCTGCCACTTAAGCCACAGTTCCACTTCTGGCTGGTTGCTGGTTAATTCAAGACAAGAGTCCCCCCAGACTTCCCTGTCTGAGCTGACTTAGAACCTTGATTTTTAGATATCAGTCTCCTGTCTACCAAGGATTACACGTGTGAGGCACTGGAGCCTGGCTATACGGAGTTTTCATACATCACATTTATCCTCCAAATTAACCTGTGAGTTGAGCAGTATTGTTAATCTTACTTTTCTGGAGAGGACACTAAGGAAATATCCCTTGTTTTAAACTTTCTTACAGAAATGCCTTAGAAGGAAAATCAGACATGTATGTAAAAGATGGCTGAACATACAAGTGGTTCTTAGAATACATGAACCTGAAGGATTTAGCAAAAATGGGATGACAAACTCAAAGTAGAATAACTTTAACAAGTTTTTACAAGGAACTATTTACAAAAGTGGGTGACAGGCTTAGGAAGTTCACAGAGGGCAGACTGATAGTCCAAGACTAGTAATTTGGCTGTTACATTCCTAGGCTTAAAAGTATGGAAGAGCAAGTGAACACCAGAAGCTGGAAAGAAAAAGCCAGAACAAGGCAAACGTTGAGGGGTTCTGTGACCTTCCAGACAGGCAATGGGCTGGGAAAACAGATAAACCAATTCTTTAGGTTCCTGTGTGAGTCATCCTTCTGTTACTATAACAAATGCCTGAGGTAATCAATTTATAAAGGGAAGTGGTTCATGGTTTGGGAGGTTTCAGTCCATGATCAATTTGTCCCATTATTTTAGACCTTCAGAAAGGCAGCATATTATGGCAGAAACAAGTGACAGGACAAACTCCTCACCTCATCACACCTGAAAGCAAAGGAGAGAAGAGGGAAAGACTAGGATCTCACCATCCCTTTCAAGGTCATGCCCCAATGACCAAAGGACCCTTCACTAGGCATCCCCCTGAAAAAAATCTTACCATCTACAAGACAGCCATTCTGGGAACCAAGCCTTTACATCACATCCAGAGAAAACAGACCAAAACCAGGCAACAGAAAAACAAAATGGCTGAAGAGGCAAAACATATAGTTGATTCTTTTCGGAGCAGAAAGCAAGAAAGGAATGGTACGTGATTTGGAAGAACATATGGCAGATATTGAACCTAGCTATTGTCAGTGTGTTGAGCATTTTCCTAGTAGTGGTTCTGCCCTGTTAGGTGATATGCCCTACAGAAATAACATCTCCTTAACCATCAGGATTCTGAAGAACTAAATCCCAGCAGACGTTTCTGAAGTACTTCTTAGGCATCCTGAGCTACACATAAAGCACTAGACGCACCAAGGGGTATAAAACAGTATGTCTTGGCTTTGTGTTCCTTTCATAAAATCCTCAGAAAGAAGTTCGCTGAGCTCCATGTTACATGGAGAGATTTATTGAGTGCTGACTATATGATGGCACTAAGCTACATGCTTTTGTACTCATCTCATTTCATCCTCCCAACCTTCTGGGGCAAGCCTATTACTATTCCTGTCTTAAACACAAAGACATCAAGTACCAGAGAATTTAAGGAACTTGCCCCAAGATCAAACAGCTAAGTAAGTGCCAGACTTGGATGTGAATGCAGATTTGTCTGGCCACAAAATCTAGACTGTTGGAGCTTATTAATTCAATAGAGAGACAGGCCACACTTAGTTGAGGAAGTCACAGCATAATAAATCAGTAGTACTTATGAGTAGCTAATAATGGTGCCCCCTACCATTGTCCATTGCAAGGACATCATTCTGCTAGGTAGCTGCTTTCCTCATGTGGTGTCCCTCCTTAATGTGGTACTGGAAGTATGCTCTGCCCTGACGTTCAAGGGTAAGAGAAGGTCACAGATATCGGAGAGCATTCACAGTTTTTGCTCTACCTATACCTTCCATCCTAGGGCCCATCTTTGGAAGGCAGAAGGCCTGGAGATTCCTAGAATGGCCCAGCACTGGATTTAGATAAGCCTCCACTCAAATCCTCTGTTCTTCTCTCCACACATTTAGAGAATAACTCCCAACAGGAGGCGGTCTCCAGTTGTCATGGTCGGCCCAGAATAAGATATTACAACTGCTTATAGCAAAGTGTGGTGGTTTACTCCTATAATCCCAGCCATCCGGAGAGGATGAGTCAGACAATCAAGAATTCTAGGAATAATTAGTACATATCTAGGATATTCCTACCAGAAGATCACAACAGCTTAATAGCTATGTCCATATGAACACATAAGATGATGCTAAGCGAAATGAATTCCAAGTTATAGAAACAAGTGGTTTATCATTGCTGCTGTTATTTTCAACATATCATGTGAAATTATGTCCTTTTTCTTTTGTCATTCTTTCCCATGGTTTTATCCCTGATGTCACTGTAACTGATTTTGGTACCCTGGATATTGTATATATGTATATTGAAACTAGGGAAGGGAAAGGGAATATCAAAATCGAGAGACAAAGGATAAAAAGACAAACCAATGCAATACTTACAAAGCTACATGCTGTAAACCAATCATGGTGGAGGAGGGAAGTAGGGAGGGGGGAGATGGAAAATGAGGGAGGAGGTAACAAATTGGATAAGAAATGTACACAGTATGAAACTGTAACCCTTCTGTACAGCACTTTGACAATAAAGAAATGGAAACAAAAAGAATTCAGGGCAAGCTAAGCTATACAGAAAGGCCCAAAGAAAACCAAAAGAGACACACACACAAAAATTCTCAAAGTGCCCAAGCCCCTAAAATCCCAATTTTGTCTTTCAACATTCAAGAGTGCACAGGAATTAATGATGTGATTTTTCTGTCTTGACTATGTCTACCCCGGAGAGCGATAGCCAAGCTGTCCCAAAGCTTCCCACACTCACCCCCTCCACTCCAAGTTCATTGCCAGAGCTGCTTCTTCTCCCTGCCAGGGCTGTTGTACATTAAGATTCCATTTCACAGTAGGGCGAAAGGATAAGATGTATCTTAATTTACCTGGTGTTCTGCCTACCTGGCTTATTTAGATTTTCAGCCTGCTGTGAAGGAATTGGGCTTTCTTAACGATCAGTTCAAGACTTAACCTGTTGCTGCCTCTTGAATGTATTCTAGCCCTGGTTAAAATTCAGGGACGGCATTTAGCTAGGCAGCCTGGGGTTAGGGGATCCTCTCTGGCCCTCTGCCATTACTTAGTTTTCTGCCCAGCAAAGTCAAGAAAATAGGGCTTGTAATGAGATTAAGTCTGAACTTAGCAAATGTCACTCCTGGAATCCCAACTCCTGGTTTTAATGCTTTTTGGCAAGGGTAAGGATCCATATTTCTAGCCTGACACCCAAGCTTTGCAGCTCCTACAGTTTCCAGGAGCTCACTCGTTCTCCACGGCCTACCTTCTACAAATTATTAGAAATTAATTTGACTTGGTTCAGCATTATCTGACAATTGCACTGACCCCCCCATGAACCTTTCTGGCTAATTTACATCCCCGCCATGTGGCTTAATGTCTCCAATGTGGGCTCACATTATTTTAAGCTCATGCCAATTATAATTTTTTTAATACAGCCTGAAAATATCATGTTGTTACTTAGCAACAAAGGTCATTCCAACAAATAATAATATCTTTTTTGAGCCTATCGATACCCCAGGTTCTTTTTCATGGGTATTGAGAGTTAAAACAGAGACCTTTCCCAGCTACTACTCCTTCTGAACTATTGACAAGTACAAGGTAGCTACAGTCACAAGCAAGCTCAGCAATGCTGCATGTTAAGTCCTCCTTTCCCCACTGTAACATCCCGAGGAAATGAGTAAGTACTAAGTACAACAGCCTAAACTTCCCTCATCCCAGCCCCTCCACTGCAGTGTCCACATATGTGAGGGCCACTACAACAAGGCTAGTTCATGGACATAGCCAATGTGCAGACTCAGAAACATCAAGCTTCCAGTCACAGGGACTTGTTCTTTCAGAAGTCAAGGGCTGCACATCACTAAGTCCATAACAAGTCATGATTCTTTGTTCTTTGTAGACGCTTGTTTCTCTTGGGAAATGGTCTCAGCTGCAGGCAGGTTGCATGCAGAAACTTTCAGTGGATAACCCCCAAGGGTGATCAAGCTAGACCTCACATTTAAACCCCAGGAATGTCACCCCTCAGTGTCTCATAAGCTCCCTCAGTACACACTGCCATCTCTTCTCAGCTGAGTGAAGGTTCCCCCTTTTCCTTCAGCAATCAGAAGCTCAAGGTTAGTTAGAAACTTCTCAAGTATTTTATGGAGTATCACCCAAAGACCAGGTATGTCTTCACAAAGCCTGATAGACTTTCTAGAGGAGGAAAAAATAAATCTGGCTACTTGGCTCTCTTCATGGTACCTACCTACCTCAGATTATCCTAAAGTTCAATCTCAAAAAAAAAACAAACACAAAAAACATGGATTTCCAGCTTATTCCTCCCATTGGAAGCCTCCATCCTGCACAATCAGACTGTGATTTTCTATGAGCGGGAGTTGATTCATTGAGGCTTCATAGGTACCTACACAAAAGAAGTGGTCTCACACCATCAGTCCATGCTCTGTGTTCTGCCAAAATCAAAACAGGTGCTATTATTTCCCATTAACTCATTGGTAAGTATTTTGTCACACATGCTAACTATTCACTCAAAAGTCACAGGCACCACTGTTATTCTCATCTTGCAGCTGAGGAATGAAGACTGAGAATTCTGCATTATTTGTTTGGCACACATGAGAGGCAAGATTCATAAACGAAGATTCTAACACCATAAATGCATGCACTTAATCAATTTTTTTTTGCTTCTCTTATACTGTGAGGCCATTCTCCTCTGCTTACTGAAGGTGGACACGTTTGAAGGGCCATGGAATCAGATCAGACTAGAGAACCTGCAGGAATCTGGAGTTCTATAGCCAAGCTATGATTTAATAACATTACAGGAGATCCTGACCTTTCTGTTTGGCTAGCCAAGATGCATCCCAACCAAGAAGGCCAGCTGAATTTCTCCCTCATTAGACAGCTTTGCTGTAGTTGTAAAGACTGTACTTCATTGCACGCTGTCAATTTGCCAGGCACTGTGCTAGGCCCCAGAAAAAGAAAAAAAGTGAGACACATAAGATAGACTAGTTCAGATCTAAATCTATGTGCTCTGGTCATAAAACATCCCAGCAGGGGAAACAAAAAGTCTAACTGAGCAGGATATTAGCACCATTGAACTTAGCTTTCCTCTAATTATCATTTCATTTCCTTCTTAAGGGACTAGAGGAAAATGCAGCTATCAGACATGCTGGTTTCTTTCCAGACCTGCACTTTTCATATCTAGATGGAAGGTCAGTGATCTATGGAGAAAGGACCCAAGTTGCTTTCATTTCAATGAGCCCCAGCAGGCTCTTCTCAAATTCATCCTCCGTGCTGAACCATCAGCCTCTGCTTGGCTGGTAAAGCCGGTGCGTCTGGAGGTCTGCAGGCATTGATGCCAGGCCAGAAGGCACCATTGTGCAGGGGAACTTTCCTCCATTATTTCATTTGAATTAAAAAATCATTTGAGATGCTGTTCCTAAGCCAGCATAGCCCGGGGCCTCTAAAATGACAGCTGTTAGAATCTGCTGACCGTCTTAGGGCTTGTGCCGCATGTCACTCAGAATCTCAGGGCAGAGACCCACCAGCCTCTAGCTCACCCTCTGGCAGGAAATTGCTTCCTACACTCATCCATGGACAAAAGCCAGCCACACCATCAGGGATGAGAAAGGGGCCAAAAGGCAAGCAGCCATCCTCTCAGATCAAATTCCTTTCTCTGCTTCCCCATGCTGCCCCCTCTCCTGACCCTGTTCCGTTCCTGTGTCCTAGTTAACTTGATTTCGACATTGTGTACCATGCCTCAGTGGTTTGTTTGTGCTCTTAATCTTTCTTCTGGTCCACTGGCACATGAGAGGTATTTTCAAACCAAATCTCTATGTTCTAGGCATGTCCATTGATCCATTTATTCATTCACCAAATAGTTGTTAGAAGCTATTAGATGACAGAATGTGCAGTAATGTGTTGAAGATAGAAAATAACACCTTCTTAGGTAAGAAAGTTAAGGGTAAATAAAGGAGGCAGATATGTAAAGCATTATAATACATGAAATGAGTTTCTGTAAAGTTTAGAAATAGAACAGAAGGAGATGAGGCAGGCTAGGATGGAATAAAGACATCTACACAGAGCCAGAAGGGAAGGGGCAGAAAATTTATTGTAATCAAAGTGCAAGATGTGAAATGGGAAGCACAAAGCAACTTAAAGACAGACCAACAAGAGGAATGCGAAGTGCCTGCTAAGAAATTTGGTTAGCAAAATTAATACTTCATGATTTTTATCATTTACAGTAGACTAGGTCCTGAATTACATCGTCTGGACCTTATCTTCATACGGTGAGTGTTAGATTGAACCATGGAAATTTACAAACATAGAAATCTCATGGTCCAATCTAATGTAGTTATTACTGATACTTTATAAGAGATGGGAACACTAAAGTATTTCGTTTCTTACTCAGCGACACACAGCTACTAAGTGAAGGAGCAAAAATTCAACCAAAGAGTCTAATGAGCACTGTCAGAGGAAGGATTATATGTCTAATAAGAGACCAGAAGACAGAAAGGAAGTAAGAGTGAACCATGTAGTTACTAGAGAAAAATGTTATGGGCAAAGGAGGAGGGAAGGGCAGAGTGGTAGAAGATACTGGTTACGAGAGCACGTGGTACGAGAGCAAGTCAGGCTTCAGATTCAGTAAAGACTGAGTCTTGTGCTCTGAATGAGATGGAAAGCCATGTTGTTGCAGCATGTGTTTCAGCATGCCTGTGCTGATTATAGGGTGGAGAATAGTCTGACGAGGGACAAAGAGCAAGTGTGAAGGAGTCAGAGAGAAGGTCTGGACCAGGACGGAGACATTTGAGGGGAAAGAAGCATCGAGATGTGTTGAAGGCTGGGATAAAAGTTGTAAGAGAAACAGACAAAATAGTGTCAAGTTGTTGTTGTTTTTTCTCAAGAACCACTGGGTGAAAGAAAAAATTGAGAAATAGAAAAAACTAACTTGAAACCAGTAAAAAAAAAAAAAGAGCATAATATTCCAAACCCTATGGGATGCAGTGAAAGAATTTCTATGAGGAAAACTTATAGACCAATGAGCTTGTAACAATAGTAGACAGAAAAATAATAGATGTAACAATAAATGTTGCCTCAAAAAAGAAAAAAAAATCAAGCAACCTTTTGTTATACCTCCAGGAACAAGAAAGGGACAAGCAAACTAATCCCTAAGTTAGCAGAGGGGTGGCCATAAAACTCAGAGCAGAAATAAATGAAATATGGACTAGAAAAATAATAGAAATGACTAACAAAGCTAAGAGCTTGTTGTTGTTTTTTTTAGAGCTTGTTTTTTTTTGAAAAGCTGAATAAAACTGACACTCTCACTATCCTAAGAAAAAGACAAAATCAGAAATGAGAGACATGAAAACTGATAACACATAAATACAAAAGATCTTCAGAGACTGCATAATTATATGCAACAAATTGGGCAACCTGGAAGGAAGGAATAAAATCCTAGAAACATACCACGTACTATGAAACATAAAGAAATTTGGAAATATAACCAAATCAATAACAAAAAAAGAGATTCGATCAGTTATTAAAAGTCTCCTATCAGAATAGCTCAGAGACAAAAGAATTCAAATGGATGCATATATCACTTCTTGTGAAAGAATCAACTTTAAATTAACTAACAACGTAAACATCAGCTTTGAAACTATAACACTACTGAAATAAAATACAACACATTTCCATGAAATAGGTTAGGAAAGAGATTTCTTAAATATGGGCCCAAAAGCATGGGCAAAACAAAAATATAGACAAACTGGGTTTAGCAAACTAAAACAGTTCTTCACAGCAAAGGAAACAAATGACAAAGTGAATAGCTAGCTCAGAGAGGAGAAGAAAACATTTGGAGATTACACATGAATTAGGGGTTAATATTCACTACATAGAAAGAATGCAAACTACTCAATAATAAAAAAAATGACCACATTTTAACCAAAGACTTGAATAGACATTTCTCAAAAGATGACACAAGAATGGTCAGAAGACATATGAAAAAAAAAAACTAACCATTTCTAATCATAAGAAAAATGTGAATTGAAGCTGCAGTGAGATATGACCTCATAGCTGTTAGATTGGCTATTATTAGAAAAATATGGGGAAAATGTGTTGGAGAGAATGTGAAGAAAGAGAGACCTCTATACTTTTGGCAACATTGTAAATTAATTCAGCTATTTTAGGAAAAAGGTTTTATCCTAAAAAATTAAAATAGACCTACCATATGATCCAATATTCCCACCTGCCAAAGAAACTGAAATCAAAACGTTGAAGACCTGTGTCTATTCTCTGAGAATCTATCCCTTTGCCCAAACAAACATCAGCAAAACTCTTAATTTGAGCACAAACCTTGAGAAGATCACGAGATCGAGAGTGCAATTCCATTTCTAATCGGTTTCCCTTTGCCTTCTAGCTTTTATTGAATGTTTCCTATCTGATATAGACATAGCTTCCCCCACAGACAGGTCACTTTCCTGATCCTTGATTCAGCAACACAAACTTTCATTTCCTTGCCCATTTGTAATGTTCTGTTCCAAGCAGTATTTTCTCTTCCAAATCTGTTGTAAGAGAAAATTATGACATTTCACTGAACACAAAGTCAAACATCTATATGAACACACAGATAACGTGTAATACAAGCACGAATGGGTTCCATATGGTTTTTTTCAAAGAGTATGATCCTACCAGAACAAAAGGGCATCCAATATTAATCACAGGCATGAATTTTACTTAACAGTCTGCCAGTGGCTTTGATTTCTGAGAAAATTAACATTTCAGTCTATGTAAATAATCTTTGTCTTTGAAAGAAACAGAAGGGGAATGATTCTCCCCCCCCCCACCCCGCCCCTGCCCTCCTTTGCAACAGAATTTCCTCCTTCTGGTTTCTACGTAGAAGCTAAGGTCAAGGAAAATCTTATATTGCCTTGCAACATTCACCTTCAGTCAACCTTGGCTAATATCTAGAACAGCTGACAAAGTTATGCTTTGACTCTCCAAGTTCTATACCTAAAGGAAATCAGACATTATTTCTCACAATGCAGCATAGCTTCTGCATTCATCTTCAGTAAGGCACGGGAGAACTGCCACCGTGCACTCCCAACAGCAGGTGAGCCTTTCCTGCCAAGCCCCAGAAAACACACGTACACTGAGCTTCCATGTGATCCTCTGCAGCCTTTCATGCAGCATTATATGATCACATTGGCTTTTACATCATGTTCATGTATGTGATACACATTCCAATAGGAGCCTCCACCTCTGAGATAAGGTGAAAAGCCACTTGGAAGGTTCTCTGGAAACAACCTAATGTAGCATAATAATGTCCATTGTGATCTTCAGACGAGTGTAAGGACCAAAGGACTTGCCTTTGTCATCCCACGTTCTCTAGCAAGCAGACTGCCGAACAAAATAAAAAATCATTTGCTTGTAAGAAATCATGGGTGCTGGTACTACATCATTGGGGGAAGCAAAGTGTCCGTGGTAAGTCTTTTAGTGTTTTGTTGTTGCTCTGCATTGTTTGTGTATTTGATAAAACGATGTCTAGGTCTCCGGCAGATATTTAGAGTGCAGTCTTCCGATGTACCGTGTAGTTTGGCTAGAGGAAATGCTTTGGCTGATGGGGGCTTCCTTGCAGGACCCACGCTGTGGCTTCGACCACAGCCTTCCTCAGCTCTGAGCAGCTGTGGGAAATGGGTGAGTGCAGGAGAACTCTGATGCCTGGCTAGGGTGCTGTAACCTTGTGAAGGATGAAACCAGCACTCCTCTTTCAGTGACCCTGAACTTCGTTCATTTGCAAGTGATGTGGAGCTCTCTGGGTGCTGGCAAGGAAAAATTTCCAAAACACACTGTCCACTGGAAATTAAAAAAGAACAAATCACAGAACCCAAACTAACTAGCTGCGCTCATGGATATAAAGGCAAATTCCAGTTGAGAAAATAAGCTATAAATTACTCTGTGCTGATGGGTAAATAAACAGGAATGCATGTGTGCAGCACACATGTTTAGATACACAAGTAAAAGTGTACTTCCTTGCCATACTGATAGAGCAGAGTTCATAACAGGGGAGTATGATTGAGATAATTAAGGAGAGAATTTTTTTTCTTCATCTAAGGTTCTTTGATACTCCAAATGTGTTTGTTTTTTTTACAATGAGAATACATTGAGTATTACCTGCATAACTTGAAAATAAAGACACTAACTTGCTTCACTTATTTCTTAATTTAAGATGCATGAAGTGTCATAACACAATGTTCCTTCTCGCTTCCATGTACTTCCTCCTGATATTTGTTCTCTTTCCCTTCTTGCTAACAAAGCACTGCTGTTACAAGGTGAGCCTTTGCTTTCCCAGCCTCCTTTGTGGCTCCAAAGAGCCACATGACATGGTGAATGGATGGGCTGAGAGGAGGACGGTGGGGCTGCCTCTAACTCCTGCTTTAAAAGGATTAAGTTAGCTGGAGCTGAGGAGGCTTTGCGCCAATGTGAGGTATCAACTATTCGGGAAAGGCTAAGAGAATTGCAGAGAGGCCTGGCCCTATGTTGTTTACCCACTAACCTGGTATTAGCAACTACCTGTCTCCAGAATTCCTGTTTTATTAAGAAATATAAATATAGGCTGGAAATAAGGCCTACTGGCGAGAGTGCTTGCCTCGCATACATGAAGCCCTGGGTTCAATTCCCCAGTACCACATATACAGAAAATGGCCAGAAGTGGTGCTGTGGCTCAAGTGGCAGAGTGCTAGCCTTAAGCAAAAAAAAAAGAAGCCAGGACAGTGCTCAGGCCCTGAGTTCAAGGCCCAGGACTGGCAAAAAAAAAAAAGAAAAGAAAGAAATATAAATATCTATTCAGTTAACCTACTGTTAGTTGTGGATTTTTTTATTTTTTTATTTTTTTGGTTACTAACAATTCAATGCATTCACAACTAACACAAATGCTTATCATGCACCAAGTAAAGTCAGCTATAAACATTGGTTTTACAAGAGAAAAAAAGGAGCTATCATGGTATAAAATGCCTGAGATTATAGAAGAGAATGACATCCAAAATGTACATAATAGGAATAAGGAATCAGGAACCAGTGATCTCATACCCGTAATTCTAGCTACTCAGGAATCTAAGATCTGGAGGATTGTGGATTAAAGCCAGCCTGGAGAGAAAAATCTGCAAGATGTCATCTCCAAAAATAACCAGTAAAAAGCCAAGCTGGAAGCATGGTTCAAGTGGTAGAGTGCCAGCCAAGCAACCAAGCACTAGGCCCTGAGCTCCAACCCTGAGAGGCTAAGGATAAAATGAGAGACTTCAAATTTCTTCATAAAGGTGTTGAGTCAATTAAATACAAATCTGTGTCTGCAAGTAGTATGTACATAGTAACAGGGAACAGCAATATGGGTTTATCTTATTTTTTTTATATATGTAGTCCACATGTGCTTCAGAAAGTGACTAAATGTCCATACTGGGGCAGATCACCCTGACAATCCACCACACTCATAACTAGAGGTCTCGGGAAAACTACATGATTTCTCTCCTTCTCAATTTCCTAATCTGTAAAATTAGAGCCTTAATAATTTTCTCCACAGAACATGGTAAAGATGAAATAAAATAACATATCACATCTGATATAACCCAGAGCCTGGCATACACTGACCCTCAGAACGAATCATTGTCGTTGTAAGATTACTCAAAGGGCAACTGTGTGTCCAGTTGTACCCCCATTGCTTCCCCACTATGTGAGACTCTTGTGTCAAAGAAAGTCTCACATAGTTATTGTCTGAATTAAAACCTCAGAGATTCTTGTTATGAGAGAAATGTAGCACTTACCTGAGGAAAGCAAAACAGTGATTTTCCAGAAATATTTATAGGGTAGCTATGACAGGCAAGCAAGACACTAAAGTGAGGAGGGGAATCTAAAAGAATGCCGAAGACAGACTGTGCTCTCAAGGGTGTACTGGAAGAGAAAAGAGACAAATGTACAGAAAGTGAAAGAATGCACAAGAGATAAATAACAGTTCAGTGCTATGTGGGAAATATCACGAGCCAGTCCATGATTAATTAGCAAACCACAAAGAGAAGAATGAGAGCTATCTGAAGTCCAACAGATGTCACAGGGAGAAATGACCCAGAATTGCTTCAAGCTAATAACGGGGACCTACACGAAGGATGGGATGGCTTTAAACAGCAGGGAGTAGCCAAAAGGTACCCCCAACAGAAGGGCAAGGCATAAGCCAGGTAGAGAAGCAAGAAGCCCCTGAGCACATTGGAGACCATGCAGAAGGGAGAGAGTGTGACCATGGCAAAGGGAGCATGTCATACAGTGAACTGGAAGAATGGCGGCATTGCTTGGAGCCTGAACCTGGAAGACTGGAAGTAGACCCAGAAGTTTGAAATTCATCCTGACGCCTTCTTCATGAGGTTTCCACAGCCTGGCCTGTGTCCCTGCTGAGAGCACCATGTGGCAGGGCAGGGAGTGGTGGACAAAGCCACCTGTTAAGGATTGGGAAGCAAGTGTGAGGGTGGAAGAGGGAAAGGAAAGAGAATAACACTCGAGAAGTTTTTTTGTTTTGTTTTGTTTTGTTTTTTGCCAGTCCTGGGGATTGAACTCAGGGCCTGAGCACTGTCCCTGGCTTCTTTTTGCTCAAGGCTAGCACTCTGCCACTTGAGCCACAGCGCCAATACAGGCTTTTTCTATATATGTGGTGCTGAGGAATTGAACCCAGGGCCTCGTGTATACAAGACAAGCACTTTACCACTAGGCCATATTCCCAGCACACTCGAGAAGTTTTATACCCAAGAGAAGCGAATGAAAAGGAAAGTGCTAACACTTAGAGAAGTCAAATTCCTGATAAACAAAGACCAAACGAGAAGGACAGCCTTGGAGACAGAGAGAAAGGAGAGAGGAATAAGGGGTGGGCAGGAGATTGCCACAGTATTGCTTCTTCTGTTCTTCAGTATTGTCTTCTGTTGTATTAGGGCTGTGTGACCTTGGGGAAGTCCCAAACCCTCTCTGAGCTTCAGGTTTGTTCCTGATAACCAGAGGGAAAGAATTCTGAAGGAGAGCTCTAAGCTTCCTTCAGGTGCTCGTGCAGTATCTAAATTCCAAACCATTGCTCTGCAACCTACAACAAGATCACTGCTTTCACATCCTCCTTTCTTTGTGTGCAGAACGGGATTGTTCCAGAAGGCCTGTGGAAGAAGGCATGGATCGTGTGGGAAAACATTCCTGGCACAGACCCAAACCAGAATAAGCTGTTTAATTTTTTTTAACAACAAGCATCAAAAGACATGACCAGATCGGAAAAAAAAACAAGATCAAGATGTCATTCAGACCCACTCTGTGTCTTGCTGCACAACTTACCTGGAACACTGAGGTGCTTCTATGAATTTTATGAATTTACCAAAGACAGAAAACAGGTATACAGTGCATAAATGCTCATAGGGATCCAGCTCTACCATAGATAGAAAGATATCTTGTAATTACCCTTTCATAGCAACTAGAAAAGGCCCTCAAAAAATCTTTTCCATGCATTGTAATTATACTGTCTAAAAATGTTTGTGTGCGCATGTGTGTGAGAGATAAAGAGAGAGAGAAAGAGATTCACTTTATGGTAAAAGTAACAAGGTCTATTAATACATAACTGCCATCTAGAAGGTGGACTGAAGCAAGCTTTCAACTCTTAACACCTTGGATATCATGAGTTTAATAGAGCAGCTACTTAGTTATTTTGGCAAACAAAGTAAGTAGATGCACCTAGCAGCAATCACAATCTCCTCACTGGTGTCCTAGGAAAGGAGTTAACAGAAAAGTGCCATCCATGGGGCGGGACAGGAGCACATAGGGAACAAGACAAGGGCCACTGGTTCCTGTATGCAGAAACAGAAACATTCCATTGGGAAGCTGCAGTGAGATTCATGGACGCACGAGAACCCCACACAGAGCGTGAGGGAGCCTAAGACCCCAAGGGAAATCCCAGAAGCCTGACTTGGAGGAAGTGCAGTGTCAACTGGCTCAGTGTGGGTTTATGAAAGTCATTGCAAAACATCAAAGTTGAGAATCAGCCAAGTTCAAGGCCAAAAGGGTTCTGTAAGGGTGACTTGAAGAATAAGGCCTGCCTCCCTACGAAGATGCATGCCTTGGAGGGAGCCAAGACACTCTCGGCCCGCAGTGACAAAACCTGCCAGAACCACATGGGAAGGCTCAGCTGATTCGGATATTCTGTGGTTTCCTGGGAACTCAGATCCTGTAGAGCTAGGCCAAACCTTTGTGTAAATTCCAAGCAGGGAAGGGGATTGATGATGGCCTTCTTAGAGACCAGCATGCCCTCTGCCCTTGCCTGTGAAGAGATACCAGGCTGGAAGGTCAATAAAAACAAGGCCCACGTCTGTCTGGTACTGTTCTGCACACTCCAATGCTGGATATACTTCCAGACACATACACATGCATGCCAAGTATTATTAAATGAACTAATTAAATGCAGCCAACAGCATTTAGAGAAATGAAATAATTTGCTCAATTCACGTAGCTGGTAGAGAGCAAACAATAAACAACTAAAATTAATAATAGTAATGAATAATAAGATAAATGAATAAAACAATAAATTTGAATACCAGCTACCTGAATTCAGGAAGCATCTTGTTCTTTTCCAGTTATGGGGCTTGAACTCAGGGCCTGGGAGCCATCACTAAGCATTCTGTGTTCAAGGCTAGCACTCTACCACTTTGAGCCACAATTCCACTTCCGGTTTTCTGTTGGTTAATTGCAGATAAGAGTCTCACAGACTTTCCTAACTAGGCTGGCTTTGAATTTCAACCCTCAAATCTCAGTCTCCTGAATAGCTAGGATTACAGGCATAAACCAACAATCCCAAGCAAGGAGATGCTTGGAAACAGGGGGAAATATTCAGGCTGCAGAGTTAATGATGAATCAAGCTGCTTGGCCAGTGCGGTCCTGCAGTGGTCCCTGAGTCTCTGGCTTTACCTGGAGTCTGGCTGGTTGTCTCTGAGGTGAAGCCTCTAACAATCAAAAAGCCTATGTGGCTGAGCAGATACATAACGAGGGTCCTGAAAGCTCCCGTGCAAGAGTGTGCCCTTGGTGAAAATTAGCCTCTATGTGAAAAGGGAAACTTCAGCCACCTGCCAAAAAAGCAGCCCTGGCTCCTTTTCCATCATATACAGTACTTGAATAAATCCACTATCACTGGCTTTTCCTTTCAATTTTGTCACAAAGCCAAGAGTGGCATTTCAAAGGACACGTTTACCCCCTAGCAGTTTCTCTCTTCCACCACCATGCACTTTCTTCTCATAAAATCAGACCAGACAATGAAGCCGGTAAGATTGATGTCCTCTTTCTCCTTCCGCAGCCCTGAGATGGGCCTGGCTCAGGAGCTGTGCCTTTCCAACAATAAACATGTAAATGAAAATGCTTCAAGAGAGAGACAATCAAATTTTAACAACTGACAACAACCAAAAAGGGAAAAGGAAAGGCTTTAATTGATATAGCAGAGGGGTGAATTTCAAAGAACATATGGCGTACAAATAATGAGCTGGACAAAAACTACAGGGGAAAATCTCCACCTCAGGTTTCTGAAGAGCTCTGCCTTAATGCTCCCAGACATCTGGAGCACACACATCGGCAACAAACTGTCCCTGCGAAATGTAACCAAACAAATCAACTGCTCTGCTCTTCATTCCAAGCACTCATTTTTACACGAGCCCAAAAGCTATGGTCATCACCGTTACAGCATTCATGATTAAAAAATCAGCAGGTAGATAGATTATGGAATGTGAAACAGAGGTTTCATACACTCAGCAATCCTATCACCTCTGCCAAAAACATAAGCTGCTCACATAAATCCCAGAAGCTTGACATTTGCCACCTTTTCTTTTCTTGTCCCTCTGCAGGACTGCAAGGAGGGAAAATATCAGTGCTTTCCCCAGACTTAAGAGATGGCAAATTCTAAGATGATTGAAAGCTATTTGTGGGTTTTTCACTGCCTCTGTCTTCCATGACAATTGGCAGACTAATTTTTCCACTCCCCAAATTCCAAATGTGAAGAAGGAAAAATTGATAGGAATGTTAATTGCCAAAATAGAGTTTTAAAAACTGTAGTATACTTAGTGGTGATGGGCCATTTTCCAACAAGATATAGGGGGAGTGGAGGGAAGGGAAGAATGAAAATAAAATAAAGGAAATGAAGGGAAAGAAAGAAGGAAGAAAAAGAAAGACTCCTAAGAGCTTAAGATAAAAACTCCTGCAATTATAATTGTTTTGCTTCAACATCTCTATAGAATTTATATCTACATCCTTATTCCCCAAAAATGGGCTTTGTTTTTTCTCATTCATAAATGAAAGTATTGGACTTAATTGAACTTCCAGTTGTCCTCTCCAAATTCTATAATCTTAAATATATATGTATGTGTGCACTGATAGTTATACACATCACTGGTATGAAATGTATATACATACAATATCTAAAAATAGACCTATACATGCAAATGTATGTATACATGTGTATATACATGCATGTGTGTTGAGATAGTATGAGGACATGCCAGCAGAATTTTTAAATAAAAATGCATTTTCCCATACATCCAATGTGCATGTTTAGCCTCTTGGTTTCTCTGACTCTGAAGAAAAGTAGACTTGGAATCATGGGTGGAAAATAGGTTTCAACTTGCTTGCCAAACCTAATCCTTTGCCAGGATCATTATGTTGAAAAGGATCGGCGAAGCTGTGCCTGGGCTCAGCATAAAAGACTACTTATATTTATAATGAGTATATATAATGAGTATTTATATATAGTGAGCATTTATAATGAGTAATTAAAATAAGTCATAACATGAGGCAGATCATACATGATATTTCTATTGCTCTCAATAAGCCTATTAAAGTCTAAACTCTATTCTTCTTTGTAGGGCCTTCCTGCAGGCACAAGAGAGACGTTGCAAGTTTTACCCTTCGGCTTTGACCACCAGAGAGACAGCATCCAAAGAGATGGGATGATTTGCCTGTGGTCAAAACTGGAACCCAAGCCTTCTGAGCCCAGCTCTCTTGCATTTGGCCACATCGCCTTCCCTCAATCCCACCAAGCCCTGTGAGGGGAAAAAATGGCCAGTCAGGAAAGATAATCTGTGAATATTTTAAACAGAAAAAAAATTTAATTAGGGAATTCATTGCTATAGGTAACTGAAGGGCTAAGACACAAAACAGATGAAGCAATCCAAGGATTAGTAGCAGTAGAAATTTGCTATCATCCTTAGGCTGAAAGAATTTGAAGAGAAGGTGATGATCTTTCCCAAAGCCATTTCAAAAACTACTTGGAGAGGATGGGAACTATAAATGAAGAGGCTGGAGGCAGCTGGAACCATGGAAGAGAATATGAGAAATCTATGCTTCTCCCTATTGTCTACTTCCAGGATTTCACGAGCACTCTACTGGACCAGACTCAAAGATCAAAGCCTGAGAAATGTATCTGCATAATTGTAAGCAATGACATTCACAGACAAATAACGCATTACAAGATAGGTAGATAGACACGGGTAGGATTTCAGGCCAGGAGGCTACATTTATATCTTTGAACAGGCCTAATTTTTCTTCCCCCCACCCCACCCCTTGAACTCAGGGCCTCATGCTTGCTAAGAAAGTCCTACCACTTGAACCATATACTCCTAAGTCCTTTTTCACTTTAGCTACTTTTTGGATAAAGCCTCACTTTTTTACCCTGTAATGAAGTCAAAAGAGATCCTCCTATTTGTGCCTCCCAGGTGGCTCAAATGACAGGCAGGAACCACCATACTTGTCTTGTGGGCTGACATCTGGTCTCGTTGACTTTTTGCTTAGGCTTCCAGGCTTTCACCTCCTTAAGTGGCTGGATAGACCCAATTTCTTCTACCTAATCCTTAATTTTCTCCTCCTAAAATATTTTTACACTCTCTCAAATGAAGCTGGAAAGGGTGTTATTTTTTTCTGTCTGAACCTCTTACCTGTAGTTTCAAGGCCAGGGGGACAGATGGGGATACAGAAGATTTGAGGGCATTTTGTTGTACAGCGAAAACTATGAAACTATATGAAGGTTTAAGACATGAAGAGAAAAGGGTAAATTAGCAGGGGGAGGGGGGGGCACCAGGAGAGCACTGCAGTCCAATGACAAAGTCTTTACATCAATTGCTCAAAGAGTTCTAAGACACTGTAAGATCTGTGACTTGAGTCAATGGATCTTACAAGGTAATAATTCTCAAAACATGGTACTGGACATCTACATCAGAACCTCCTTAACAATTCTGTCCGATATTTAAATTCAATAGGCTTAGCAAATCTAGACATAGAACTTGAAGATTGTTCTTTGGGGTAGAGTCACTATGACACATTGGGAATAAGATGTCTGAACAAGAAATTTCCTTAGCAGGAACCAGAAATACAGGGTGTGGCTACCATTGTTCATTCCCAGAGAAGTTAGCATCCACTTTTGTGACTCATGCCATCAATAGCTGGCCAAGGGTGTAGCAGATAGCCCACAAGAAGGCCTACTCATTGACCAGCCCTGTTCCTTAGGGTCTGTCCTATTTCTGGTCTGTGTATCTGCAGGTGTTCTTACCTCTCTACGATTCCCTGAGAAAGATGTCTAGGTTGCTAATCTAGAAAGCTTGCTTCTCCTTTCATGGCAGTCCTTTTAAGCTCTCCCCTCCTCTGCCTCACATTGAACTCCCGAGGAATGCTGTCTCTGAATTGGGGACCTTCCTGAGTGGCCAGCTCTCTCTTCCCCATGTTGCCCTGAGGCCACAGAGGAAGTGTAGTAAATGCAGCAGTTCCAGCTGTGGGTCTGGGTGGCTTTCCCATCACAGGTGAGGAGGAACACTCTGATCCCTTTGGGGCTGACTGAAGTTGGTGCCATGTTACACCTGATCTTAGGGAGCAATTTTTGTTCTTTCCAGGTTCCCCCCACAGGGAAACCATACCACAGATTGACAAAGGCCCAGTCATCCCCTCCATAGAAAAAAGGCTCTCCTTTCAGCATTGTTCTATGTGCCTGGTATAACAATGTTTCTTTTCCTTTAAACAATCAACAGGGGACACCTTCCCAGGATGGAAGATGAAAAGACGGTGAGATTACCTGCCAGAACCATTTAGGCTTTAATGATTTTCACGTGAGCGCTTCCAGAGGCGCTGAACAGCAACCAAGTCATAGGATGCCGTTCTAATAAAATTAAAATTACTAAAATAAACTGCCAGGCATCTGGAAAGCACTGAGAGCACAACATATTATGTAAACTGACATCCAAATATTGTACACCTACGTGGCCCTTGAGATGCAACAAAGGCATTATGCATGCTGAAGCCTTATTTCAAATATTTTAATTTCCTTGTAAGTAGATTGTAATCACTAGGTAGCCAAATCATATTCAATATCAATTTCCTTTATGTTGTCCAGTAGTTTGTAGTTTCTTTGTATCACTCAAATTCACCCTTATATACATCCTAGAGCTGCAAATACAAAGCAAGGGCTACTCAAATGAAAAACAGACTTAAGATAGGATTAAAGGTTTAACTATGAACACTGTGTGATTCTATGAAAATCAAGCTTTATGATCACTCTTTGGGGGAAAAGAAAACATTAAACGGCAAATGACATTCAGTCTGATCATGAATATTGATAATATTATATTTATTTTAAATATAATATATTCATCGGTACTCAACCAAAAGTAAAATTAAACTCATCAGGATGAGAATAACTGTTTGGTTTTGCAAAAGTCAAGGACTCTCATTGGGTGGCTTAATGACTTCTTGTTTGTGTTCTGTTTGCATAAATTATCCATCAAGTACAGCCATCGCACCGGATGCAGCTTGGCGCTTGCCGAGGAATGAGAGCCGCATCAGGATCCTCATTAAAGGGAAATGGAATTGCGACCGAGTCATTACTCCACGCCTGGCAAGGCTCGGCTGTCTTCACTCACCATCCTTTTGCACCAATTCCATTTGAAGCAGGAACTGGGCTCACAGACCTGGATTTTTAAAAGCAACGGATGCAATCAAACAATAGACCCCATAAGAGACGACAGCCCTGGAAGCCAAATGTGATAAAGAAAGGGGAGGGAGGTGTTGGGGATCCAAATGATGGGTTTCAAGGCAATCTGCTGAGTCTCTGAGAATGCAGGTGTTGGGTTCATCTAGCTGCGATGTACCACACACGTATAAATCCTTTCCTCAATATCTACAGACATTCTTTCTACCTCATGGTGTTACTCCGCAATAAACTGGGTATGGATCACACCCAAGTGCTGCTGTGTGTGTAATACTAATTAAGTAAGACAGGCAAAAATGATGGCAGCCTTGTTTCCCATAGTACAATCATCGTGTTCCAGTCTGGACACAACCTGCAGCCATTCCAAGATAATTGTGTTACTTAACTCAGGAAAGCTTCTGAGAAGGTTGTTTTCTAGAAAATGGTCACACAAAATGAAGTTGTGGCACATGGGGGACGCTATATAACAAGAAGAGAGTCACTTCCCAACAGAACAGTGAGATATTATGTTTCTGAGATGTCCTAAGCTGAGCATATGTTATATTGGAATAAAACATGCAGGTGTATCCAAGAGGAAGAAGAAACACACGCCTTTTCTTACTGCAATCTTCAATGAAATTGCCTGTGTATGACTAGAGACAGGTCTGGTTTGGTTCACAGACATCCAGCTTTGGGATAAGAAATGGAAGTGCATTTTCAAATGATGATCATCACCATAATCTGCCTTGACTAAACCTGTCCTCAAGGCTGAGACACTAATCGTTTAAAGTTGTCATAAATGTTGTGCACAGGACAGCCTACCCCTTCAAGATCCACACAGCTGGGACCCAGAGTCAGGCTATAACTGGCTCAGACTGGTCTTTCATAAGGCAAACTAAACGGATAGCAAAAGCAACTGGGAAGTTATGTACCTTGTTATAAAACACATCCTCAAGCCCTAGTAATATCTCATAATATGACCTTACTCATAGGTTCAAGTACATGAAGGGACTTTGTACTCACAGGTGACAGGAAACAGTGCGCTCCACTTACACAGCAGACAGGAAAACCGGGAAGGAAATTTAAATTACAACAGGCAGGTGTGGCAGATATTAAAAGACAGAAATAAGGACAAGCTGTTAAATAAGGACCACATTATTCAAAGAGTGTAAGAAGAATAGACTTTAGGTGACTGAATGTCAGGGTAAATACACATATCAAAATGCTGATTATCACAGCAAGCAGTAGTGTAAGATAATCTCTTGGAAAGCAAACATGAAACAACTCTTTTGGTAGACCACAAATGCCAACAATACCAACTATCAGCAATTTCATGTGGTACAACCTAATACTCCCGGCCTTAAATCAGGCTCTTGAGCAGCACCTAGAACACATGAAGCCATCAATGAATATTTGTAGGAGGAGTGAATAAGTAAGTGGATTTGCAAGCATTTATATGAAAATGTCTATCTGAATGAGCAAGAATTAGTTATGCTCAGTAGTGTCATAGACTTTAACCATTTGTAGACATGGTCAATCATCATCTTCCTAACTCTTTTATATCATCAACAATAATGCTTAATAAAAATAACAAAGCCTACCTTGTTCCCTCAACATTTTTATATGAATTGGAAAAAGAAACACTACCAAGGGATCCATGAACAATTATTTGATTTAAACCTTGGTGCTGGTTTAAAAACATTCAAGGAAAAAGGCCCATCTTTATTACATAAAACTTGTTGAGACACCTAATAATCCCTTAGCCTAGTAATAGAGGCCAGCTCCGTTCTTTCAGTGGTGAGGGCCAAAACTCTTACAGTAATCATTTTTTCCTTAGTTTGTTCTCAGGCTATATCCAACTTATCAGAAAATCTTGAAGCAGTACCGACATGCATCTGGAATGGAGCCACTTCTCACCATGTCTTCTGTACTTCACCTTCACACATGCCCAAGGCAAACTGTAGTCTTCTCCCTCTATTAGTAGAAGAACCTGGACTGGACTCCTGGGTTAGTTGGGTTATTGTTTCCTTTCTTTAAAAAAAAATTATCTTTAGGTAGTCGTACAAAGGAATTGCCATTTAACAAAGCCCTTTGTGAATACAACAAATCGATAAATCTTGATCGTGTCCATCCTTTCAACAGTCTCATTCATCTCTCCCCTACCCAGCCCTTCTCTCTCTTAATTTTGTAGTCTCCCTGTTTTTAAGCTATGCCTCCCTACATAGTAAATTTCACACAAAAAATCATCACCTACAAAACCTTCCATCAATTCCCCTTTTTATTTGAAGTCAAAGTCCTCACAACTGTCCAAGAGCCCTTCCTTCCTCTGCCGTGCCCAAGGTCCTCATTACTACCTGACTTGATTTCCTGCTACTCTTGGTTCTGAACACTTCACTCCTACCGGATGGTCTTCTCCAGATTTCCACTCAAGTCTCTTGCTCTCAGGAAGGCCACACCCATTTATCCCATCCAAAATGACAATCTTCACATGTCTTTCCTCTGCTCTTCGTATCTCATTATGTGTGGTTCTAAAGGATATCAACAAATTCTCCATGTCTCCCTTCCAGTAGGGGGTCTTAACTCCTCTCGTGGTGAGTATAGGCCTTACTGAGTGACTCCCATTTAACAAATAGTATGTTGCAGAAGTAGCTGGTCCTATGAAGGTGTGTGGCTTCTTATTCTCTCTCACTCTTAGAAGCCCACGGTTACATCAGAAGATGCCCACATAACTCTAGAGAGTTCCTCATGGAGAGAAACTGAGGCCAATAGCCTCAGTACAAACGTCATGGAAAAGGATCCTTCAGTACCCATCAACTTAAGCTGTCAACTTAGTACAACCCTAGACAATATTTTGACACTATGTTCATGAAAAATCCTGAACTAGAAACACCTAGCCAAGCTAATCCCAGACTCCTGACCCACAAAATCTTGGCAAAAATACAGTTACTATTTTAAGCCTCTATTCAATTGGTTACATCCCAACAAATAACTAATACAGCCATCCCCACCTCTCACCATGGAGACATAGCATGTAGCTTAATTAATTATCCTGTTTATTGACTGCCCCCACACACTCCCAAGGATTATAACTTCTGTGAGGAAAGGGCTATTTGTCTATTTTGTTCATTATCATGATACCTCTGCCAAAAACAATTAAGTGAATTAATCTTTCCCTTTTAATCATGAATGTGGTAGGTATCCAGGATATTCCTAAATGAATGGATCAGCAAGAAGTGGGAAATTCTGATGCATAAGGATGTTAGCAAGAGCATCTTTACTTGCTCAAGTAGCAAGAGTGATACTGAGTAGCCTGCCGTTGGTGTGGGACTGAAATAAGGACCACGAGGATGGTCTTTTCATGGCTAAGGATGTGTTCTCACAGAAAATCCAATCAACCCCTAGGTAACTCGAGTGTTGGATCTTGCCAGGCAGACAACAAAACCACTAGCAGAGCTTGCTACACTCATAAATGCCCAGACTGCATCCCAGTCTCCTAGGCTAGGAGGTCTGGAAGGGAGCCTTGGCATATCTGACTGTAAAAAGGTGTCTCTAGATGATTCTGCTGCCCAGCCAAGCCTCAGAACCACTTCACTGCATGGTAAATGAATAGGAAATCTAGGCTAATCCACACTCTACTACTGCTGAAAGCATTTAACATCCGTGCAGCTGCTAGGAAATCTCCTTCTTCGTTTATTCATTTACTAATGATGTATTAAGTTGCTGGGCACTAGGCTAGCTCCTGAGGGAATTCAGAGCTTGAAAGAACTCAGGATCTGAGAAGGAAGATCAGACTCACCCAATGAGACATATAACCCACAAAGCCTAGTGTCAGCATCTACCCTTTCTCACCATCCCAGTCTCAAATTGCTCCACCCATAAACCTTGGGCATATGTCATCAAAGAAACATAGCTAGGTGGTAAATGCAAGAGCAGACTGGGAATTTCTAAGGAGAATGCATAAGGCAACCCAAGGAAGCCCAGAGTTTTAAGGAATTTCACAGAAAAGATCATCTTGTTGTGATGTCAAGAAAAAAAAGGTAGAAACAGATACCTGGAATCTAAAGAAACTCCAGATCATATAGAACTCTTGAAGGCAAAGGCATGGAACTCTCCAACAACCATGGTGACAGTGGCATGTCTGTGTAACATGAATTGATATCTTCTGTCTCAGATCTGTGCCCTGAATATTCTGAAAAACAAGTTCCATTTAGACAAGGGATACCTAGTAACTGATTGTTTATTCCAGTACTGACTAACAGAATAAACACTGGCAAGAGTGTGCTGGACTATGGCGGCTCTAGTCCTGGTTTGTTACTAACCTGGATCATAGGAAAGAATTTGAATTGTTCAAGAATCTCTATTTCACCAGGCACAAGTGACTTACGCCTGTTACCTACCCACACAGGAGGATCATGGTTCAAAGCCAATCCGGGCAGGAAAGACTGTGAGACTCTTATCTCCAATGAATCACAAAAAAAAAAAAAAAAAAAAAAAAAAAAAAACTGGAAGTGGAGCTGTGGCTCAAGTAGAAGAGCACTAGCCTGAAGTAAAAAAGGTTAGGGACAGCATCCAGGCCCAGAGTTCAAGCCCCAGAACAGGACACACCCTCACACACAAAAAAAATTCTGTTTCTTCTTCTACTGAATAATACCAAGAGCAGAGGAATAAGTGATCTTCAAAGTTAATGTGATTTTTTTTGTTCTAATAATCAGTCCAAAATGATATGTGCAGTGTGTGTATAGTGTGTGTGTGTGTGTGTGTGTGTGTGTGTGTGTGTGGTAATGATTCATTATTACACTGTGAGAAATGGAAAGGCCTGTGTGTATAGGAGAGAGATTATGACTTGACTTCATTGGTAAAGGAAGCAAACACCGGCAGGCATATGCTAATATCCAGAGTGTAGTTGACAAGGTTATCCTTCACTTGGAAGGTATTTCAATACCAATTGGATGAGTTAGAACAAATACCCCCTGGCATTCTTGCAGTACCAGAGAACTCTCAGAGCCAAAGATTTAGACCCAGGAGTTCATTTGGGTTACACAATGCCCTGGGCTTGTGGGAAGCTGACACGAGGAGGGGGGGGGTGGCCCTCCCACTTTGCTGTTCCCTGGCTCATCGCTGGTTCAGGGAGGGCATCTGAAGACTGAAGACCCACCCCAGCAGCACAACACAACAGCTCTCCACCTGCAGGCTTGGCGTGGGCAGGGACTTGATTGATGTTGCAGCAGGTGGCGAGCTGATGGCCGTGGGAGGTTGTAACTCCTTGTTCCCTTGCCAATTAGTTCCCAAGAAGGAATCATTCTAAAGAGAGACTTTGAGCCCTGTCTCTACTCTTTCAGCACAGAGGAAGGGACTAGAGACTCAGAAAAACAAGGTGAAAATGGAGATCCTGAGAGTCATTTCCATCACACTCAGTAGCGAGGGTTTTTTTTTTGTTGTTATTGTCTTGTTTTATTTTCTTGCAAGTCCTGGAGCTTGAACTCAGGGCCTGTGGATCTCAAGGATGGATTCTGCATGGAAAGATGTTGCAAAAGAGAAGAAAGGATGCACTAGGAATTGAGGTACCTGATATTCAACTGTATCCTTTACCTGCTGCATGAACTCCAGCACATTGCATGGGCCTTCTGAAGCTGTTTAACAAATCTGCTAAGTGGGAGCAATGCCATCTGCTTGGGCTTTTGAAAAGCATTACTGGTGCTCAAGGTCAGCAACACCTATAGGACAGGGTGCAACAGCAGGAATTGATCTTCACTGCTATCTTAGAGTACTTCTGTTGTTATTACAGCATCCCTTCTCTGAATGAACATTCCAGGAATGCCACTGCAGGAACTGCAGGAAATTCTGAAACACCAGCCTTCTCTTCATTTAATGCCAGAACTTGGCTGGGCGTCCTCTGTGCTTGCTGTCCAAAAACTGTGACATATTCCCAAGCAATCTCTTGATGAAAGATTGTCCATCAATTCCAATAATTGTTAACAGGTATCTGTTTAAAACCTCTATGGCTCTTTAGGACATATAGATGAATCAAACTAACCAGGCTGCCTGCTTGCAAAAGGTTTAATTTTGCAGGAGGTGTTTGGATATGCCTATAATCCCAGTGCTTGGGAATGTGAGGCAGGAAAAATCACCAGGTTCCAAAGCAGCCTAGGTGACCTAGTAAGACCTTGTCTCAAAACAAAATTTAAAATGAAACAAAAGACAAAAAAAGCTTAGTTGTGTTGGTTTTGTTTTGTTTTTATGCTAGTACTGGGTTTGAACCCAACACCTCCACACTGTCCCTTAGCTTCTCAATCAAGGCTGATACTCTACCACGTGAGCATGCTTCCACTACTTCCTTTTTGCTGGTTGATTGGAGATAAGAGTGTCACATTCTCTCCTGCTCAGGATGGCTTCAAACTCGCTGAGATCCTCAGATCTCAGCCTCCAAAGTAGCTAGAATGATAGGCATAAGCCACCAGCATGGGGCATCAGCTTATATTTTAAACGAAAGAATTGGGCAGAGATGAGGCTTTAGCCCTGAGCTCCCTGGAGAACAGCACTGTGGACACAGGAACAGCCAGTACAAAGAGCTGATTGACCCAAACATCAAACATAATGGGATCCTGGTGCCTGGAGTTGGGAGGTCTCAGAGAAGAGGGGTAGCGTAAGGGATTACACAGGGATCCAGAGGGAGCTGAGGCATTCAATAAATGAAGTTGCTCTGAGTGCCAGCCAGTGCTGCCAGACCACAGGAGGGACAAGCAGATAAGTTAGGCTACCAAAGGATGAGTGGGACTATGGGGCCCTTAAGAGATCTGTACTAAATTTCCCAGCGGTGGCCTTATAGAAGACCAGCTAATAAGGGATGGAGGGGGCAGTGGTCTGCATCCAATCACCTGCAGACTGTTCTCTGTCCCCTTGACCCCACTACCACCCACAGCATGGTGAAATGTCCACACATTGGGCATTTCTTGGCCCATCTCCAGTGGCTTCCTTTGACAGAGAGAGAGAAAGAGAGAGAGGAGAGAGAGAGGGGGGAGAGAGAGAGAGAGGAGAGAGAGAGAGAGAGAGGAGAGAGAGAGAGAGAGAGAGAGAGGAAAGTTATTGTTTAAGAAAGACACGCCAACACCAAATTCACCCTTTGGGTGCTAGTCCATTTGCCGTCCCATCCCTCCCACCCCCCACCCCAATTCTAACAGGGGCTGTGCTGCTGCTGTTAGGGTGCAAGCAAATCACCCCTCTGGCTCCTCTCCCTTCTGTCCCCTAAGTCTTCCAGGAGCTGACCAAGCTGAAGGCCTTGGGCTATGGCTTCCATACTGGATACAGCTATCTCAGCCTTGCCTCCTCTCTCTCCAGTTATTAGCAAAGAGATGCTAGCATGAGAACACAAGATTGGCTTCGTGCCTGAGGGCGAGGCAGGCATAAGCAGCGGGGGACATGCCTCTCCCAATAAAAATTAATGGAACAAAACCCCCCTGTGTGCTGCCTGAGTTTTATCTCCCAGGGAGTTTAGTTTCCATCCTTCTCTCACTGAGCCCTCCTTCTGAGCTCTCCTGCCCCCTGGGTGTCTTTGGCAGAGGTTAAAGGACCATCATCAAAGGGAAAGGGGTCCAGAATGAACCAGAATGGGAGGGGTTGGCCTATATTCAAAGCACACATGCACACACATGCGTATACACATGTACACTCCCACATGTGCAGGCACAGACGCTTGCACATGTATGCACCTCTCTCTGGGTGAAGTCATTAACAATTTCATTGAGGAAAATAGTTCTATCACGGGGGCAGCAGGCAGGAGTTTTATAGAAAGCCTACTAAGAGTCTGCAAAACAGTCAAGAGCCTTTGGTTTTCTTTTTTGTCTCCGTTTTGTATAGAAAAGCACCACATGTATGCATTGTTGTTGGGGAAGGGTGCTTTTGTGCGGTGTTCGTCCGAAGTGAGCAGAGTGTACACGCAGCCCTCGACCTCCTAGCTCTCACTCCCTTCCTCAGAAGCCAGCCCTGCTGGACTGGATCACTCCATCCTTTCAGCTTGGTTCATCTGGGGGTGGAATGTCCCAGTGTCCTAGTTCCTTTATTGGTCTAGTTTAGAGGAGGCAGAAAGTGACACTGCACAAAATCTGGGTGGCAAAGGAAAACGTGTCCAACTTCATGTTTTAAAGCTTGCCATAGGTTCCGAGTGACACAAATGAAGAGCAGAAATGCTGGTTGTGTCCAGTTAGTCATTTTTTTTCTGCTTTTCTTACCTAACATATGGCTTCCTGACCAATACTGATTCCAGTTTCTCCTCCTCAAGATGCTTCACTGTAAATACACCAAGATGGAAGCCACGAGCCATCAACGTATGCCAACCTGCAACTGGTGATTTACATACGAGAGAAAATGTAATTCCCGTACAGTCAGATAGATGACTTTCGGTACTGACAGTTTTAGAGTAAAGATGGGAGAAGGAACAGAGGGAGGAGAAGGTGATCGGATGCCAATCCAGAGTCAGGGAACATCAGAGAGATTGAAAGACAGGGACAAGACATGACCCAGCAGATGCTACTGAGCTAGAGCAGCATCCTGGGGAAAGAGGGTTAAACAAAGGGCTGGTGGCATTCGCCACTGACTGCCATCTTAGTCCTGTGCACTCCAGTCCCATGGTCCTGACAACTCCAGGCCCCATGACTTCATCTATCCCAGGCCCCCTGGCCCTACCCACTCCAGGCCCTATGGTTCTGACCACTCCAGCCCCCATGCAAGGCCCTACAACTAGGAGGCAGAAATACTACCAGACCTGTTACTCTGCAAGGGCAGCTCTAGTTACAAGCCACTACTGCTTGTTGTTGTTTTAAACTTAAAGAAGGCAATAAGGTAGAATATTCAGAATGGTACTATTTATATTGAGAGCCACTTAACTAGAACAATATGTATCTAAGGAAGGGCACAGTATTGGATTGAATATTATACAGTGATTAAGGATGATATTTACTGAGAGTTAGTAGCAACCTTAAGATATGTCATAAGATGTGCTATCCACTGGTAACTACAAATATGAAATAAACACTAGAAGAAAATATCTTGAAATAGTAGATATTCTAATAAGGGGGTAGGTTGTAAGACTATGGGTTATTTTTTACTAGAATGTAAAAAAGTGAAGACAGAAAGTAAATTGGCTGCATGATCCATCGCAAAAGTAACTCCCTTCACACCTTCACACGGTTGGTCCAGAGCAAGTATGATTAACAGATCCCATACCTTCCTCCAACATATACCACACAAACCACATACACACACACAATTAATTACATAGCACACACCATGCATACCCACAGAGCACACACAGCACATAAACTGCACATATACACTCATGTGGATTTTTCCCCCAACATGCATCGTACATGGGCTTCAGCTTAGGTAAGGCTTTGCTCCTGGGGACTTCTGTCAAACAGTGAACAGGGCATTTTTCTCCTTTTGACCTTCACAGGAAGCTAAAGCTTGATCTCCATGGGAGCCAAATGGGACCCCTTAAACCAGTCCTCAGCCTACAGACCCACAGTGTGTGTGTGTGTGTGTGTGTGTGTGTGTGTGTGTGTGTGTGTGTGTGTGTGTGTGTCTGTGTGTCTGTGTGTGTCTGTGTGTGTCTGTGTCTGTGTCTGTGACGTGCATACTTGTCCTGCTGCCCTGGGTGCTGGCCCTGGCCCTGACCTTTTTTGCTTAAGGCCAGCACTCTACCATTTGAACCACAGCTTCGATTTAGCTTTTTTGTTTTCTTGGTGGTGGTGGATAATTGAGGATAAGAGTCTCACAGACATTCCTGCCTGGGCTGGATTTGAACTGAGATCTTCAGGTTTCAGGCTCCTGAGTAGCTAGGCATGAGCCTACCAGTGCTCAGCCCCACAGTCTTTATTTACTTGAAAGCAGTATCCTGGAACTACCAAACAATCCTACGCAGTAAGAATCCTGAGGCCTGCCTCTTTTGTCTGGGAAAACGCAGCCCTCCTCTACTCATACAGCCCAGCCTGGGAGGCACTTTCCTATTTGCTCTTAGAAAGTATGGTCATCTCTCATTTATGATGCTGGTATCAGGCTTGCTGGAGTCTTGCAGCATTTAACATTAGGCACGGTACATTGCACGTATATAAATCAAATTAACATACACTGTCACTGCGCAGTTGAGCAGCTGTATTCTTTGTGTTAAATTTCATAGTTAAAATGAAACACTTTTCCATTACTAGATTGCAGCTCCACTGGGCGACTACAACAGTTACCTGCCAAAATGAAGCCTTGTAATGGCAGCCCTGTCTCCAAGTGGCACATGCAAACTGGATTTATAAAGTGGCTGAGGAACTGCTAATTGCCACCAGAATAAAACACTAATGTTGATTCAAATGTTTGTAAAAAACTGAGCACTGTAAAGAAATGCATGCCCAGTTCAGCTGGTTAGAGTAGGATTCTGTGAAGGCCAAGATTTTAAAAGCTCGGTATGAGGCCTAATTAATTTGCTGACTTTACGGTCAGGTAGTCTCTACTCCCCCACACTAGCGTGCCATGCTGACCAGTGCTCCTGTATGCATGCGTGCGATAGGCATTCTGAGTATTAGTTTAAAGAAACATGATCGCTGGGTGCTGGCGACTTACACCTGTCATCCTAGCTACTCAGCAGCCTGATATCTGAAGCTCCTCGTTCAAAACTAATCTAGACAGACAAATCAGAGAGAACCTATCTCCACTTAGCCAGCAAAAATTTGGAAGTGGAGGTGTAGCTCAAGTGGAAGAGCATCAGCCTTGAGTAAAAAAAGCCAAATAAGAGTGTGTGACTCTGAATTCGAGCTCTAGTAATGACACACACACATACACACACACACACAAAAAAAAAACTCATGATACATATTATCATGACTCATACAAGGAAACTGAAACCTTGAAAGACAATGCTATCATGACACAGCTAATTAAACAGCATTGCCAGGACTCAGCCAATATCTGACAGAATGCAGAATCTCTATTCTTTCCTCTTCTACAAGTGGCTGTCGCAAATCCCTGACTGCTAGAAGAAGCAAAAACATGTACAGCACACGCTTTGCTGGTGATGGATGCAGGGTGGCACCCTCCCTGCAAAATATACATCATGGTTATTCTTACAGTGCTTTGAGTGTCTTCCCCGAGGACCCCAGGAGTCATTTTCACTGTCGTGTGTGGTACACTTGGTCCACATACAAGGCCCAAAGCAACAAGAGAAAAAGCATCTGCCCACAGCTCAGGACCGTCCACTGCCTCTTGCTTGCGGACACTGTTACTTGCATGTCCCCCTCAATTCTTGGCATTTCACCTCTAGAGGGGGAAGAAATCTCTCCCCCACTTATACCAGTTGGAGCTGTTCAATAACAAATGCACCTCTGTCTTCTAATGGACCTTGAGCCTCAGCCTCAGCATCCGTGGTCTCTTGAATCTGCCTCGGACTTAAGCTGCAAGTCGTATGCAGAATTCTGGACCTGTGAAGACTGGAACACAGTGAACACATGGCAAAGCCATCAGCTCAGTCCACATGGAGTCTGTGGGGTTCAAAACTCCATTCTTTGAGGGAAGTGTGCACTTCTGTTTCCAGGGCCAAGCGTTGTAAATCTCTCTACATGCCGAGTGCCTGCAGCCACGGACGTGCTGAGAGTCAGGAAGCCTGAGACAGGATGGCTCTCGCAAAAGCCATTACCCAAATAATTGGTGGCCACACAGCATAAGAGTTATGCATTTTGGATCAGAGCTACTTTTCTCTGCCAAGTGACCAGTTTACCATAGAGTGGGTAGTGCCTATTTTCCACTCCAGATGGATCAATGGAGCTATTCAGATATTTAGCCAAGCTGGCCATTGCAGTGTGACTTCCCCTATACCTTGTGGGGTTGTTGAGAAAGGTTCTGCATCTCATTCTCGGGATGGCGAGTATATGGGATGATCACAGTCTGGATTTGACACAAGGTATCCATGGGCAATGGTGCCAAATTTGGTTGATAAACTCGATGCAAGTTTTATCTCTGTAGAAAGAAAATATATGTTATGAGAACAGAGAACGAACTCTGAATTCAGCCACCTGACAGTTGGGTGGCTTTGGGCATGTCACCTCATCTGAGTGATTGCACTCATGAGTATATGCAGCTAGAGTGGCAGCCAAGACCACAACCCTGGAGTCCAGGTGTAGTATCTGTAAACGTCTCTTGCCTCAGTTTCTTCATTTAAAAACCAAGTCAAAAGTCACTCCTGTATTTCTTTGGGGGAAAAAAACAAACATGGTTTGGTTGTATAGCACAGCATTATCTGTGAGCTAAATACAGCTCAATCATCCACTTTAAAATTTGTAGTCCATACTGTGCACATTTCATTCCCATAATGTGTGTGTGTGTGTGCGTGTACACACACGTGCGTGCCTATGTGCGCGTGCCCCACTACTGGTGGTTGAACTCAGAGCCTCATGTTCTTGCTTACCTTTTTCACGTCAGGATGATTCTCTTCTACTTAAGCCACAGCTATACTTCTAGCTTTTTCCTTTTCTTTTAAATTGGAGAAAAGAGTCTCTGAGATTTGTCTGCCTAGGCTGGCTTTGAACCTAGGTGCTTAGTCTGAAATAGACATGCGTCAACAGGACCTGGCCATTGAAGGACCTGCATTATTAGGTTGCTGTAGTGACTAAACTCAATACGCTCTAAGTTCTTAGAGGAACACTTGGCCTACAATAACATTTTATGTAAGCAGTATGCTTACATAATATGAGCTACAGTGCAGGCATTAAATCTTCACAACTATTGATGAGATAGAGACAACGTTAAAGCCCACTGCTGGTTTTCTGGTGGCTAATTGGAGGAAAAGGTCTCACCAACTTTGCCTTCCTGGGTTGGCTTCAAACTGTGATCTTCAGATCTCAGCCTCCTGAGTAGCCAGGATTACAGGCGTAAGCCACTGGGGCCTGGCTACAAAGCTGGCTCTTGAGTAAAAGAGCTGTGGTTCAAGAACCACAGCTCTACTTCTAGGCCTCTCATCCTGGGCCCCATACTCTGGAAGAAGGATGGTGAAAAATAGTGACTCTAATTCTCTTTGTTCCACCTTGTTGTAACATCTCCTCACATGGGTTAACTAGATGACTGCTTACCTTATATTCATTATTGTTCTATCCTGTCTCTCCAGTGAGGCTTACAGAAACATTCTAGTCAGTAGCACATTTTTAAAGCTTCTCTCTGGGGTGGTTCATTCCTAGGTAGCTTTTTACATGCAGTTAACCTTGCTCTGAGCTTAACTCAGTTTCCCTCCCAGCCAGAAATGCTTCCAGGTCTTCGTAACATGGAAGCTGATGCTCCTTTGGGGAAGGAAACATAGCTGAGTATAGGCTGAATGCCACTTTAGTCAGCTCACTAAATGAAGCAATTGAGTCACTGCACTGTCTTAATAACACTTTCTGACAACAACATGAAAGATAGTGTATCTCTGCCTTAACTCATGGGGGTATCAGTACAGGGGAAGAAAGTAAATTCTTTTAAAATACAGACAGAATCTTTTATCAATGAAAAAACTGTCATGCAGGCGTTCTTATCTCTTTGTGCAATGACAGAGGGATTTATCTTTCTTAGAAGCCAGCCTCCAAATGAATATCATGCCTGTTTTGCCAAGGTGAATAGTTTTTCATCTCTGGGCAAGCAGGCGTGTTTTACATAGACGCTGTGGCACATACCCGTGCCGTTTGTCATCAATCCCCGTGCCCTCCAAGGTGTCCTGAGGCCCTTAGAGCCTGCCAGTTTCTCTCACAAGCAGGAGCTCACAAGCTGTGCGCTCAAAGCGATGCCACAGGCCCCAGGTGAGCAAAAATCTCCCTACGCTAGGTCACTGAAACTAATTTGTATGGCCTTGTAATGCCAGATACCTATGGTTATAAATTTGTTCAAGTCCCTAAAACGTATATACCTGGAGTGATGCTGAGTGTAAGATGTAAACATGGGGTGATGATGATGTGTCATTTGCACATTCATCCATTGTTACAGATATATCATTCCAGCCAGGCCCCCTGTGGCTGATGCCTATAACCTTAGCTACTCAGGAAGCTGAGGTAGGAGGATCACAGTTCAAAGCTAGCTCCGGCAAGAAAGTCCGTGAGACTCTTATCACCAAAAGGATGAAAGTAGATGTGTGGATCAAGAGGTAGATCATCAGGCTTAGGTGGAAAAATAACTAAGTGAGATTATTAGGTCTTGAGTTCAAGACCCAGTACCTGTGGATACATGTGTATACACACACACACACACACACACACACACACACACACAGTACCATTCCAATGTGGATGCTGATAGTGACGTAAGCCCTCTCTGCATAGGTTCAGGATTGTATGAAAAATCCCTGCTTCCTGCTCAGTTTTGCTGCAAACCGTAAGTTTGCCTAAAACATCAAGTGCATTTCTTTTTTAAATTCAAGATGCAATTTCTGCACTTGATCGCATTAGCTCCCTTGCAGCTGTTAGCCTTACATCTGGGGGAAAGCTTGCCTAGAAACCTCTCCTCTGTTGGATGGAGCAGTCTAGTTTGGAGTCAATATCAGGAAGAAGAAATATTTCCTCCTGCAGAGAACTCTGCCATTAGCAGCAGCAAAGAATAGTCCTACTTTTCCTTTTCAATCTTTAAAAGTGCTTTTACTTCTTGTATGCATGCTTTAGACTTTCTTCAATAGGTTTACCATCCCAGGTAGAAGTATATTCTGCATCAGCACCATCATATTAGCTAACACTTACTGAGCATCTAACACTGGCCAAGGACCAGTCTGGGCATATTATTTGTCTTCACTCATTTAATCTTTATCAATTTGTGTGGCCATTCCCTTTTAACAGGGGGGAAAAACTGAGGCACAGAATGGCCTCAGAGGTCACCTAACTCGTAAGCAGCCAAGCCAGGCTGTGAAGCCAGGAGAACGGACTCACAAAACCACAATCTCAACCTCTACCTTTCACTGCTAGTCCAGAGACTCCAAGATGGAACCGTATCATTGCTTGACTATTTTCCCTCCAGCCGGGAGACGTGACACCCTGACAGGAGGACTCCCCCATAGAGCCCTGCCAGGTCTCTTATGGTAAGTATGACTCCTATTAAGCCCAAGGTAAAACCAAGCTGATTGATTGGGGAACTTCTCCCATCAGGTGTAATCACAGGGGGTCCCAAGTAGAGTTTTTCTAGTTGAGAAGTTTTAGGAGTTCCAGAACTTGGGATTTGGAACCCCCTTAAGCCATAAAAAGATTTATCAAAAGAACGTGGAGAGGTTTGCAAAACTAAAGAAACAACGAACTCCAGATTTCAGGAAGGTGAGGAGCCAGAGCATTCTGAGGACCCAGCAGAGGAGCGTGAAGACAGTCTCTGCAGGGCAGTTCCATGGGGGTGACAGAGTTCTCATTGCTGTCTGTCCTCCTACACCTCTTAATCTGATACAGATTGCCAGGACTGGATGTCTGGTTGGCTAACCTTGGGTCATGTGGTCATGCTTAAGATGCCCATCTAAAGGAGCCTTTTGGTTACTTCCTGTCACAGGTTTGTCCTTGGGGGACTACAAGACACTTAGCTATGTTGGGGTACATTAGGTAAGCCATGTTGCAACTGTCTACGAAGGAGAACTACTGATGGAATGGAACTAGGCCAAGCATCACTTTCCACTCTGTGGATCAGGACTCTGGGTCACAGAAACATGGAGTCATTGCCAAAGGTGAAGCCCAAGTCCTCTGAATTCTGAAGGCTGCTTTCCCAGTCTATTTTATGCTCTCAGAGCTCAGAGCAAACAGGGTAGCTGCAATCACTTTGTGGTTCACATCTGAAGTCTTTGTTTCTCCTCCTTCCTCTCTCCACCAAACATACACAGGCATGCCTTCAAGCACAGCCATTCGTGGGTACACCCACTGCCTAGGAAGAAGGAGCTAAGCTACACAGTGCAAGGACCCCCTCTGTAGGGAAGCACAGAAGAAGAGGAGCCCACTGAGTGTTTGGGAGAGCGCTTTGTTCATGGTGATAAACCCAAGCTACAGAATCTGCTTTCTCTTATGCCAGGACACCATAGCCAGCCTCTTTCTGCACATGGATTCTGCATGAGGCTCTCCCAGCTTACACTTGAGTATGTTTCCTTAGAGCGGGACCGGGGGTGGGGTGGGGGAGATTTTATTAGATGCAGCAGGGTGCACAGCTCAGGGAACACTTGAGTGGTTCCCAGTCAAGCATGAACCAGTCTGCAGCTGAAGGTGGGGGGAAGGGGGGAGAGTGCTCTCTCTCCCTTGCACATCTGGGAGAGCACCTGGCTACACCCTCCAAAATGCAGTGCCAAAGGGAGAATCAGCCCTGATTAGGACCCCATCAGTTGACACAGTAACATTCACTTATGCTAATGGGCATCAAGGGTTCATTCATCATAACCAGTGGAGAGGATTGGCCCAGGACAAGCTGAAGTCATAAAACACATTTAAAATCTCTCTGTCTTGAAACAAGCAGCGGAAGAGAATTTATTATTATCGTTCCTCAGTCACCATCGAAAAAGGTGTGTGTAAGTGGGAGAAAGAAAGAGAGGCAGAGAGACAGAGACAGAGAGAGAGAGAGAGAGAGAGAGAGAGAGAGAGAGAAAATATGAAGGCTACCAGTCTTTACAGCTGACTGACTTAACCTTTGTCTTAGGTCCTATACCAAAATAAATAAATTCTAGCTAAAATCAAAGGGGCATATTAGACTATTTTCTTTTGCTATTTTTTCCAAGAGGAAAAGGGATAGTCTATTTAAAAAAAAAACTGAGCTATCCTATCAGCATATTTCTTGCCTAAAATTCAAATATCAGTGGAGTGCCAGTGGCTCATGTCTGTAATTCTAGCTACTCAGGATGCTAAGATCTGATGGTCATTATGCAGAGTCATTCTGGGAAGAAAAGTCCATGAGACTGTTATCTCCAGTTAACCAGCAAAAGGCTGGAAGTAGAGGTGTGGCTCAAGTGGGAGATCACCAGTCTTGAATGAAAATGCTAAGGAAGAGTACAAGGCCCTGAGTTCAAGACCCAGTGGCAGGACAAAAAATAAAATTCAAACATCATTGGAACCATGGAGCAGCAGTGCTAACCACATCTGCTTAAAAACAATAACCCCGGGCTGGGGATATAGCCTAGTGGCAAGAGTGCCTGCCTCGGATACACGAGGCCCTAGGTTCGATTCCCCAGCACCACATATACAGAAAACGGCCAGAAGTGGCGCTGTGGCTCAAGTGGCAGAGTGCTAGCCTTGAGCTGGAAGAAGCCAGGGACAGTGCTCAGGCCCTGAGTCCAAGGCCCAGGACTGGCCAAAAAAAAAAAAAAAAAAACAATAACCCCAAGTAAATAGGTATAGTTCAGAGCTTGAGAGATTTTAACATGGACATGGACAAGACTTTAATATACCTGTATGTAACGTATGTACTTAACGTAGACATGATTATATGCACTTATACATGTCCATATACACCACAAATATGTAAAATATTTGACCTTCACACAACTCTAAAGGAACCTAAGCTTAACCATGTGAGTGATTTATATCAAGAGACAAAGCCTGGCATGTCACAACCATTCCTCTTGGCTTTTCTGACTTTAAGACAAATGCTCTGTCCTCCACATTCTTTCATGTACACTGAATCAAGGAATATTAAAAAGATGTCAGAAATGCTCCAGTAACAGAAGCACATGGACTTACATGCATTGATGTTCCAGAGCAACACTGGAAAGTGCAGCAGAAAATGTCGACAATAAACCAGCCTGTCAATGAACCCTGGGATGGAGATAGAGCCCTCAGGAGCAGGAAGTTCAGGGTCAATAGCTCCGGAAACATGGGTAAATATTTAAACCAACAGAGGAATGTACCCTCTGGGAAGGCGCATAGCTTCAAAAGTGGTAGGGAGCATACAGGAGTGAACAGATGGCAGCCCAGCCTCGTGGTAGGACCATCCTTCAGAGGCAGCCTGGGCGCGGGGTTGGCGGGCGTCGGGGTGGGAGTGACTCTCCTCCATACCTGTGTCTCCCTTATCTGCATTCAGATCTCTCCTGCACTCTAAAAAAAAAAAGAAAAGAAAACGTCCCATTCCTGCAGCTCTCTCAAAAGGACCCCCCAAGGGCCCATGGGGTTTGCTTTTGAAGTAATGTCCCCAGATCGGTAGAATTCTGAGCCCAGATCTGTTACCACAGTGCATCAGCCTTCCCCAAGTGGCTACACTATGGAGGCCCATTGGTCTTCCCAGGGCAGGAACAAGTCCATTGAGGTTCTTTTCCTCGAGCCTTCCATGCCAGGCCAGGACTTTGGTCTGTTCAGATAATTGTCTGTCGCCTCTCCAGATGCTCCCTGGCACCTCCTGGGGGAGGGACCCTAGTACTAGATCTAGGTGGAGATGTATGAGGAGTTGAAAAGAAGGCACTCCATTCCCTAAGCTGACCCTGCATGCGTGCATGGAATCTCAGGAAGTCATCAGGAAGCAACTCTTCTAGCCCTAGACTTGGGCTGGGTGGAGAAGCAAGTCAGCAAGTCTCATTGCTCCTAGAAAAATTCTTTCATCTCAACACCCACCATCTCTATAATCATTCACATCAGTGACACAGGGTCGCTGCTGCTCCAGGTGCTCATGTGAAGTTTCTTCCCAAGATAAGGAAGGGCTGGGATAGTCCTGGTGTGCTGCCGGGCAGAGAAAGTAGTTTTGATTCTTTAAAGGAGATGTAACATTCACGCGAACAGATAAAATGGAACATTTGGTGCCCACGAATCGTTTGGTTCTTAGTGGTTCACAGAAGATCAGTTAACCCACACCCTGAAGCAAAATATGGGCAAGCAGAACTAAAGCATCAAAAACAATTTTTTTTTTTTGCCAGTTTTGGGTTTAAACTTGGTTTGGGCACTGTCCCTGAGCTCCTTTTTGCTGAAGGTTAGCACTCTACCACGTGAGCCACAGCGCCACTTTGGGCTTTTTCTGTGATTAATTGGAGATAAGAGACACACAGATGGCTGGGAAAGTGGCTTAGTGGTAGAGTGCTTGCTTAGCATGCATGAAGTCCTGGGTTCGATTCCTCAGCACCACATAAACAGAAAAAGCCAGAAGTGGCGCTGTGTGTGGCTCAAGTGGCAGAGTGCTAGCCTTGAGCAAAAAGAAGCCAGGGACAGTGCTCAGGCTCTGAGTTCAAGCCCTAGAACTGGCAGGAAAAAAAAAGAGAGAGAGTCATACAGACTTTCCTGCCTGGGCTGGCTTTGAACTGTGTGATCCTTAAACCTCAGCCTTCTGAGTAGCTAGAATTATAGGTGTGAGCTACCAGTGAATGGCTTAAATAAAAAAATTTTTAAAGACCTCAAACTGAAAAATCTAGGTTGTCTTCACATTGACCAACCAGAGCATTTTCCAAGTATAAATCACTTTCTTTAAGATTCATTGAGTCAATTTTTCATCTGAGTAACCATTTTTTCTCAGAAATCATCAAAGAAAACACTGAATCTAACAAGGTGTATTCTTATCTTCCCTCATCACCCCCCATTTACTGCTCCGATGCTAACTTCAAATGGTAGCAACGGGGAAGGGGGAATATGCTTTGGAATGCGAAACCCTAGAAAATCTCTCTTCAGATGGATGTAAAGTCTGTCCCCCAGACCTCCAGCCAATGACTATATCAGTGCCAAAGGATGCTGAGGAGATAGGAGATAAGGCAGAATCCTAGCATTCTAGCCTAGACAAAGCGGGTCAGCACTATGGAGGCTGAGATTTCAAAACAGTCAGGCCCCTTTTGCTGGGCCCCCAAATCCACATTCTTACATCTTAAAGCTTCCACTGACTTTAATGTGTGTTCCATGTATGTAAGGCCTGCAGGATTGGACCCTCTGGGAGTGTAAAGTGACAACATAATAGAGAAAAATCACTTTAGCAGGCAACAGTGACAGCTGGGTAGGCATTAGAAAAAAGGGAAAAGGCCTCGGTTTAGACAAATTACTGAATGAAATGATCACACGAAAAGCGCTTTTTACAGCTGCCACTAAGAAATCCAGAAAATATAAAACATGTGAAAAAGTCAATAAAGGAATTTTTGAACCTTTCTTTTTTTTTTTTTTTCCTCATTAAAGGTGTGGCAAATGGTTAAAATCCTCAAAAAAAAAAAAAAATCCGCCATGTTCTGAGTCATGGGTCCAAATGGAAAAACGTAGCTATTTAGGTTTTACATGTCAAATATTACACAAGCAATAAAACATAAACAAGGAGAGTGCTCCAAAGATTGTGGAAAATTCCAAAGCCTGTTGCAGTCTCTATGATTATACACTATCCTCTCATTTCCATGACTCTTGACATCTCATTACACTGCATTATACTTTTACAGACTCATTTTCCAGCATATATAAAAATGACTTAATGCATCTTCAGAACCATCTCGATTACCAAATTGATGAAGGCTATCAGCCACTTAAAAATAAAACAGACGTTACCTTAATACAAACCCTGGGGAGAAGGGAGAATGGAATAAAGCTTGTGTTAGGAAAAAAAAAAGTAAAATATTAGAGGCAGCATGTTACAAAGAGGGACACCCAGTGGGCGTTAAGAGACTAGGTTTCTGGTCTTGATTCTGCCACTAATTTGCTGTGTGGTTTGGGCCTAATATTAACCCTCCCCGGGCCTTGGTTGCCAGCTCTCTAACATGAGGGCTTCAGAAAGGATGCTCACAGCCCCTTCCTGAGCTGACAGGCTGTGACTTTGAAAACTGCCCAGGAGAAGATCTATCCCTTTAGACCATCTCCTCTGTGATCTAGGCATTTTCCAATTTATAGACTAAAACATTGAAAAATCCTTCCTATTGCTTTTTCTCTAATCCTAGATACAGAATGGAGAGACAACACAAAAGAGATCCAAAGAAATATACAGTGATTTATTTGGAGTAGAACCCAATTTTATAAAGACACTCCCAGGACTATCTCAAGCGAAGGCTAAAAGCACTTTCAGAAAACTTGCAAGCTCCCTTGGAGAGGACTTAGGGAATTGCTTAGTTTACCAGTGGAGACCTCTAATCCAAGGGCCCCCCCCCAGCTTCTAAGGGCCTGGCCAGAGCCACGTGCAACTGTGCAAACCAGGCTACAACCTCCCCAGATACAGGTGTTTCAGAAGAAGAAATATGACAAGTGGCTAACATATTCATAGGGAAGGGGTGACATGGTTTAAGAAGAAATGTACTCATTACCTGACTTACATAAATGTTACCCCTCTGTACATCACCTCTACAATAACAATAAAAATCATACTAGTGAGGTGAGGCAGATCCAAAGAAACATGGACTCTATGGTTTCCCTCATTGTCAATAATTAGTATATGTCTAAGATGCTCCTAGCAGAAGATCACAATAGCTCAATAGCTATGTCCATATGAACACATAAGATGGTGCTAAGTGAAATGAACTCCAAGTTATGGAAATAAGTGGTTTATCATTGTTCTTGTTATTTGCAATGTACCAAGTGAAATTATGCCTTTTTCTTTTTTCTTTCTTCCCCATGGTTTTACCCCTGATGTCACTGTAACTGATTTTGGTACCCTGTGTATTGTATATACATTTATTGGAACTAGGGAAGGGAAGGGGAATATCAAAATCAAGAGACAAATGATAAAAGGGGAACCAATACAACAGCAATATTAACAAAACAATATGCTGTAAACCAGCTGTACAACTCAGGGGGGAAGAGAATTGGGGAGGGGGGAGGGGGAAGAAAAATGAGGGAGGAGGTAACAAGTTTGATAAGAAATGTACTCACTGCCTTACATATGAAACTATAACCCCTCTATACATCACTTTGACAACAAATAAATTAATAATAAAAAGAAATAAAACAAAAACAAATATTGAAACCAGGCCCTAATGGTTCAGCCTATAATCATAGCTATTCAGTAAGCTAAGATCTGAGGATTGAGATTTGAAGCCAGTCCAGGCAAGAAAGTCTGTGAGATTCTAAACTCCCATTAACTAGCAAAAATAATAATAATAATAATAATAATAATAATAAGAGTAAAAGTGTGGCTCAAGTGATAGAGTGTGAACAAAACAAGCTCAGGGGGCTGGGAATATGGCCTAGTGGTAAAGTGTTTGCCTCGTATACATGGAGCCCTGGGTTCAATTCCTCAGCACCACATATATAGAAAAAGCCGGAAGTGGCCCTGTGGCTCAGGTGGTAGAGTGCTAGCCTTGAGCAAAAAGAAGCCAGGGATAGTACTCAGGCCCTGAGTTCAAGCCCCAGGACTGGCAAAATAAATAAATAAATAAATAAAGCTCAGGAACAGCATCCAAGCCCTGACTTCAAGTCCTAGAACCAGCACAGCACACAAGCGCACACACGTGCGCAAACACACACACACACACACACACACACACAACCCATCTATTTATAAGAAATACATACTTATTCTACAGTGATATCATTTTAAAAATTCTTTTAAGCAGTGTGTGGCCTAAGTTTGGAGGGATAGAAGAAGAAGGAGAAGAGGAAATGATAGGGTCTGGGGGAGATGTGTTCAACTTATTAGTGTTCTCTTCCCCTAGGACTTTCAGATTTGTCCGCACATTGACATCACGTATGTAGCTTTAACAATCCATTGAGGCTGGGTGCTGGTGGTTTATGCCTATAATCCAGCTACTCAAGAGGCTGAAATATGCAGATTGTGGTTCAAAGTCAGCCTGAGCAGAAAAGCCTCTTATTTCCAATTAACCAGCAAAAAGTCAGAAGTAGCAGTGTGGCTGAAATGGTAGAACATCAGCCATGAGTTGACAAGCTAAGCAAGAGACAGGAAAGTGGCGGAGGTGAAGGTGAGTTGAGATGCAGTCATAATAGTCAATGCATGTTCTACAAAATGAAGAAAGGGTTGGGGTTGGGAGGGATAGGGAGAATGACAAAAGGAGTGATATTAGCCCACCAAGATGTATTCTATTTTTATATGACTTTGTTGTATGACAACTCTTTTGTACAACTGCTTCAAGATAATAAAATGAAAAGAACTACTAGTAAATGAAAGCAACACTGTAAAACCTGAGTTTAAAAAAAAATTCATTGAGGCCTGGGTCTTCCCCCTTAAAGGTTTCTTTCTCCTTCTCTTTCTTTTAGTCTTTAAGTCGTTGAACAGAGTGATTTCACTTCAGCATATCAACTTGTGAATCAAATGCATCTCGTTCACTGCCACCCCTCTATTCAGTTGTTCTGGTGTGTCACCTGGGCATTGTCACCCCTAAAAGTTCCCCCAGAGAACTTAGCTGGTCAGTCAACTTTGAGAATTCCTGGTCTACTTATTCAAATCCAATGGTCTGCAAATTCAGCCATAAATCACCCAGGGGATTTATCTTTGAACATAGCTGCTAGATGTCACCAGATGAGCTTCCGATTCTGCATTTTCAACCTGACCCCAGGAAATGCCAACATTCCTGCTTATGGTCTGGAAACCACAGCTTTCGGCCTGAGTGTCCTAACCTGTCGTTTTGGGTTCAGAGTTTTGGGTTCATTTCCTCTACCCTTGATCTTCTTCCAATCCACTCAATGGTGGCCCATTGCCAGTCAGGAAGCTGGACCCAGGTATGACTCGGGACTCACAGAATAATCACTGGGTTGGCCTCTATTGCTGCTTTCTTTACTCTTATATGAACCAAGGAAAGATCTGTACCCTCTAGAGTATCCTATTTAGCAAACACGGCACAATGCTATCTATAAGTAAGGAAAACAGGAAACTGCATGGAAGGAAATCCTGGTGCCAGAGCACAGCCCTTAGGCACTAAGTGAAGAAGCCTTGGGTGGTTGGTGTCAGACTTCTGAATTGTGGAACCTTTGCACACTGGCTCACAAATGATGACAAGTCCTGTCTTTTTCCATAGCCCATGTTAACTTCTGTATCGATCCTAAAAACAGTCCATCCATTGGACCTGTGTCTTCATCTTAATCATTTGAGATCTATGCTCACCTCATCAGTGATGCTTTCTCTTATATGAACAGATCTGAGGATCATGGATCAGAGCCAGCCCAGGCAGGAAAGTCCATGAGACTCTTATCTCCAATAAAGGACTCTGAAAAGTCTGGAAGTGGTACTGTGGCTCAAGTGGCAGGTGCTAGCTTTGCACACAAAGAGGCTCAGGAACAGCATCCAGACCCTGAGTTTAAGCCCCATGACCAGCAAAAAACAACAACAACAAAAACATAGTCTCTTCTGAGATGAGGCCTCAAAGATTGTCTTTCAGCTCTAGCTACGGTTCATATTCTTTTTTACTATCTACTTGGAAATATTTGGAAATTTTCCTCCCAAACAGTTGGCATCCTATAATCCAAGATTGCCAGTGGGAAAGTAGGAAACAAATAGATATTTTTATATTTTAGTTGAGGGACTACAGAATTTTATATCTGCTTTTTCTCTATCACTGGAGATTGGAGGTGTCCTGAGGTATCTCAGGACAAAGAAGACAGGAGGGAGTGACAGAGAGTGAAGTACACGGGAGGGAGTGGAGTGGGCGGCTGTAGGTGGCTGGTATCACAAATCCATGAAATGGGGCCAGGCACTGACTCTCTCAGGGGATCAGAATTGCTCAGGGCACTGCAGTCCTAGGCCCAGGAAGGATGAAAGAGAAGAGAGAAGAGAAGGATGAGAAGAATGGATGAAGAGCCAAAAGGGAGACAAGAAAAAAGGAATATGAAAATTATGTATGCGTGTGTGTGTTCAATACAGCCAAATAGTCTCTTCATATGAAGATGTATTCATTATTAAGTATAATATGTCAACTGCATAATAAGAACAAACATCAGAAATGAATAGATCTCTGACCTACAAGTCAAAGCCATTGACTCCCCAGCTCACACCTTCATCACCGACTATGGTCATAAGTCAAGCATGCGATTTGATTGATCTCCAACTAGGGCTACAGCAGGAGTGATATCCCAGCTCGATTGAATTGCTCTGTTTCATAAGGACTAGAAAGCACATTTTCTTGCTCAGGTTCTTCTGTACACACCATGAAGATACGTTTGTGATCATGGCCACACCCATGACATGGCACAGAAGTATAGTTAGATTCAGTGCTGTGCTGCCTTTGTACCTCCCACTTCTAATTAATCCATTGCAGAAACAGATGGCCTTCTTAGCCTGGTTTCCCAATGCCTGGGAAGAAAAACCTGACACACAAACTCACACCCAAGTGGTTTTACTTTTAAAAGAGATCTCAGGAAACAACAAAAAGGGATTGAGAAATAGGTAGGAAGGGAGGAAGATAAATAGACGGATAGAACCTTAAGTTGAGTCCCATTGTAGAAGCAAGGCTCACTCTGTCAAGAAAATCTGACAGAATTGTCATGAGGGACAGGGGAAAACAATATTCATCCTCTGACTCCTGTCTCTTTTGGTAAAATGTCTCCACTCTATAATAATTCACACATACTTCCAGGCAATACTAGCCTGAGTGTCTCATGCTTTTCTATTAGAGATGCAAGCCAGAATATCTGGGCAACTCACCCACCATCAGGACACACCTGCATGAAGCCAGTGTCTGGACAGTACCAGGACAAAGAGGATGTTTGAGAGCATGAGCAGATCAGATACCATCCTGCATACTTCTGTGGAAATGGTCACCCAATATGTTGCTTTTGCTTTTTTATTCTTAATGCCATTTATCCATCAACAAGTAGGTCCTGGACATTTGTAGCAAGTCAAGTCACCTCAGAGTCCCTAGTATCAGGCATATCTGCATTTTCCCCTGCTCAGCCTGGTGTAGATTCGAGGTGAATAACCTCAAACTTCCACAGAGATCTGAGAGCCACTGGGAAGAATACATCAGGGTCTCATGAGAGGATGGCACTGTCCACCATAGGATACTTGAAGACCATCAAGCCTGATTGGGGCTATTGTTCTCATGACCAATATGATGGATTGGGGTGGGAAAACCTTGCTGATCATGAATTTCTTGTTAGCCTCAATAATTAAAATGGATATTCATTTCAAATCAGGAGGGACAGCTACCTACCCTCAGGGTGGTCAGAAGGTTGTGTGCTGCGAGCCTTACATCGATCCTTCCCTTCCTGACTCCTTTGGAGAGCCAGTATCCATAGACTCATCCCAAAAGAAAACCCAAAAGCTGCCCAAAGTAGTGAGCACTGATGAAGGATTTCAAAGCATGTCCAGTTTTTAACAGAGTCAGTGTTAGACACTGCCCGATAAGCAGGACCACCTTTGCAGGGTCCTGTCCTTCGATTCTTCCTACTAGATTCCTGTCAGCCATCCTTCCTACGCCCAACTAGTCTCCCTTCCTGGGCTCTCTTCCACAGTGGCCCAGCCACAGTGGGCCAAATACTGATCCCAAGTACCCTTTGGATCATGTCAATCCCAAGTGAGTACCCTCAGGATTACATCATTTCCAAGTTCAAGTAACACTTGGCATTCCCCATGACAAAGAAAGTCATTTAAATGCCTTAGTCTGGCATTTGAAACCTTAACCTGACTTTCCAGGCTTATTTCCCTTAATTCCTCTACAAAACCCCTAGGGCACAGCCCATAAAAAAAAATACATGCACACACACACACACACACACACACACACACACACACACACACACACCACATACACACTATTAACCACTTAGAGACCAACCTATAGCCCACACTTCTCAAGCCATTGGCTATCTCAAACTTTTATCCCTGCGATGAGCATGTGGGAAACCCATTCTTAGACTGACTTCCAATCCCAGAATCATACCTATGCATACACTCATCCACATAAATATTTGTTAGCCACCCTTGCTATGGACCTAACATTACAAATGAAGAAGATATAATTCCTGATTCCAAAGATCTTGGCATCTAGCTGAGGAGAGAAACATGTCAACAAATGATTATAGGGCAGCTGGGCACTCTTGCACCTGTAACCCTAGTTACTGAGGAGGCTGAGGTCTGAGAATTGCAGCCCCAAGCCTGCGTAGGCAGGAAAGACTGTGAGACTCCTCTCTCCAATTAACCACAAATAAATCTGGACTAGGAGCTATGGCTCAAAGGCTAAGGGGACAGCACCCAGATCCTGAGTTCAAGCCCCAGGACCAGCACAATTTTTTTAAATTAAAAAAATGATATGACTTGTGCTGACACACTGTGAAAGAGACAAGTGACTCCCAAGAGTGGAAAGGCAGATCATGAAAAAGGAGAAGCGATTTTTAGGAAGATCTTTCCTTCAGAGAAGCTACAGGACTGATGGGACAGAGGTTGAATGGAAGCATCAGGGAGGGAGCTGCAGAAGGGCAGTCCTCCAGAGGGAGAGAGGTGGGTGAGAAAACCCATAAGTGCCTCATAGCCCTGCTTGGGGGCGTGGTCTCCGTGTCTGGGCAGCAAAGGCCCATCTCTAAGTTATGGGGGAGAGGTATGATGAGATTTGCATTAGAAATCTCATCCTCAGTGGTCATAATACCGGTAATGTGCATGGGACAGAAGGAAAAGACTTGAGGTCTTACTAGGTAAATCAAAAGAGAAGAGATTATAAGAAGAGTCAGAGTGATAGCTGAGGGGAAGGGGCTGGGAGAATAGCTATGGGCACTATTAGGTAGGTTATATACAGTTCAACTGGCCAACTTAGATAATGTATCAGGAAGACCTTAGCCAGTGATTTCTGGTTAATGCAAAGACTTGACTTCACAGGAACCCTATGTCCATGGAACAGCATACAACCTTCTAAACAGCCCTGTAACACAAATATTTAGGCCAGGCTGTTCTTTGACAGGACACTGCCTACATTGATCAGCTTACTTCCTCTATGTCAATGAAACACCAAATATAGCTCTTCCAGTACACACTTTTGTTTTAGGAAACATGACCCGCTAGATTTTTATTTTCAGTGTTTGGCAAATGTAACTGTATGAATGTATGCCTTCCTGATTGCTCTAGTAAAAAAACAATGACATAAAGTTCTTTTGAATAGCTTTTGGCAGTCTGCAACCCATGAGCACTGGCCAGAAAGAGAAAAGGCAATGTAGGGCAAGAGTTTCACTGTGGGGAACACAGAGAAAGGAGTCTCTTTTCTGTCATTGCTAAGAAACTTTTGAGAGGAGATCAAGGAATGAGACATCCTAAGATGCAGCTCATCAGATAAAACACTTAGAAAGCAAGCCCTTTAAGGAAGAAGGATGGTACTCTCTGGACAGTGCTCCTGGTGCTTAGCACAATAACTGCCACATCAGGGATAACCAGGCTCTCCTGAGAAAGGACATCACTCTGGCCAAGGAAGAGCACTTGGGACCTCAGGAACTCTGCCTCATGCATATGCTATGCTGTCAGCCCACACACACCTCCTGCTTGGATTGGGGAAAGAGCAATTGCATCACCAGAGTATCCTTGGCCTCTCCTGCTCAGAGGTTCCCCACTCACTCAATCGGTTAAATCATTCTGCATCTTCTGAACACCTAAGTCTTCCATAAGCATGGTGCTGCTAAAACCTCAGCCTGGAATGCATTTCCCCAAGGCCATAAGTCAAATCTCACTCCCTTAAAATGGTGTTGGCTAACCCTCCCCAGACATACATAAGTATACTTGCAGAAACCACCACCTCCCCATCTTTTATTCTGTTTACAGCATGGACTATTTCCCCCAAATTATCTTGTTCACCATGATGTTGCTTCCCCACGAGGACACATCCCCAGAAGCATGTTACTGAGCTACAGCATCCTTCTGTGAACATCATAGAACATATCTCCACATACCTGGATGGTCCAGCCCAATAGTACCATGGCGGCCTCTTGGTGCCATCGACAGGTGCAGTCAACACAGTGGACAGCAGGCTGCTGCCAGTGACAACATTCAGTCTCAGAGAATGCTCTCTCGCTTTGCAAGTAGGGGAGTACATTCTGACATAATGATTAAACCTGCAACATAGTCATTTGTTATAAAAGTATTATGTGCCTCATATAATTGTATGTTCAGCATTTTTTCTATGACTGACAGCACAGGAGGTGTGCTTATACCGGCTTCACCACAAACTCATGACTAATGCACTTTGTGTGACATTGTAAGAGCTACACCACCACTAGGCAATGGGAGTTTTTCAGCTCCATTATAATCTTATGGGACCAATGTTATTACACATGTAATTGACCTATTATTGACCAAAATGCCATCATATTAAGATTCAACAGATGAGGTACCCCCCCATCCTTATAAGACCAATAGTCTCTTCCTGATTTTGTTCCACATCACCCAGAGTTCCACACAGGGTTCACTAAACGCCCTTGGGGAACTTGTTCCTGTGGGTTTTCCCTTACTTTTCAATCTGTTTCAATCAGTTTGCTTCTATGGTTCCCAGACTCAAGGGGGCAATTTAGGAACATGAAACCAAAATGGAGCTCAGGGCTTCCTGAGACCTCTCCGGGGAAGCTGATGCCAGTGGATGGTTATATGGGCTGCACAAGCAGACATGGACATGAGTCCCCATCACCGCAGCCAGCTGTGCAATTCAAATACAAATCACTGTAGACTCAAGGAACATGGGAATGTGATGGAACTTTTAGACAGACTCTCCTCACTGGGTCTGCACAGTTTGGAAGAAAGCATTATGACATTGAGGAACTAGCAGGGCCAGCCAGTGTCAGTACCTCTGTTCTCCATTCCTCTGGCTCTAGTGCCTTTTTCAGAGGCCTAAGGAGGTCACCCACCACGCAGCTGCTGCCCTGTGTTATGAAGGAGAGAAGGCAGGCTTGCCTCAGCTGCCTCATGAATGGTAAGGCCCGGGCCATGCTTTCCATACATCTTCATTTTATTTTCACCTGAAGTGAATCCTTTGCCTTTTGTTCCCAACTGTTCCCCGAAGTTTAGATTGTCCAACATCTTGACGAGTCATTTCTATTGCCTTATGTATGTTCAGTGACATCTAAGATGTATTCCTTGATTCTTTTTTAATTATAAAGGCAAATATGTGTGTAAATACATACATATGTACATACACATACATGTAGCCTATACTCAAATTTGCATATGCATACACAGAGTGATCAGGAATGCCTGTTCTAATTATTGTTGTTCCTGCACTCAACCATCCTTATGACTTCTGCTGCAAAAAGAAAAAGAGGAAAAGGAAACTCTCTTAAGATAACTTGTTGGTGACCCCCTAGTAAAGAGCAGCCTAAAAAGACTTCAAGGAACTTGTGACTTCCAGCTTGAATTTCAGACAAACATTTTCCTGCATTTCTAATGAAAAACGGATCCTTCCCCCTGCTTTTGAAGTGTTCTTTGGGAATTGTTTGAGTGTTCTTTGCAATCTTTTATACCCAGCCTAAGGACTCTGACAAACTCTCTCTTTCCCTTCAAAGGCTTGTTAACTACGTGATGAATACACCTGTCACTTCCAATTCTAACCTGGCTTTCTGTTGTGATGGCTGTAGAACTTGGTATCTATGGCAACTTTTCAGAGGCTCAACATCGATTAAAAAGTGATTGGCTTATCAGGGTTGCTTAGTTGATTGATGGAAATGATCAGTTGCTCAAAATAATCATGACAGATAAAGCCTCTTGATTAGCTAGTAGTTGCGAGATTCAAATATGTTAGATTTCATTACCTTCTTTTTACTATTTCCATGCCAAAAAAAAATTTAACTAGAATTTAATTCTACTGAAGTAGTTACAAGTTAATTTGAACTGTCTCGGTGAAGAAAATTTGATTTGATCCACACATCTTATTTGGAAGCCAAATGGCTCATTTTATCTAGTCTAGAAAATCTGCTCCCTGGTTTTCTAATACCCCAAGGTCACAGACAAAGTTCTGATCTTAAAAAAAAAAAAAAGAAGTCAGGTTTGGTGTTAAGAAACATTTTAGCTAGGTTTAGAGAATTTACAAGTGAATTCTAAAACTTTTTGTTCTAATGGTTTCTCAAAACCAGGGAAGTGTATTGTGGGGAGAAACATCAACTGAAGTCTGACCTTCCTAGGAAATTCAAATGACTTATATTTCAATAAAGCATGTTAAATCAAATATTTTCAGAAGTGTAGTGATATGGTAGTTACAACGATACAAGATAATTTTAGGTTGCCTACAAACTTTGTAATTACCAGGTATTTATTTTAGTGGCACATTGCTATTATCCAATCACTCTTTACCTTTAAAAAAAAATATGGTGGTCATTTCATTTCATATGGTTTAACTCTCCACCTCCCTCCCCCTCCACCCCCCGTTCCTTCCAACCCCTCTCCTCTCTTTTCCTTTCCTCTCTCCTCTTCTCTCTTTCTGTGCTGAGAATTGAACCCAGGCTTGTACTTCTTGAGCACACAGGGTAGCACTGAACGAAAACCTCCAACCCTTATGTTTAGAAAACTATATTCCTTTTATTTTCTAGACTGCCATAACAAATTGCCACAACTGAGTGGCAAAAAGAGCAGGAATGGGTTGTCTCACAATTGTGGATACTACAAGTTTGAAACTGAGGCATCATCTCTGGTCCACGTTCTCAGAGTTTCGAAGGGAAACCATTTTGCTTCCCATGTCTGCTGGGGCTCACGAGCATTCCTTGGCCTGCTGCTTGCTGCAGGGATCCAACCTCTGCCTTTGTCATCACCTGGCAAAGGCTATGTCTCTCCTAACATGGCTGCCTTATAAGAATAGCCACCTGGATGAGATCTTGCACCCTGACTTTCTGTCACCTGCTATTTCTACAGCTCCAAAATAAGCCCAGATGCTCATGTGCGGACATCTTGGAAATAAGATGGCTCTACAATTTATACCCCTGCTGGTATGGTAGGTCTTAAAATTACATTGGGCATAAGTCAGAAAAGAAGAAATTATTTCTTCTGCTCTAGACTGCAAAAATGTGTCACTAGGGATAGCCAACGACTTCGATAGCATAGTCCGAACCCTTGTAAATCTAGAGAGACAGATCCCTAGCAGCTATGTTTTTGCAAAATAGAAGAGCTTCAGCTATGATCAAGGATGCGGGAGGTCTTGCACCATGCTAAAGGAAGACTATTGGTTTGAATTAACAGATTAGGACAAGTCCAAACTCACAGCCACAAATTAATCTACAAAGCCTCTCAACTAAAGGAGCAAGCTCCTCTAGCATGGCTCTGGTTGTCTTGACTGCTACCTTTCCTGGGACTCCCTATCTAGTATAATAATTCCACTAATATTTGACCCTGTATTCTCAATCTGCTTCTTAAGTTTGTTTCTTCTAGGTTGAAGTCTATCAAGCTACAAATAGCCATTTTAAAAAGGGAGCCTCCGTATAAACTGTCCTCTGGAATTTTACTGCGGTCCATCAACATAGCACACAAACCACATCCTTTCTAACCTTGAAGACCCTTCCTGGAGGATTCCAGACTGAGCATCCCAGACTGGTGGACTCCACTCTGCCCTCTCTCCGCAGGAAGTAGCCCTACCCCGGAGTGGTCATCCCCCCACTTCCCTTGTGATACTTACAGTTTCCATCTAAGAGGGTGGAGAATGAGAGAGTAAAGAGAACTATTAGGTAGACAGAGACCAAAAGTGGGTACATAACACATGGCAGATAACCTGTGCCCCATTAGGGTTATTTCTTGTTCCCACAGTGTCTCAGGCTCCTGCTCAAATGCTTCTCTTTCCCATAATGCCCTGGCTGTCTGCTTAACCAATATAAAGAGCTGGGGCATTCATCAATCATCCATCCATCAATCAGCACAAAGCCAAAGAGAGGAATTATGGAAGGAGACTAGTAATAGAAAGCCACCCTAGGAGAGGCCTCCATGGATCCCTTGGACCCCTTTCCTGATGGAGTCACAGACTACATTAAGTTCCTTTTTGGACTCTCACTCTTTCTTTCAGGGCTTTCCTTTCACTTTCAAATAAACTTACTCAGATGTGAATAAAAAACCAGCCCTACAGCGAATATTAAGAGGGGAAGCCCACCCAACAGAGATCGTAAAAGACACACAGACAGATTCAGAAAGAAACTTCAATAGCCAAAGTCCAGCAGAAACACAAGCTCACTAAAGACAAGAAGAAAAAAAAAAAAAAAACAACAGGAAAAAACAGCCCAACAAGAAAATGGAAGGAGAAAAAACACCCTTATCCTTGATCTCTTTAAATATAAATGGCTTAAACTCCCCGATCAAGAGGAGCAGACTGGCAGAATGGATCCGCAAGCAAAAAGTTGACATCTGTTGTCTACAAGAGACCCACCTTACAGCAAGGGACAAAAACAGGCTTCGAATGAAAGGATGGAGCAAGATCTACCAAGCAAATGCACCCACCAAAACGGCAGGTGTAGCCATCCTGATCTCAGACAAGCTGGATTTCTCTTTAAAGTCCACTCAAAAAGACAAAGAAGGACACTACATATTGATACAAGGAAAAATCCAGAATCAAGACATCACGGTGATAAATGTATACTCACCGAACAAAAGAGGCCCGACATATGTCAAGCAAATTCTCACAGAATTACAGAGCAAGATAGATGCAAACACAATCATAGTGGGTGACTTTAATACTCCTCTCTCTCCAAGAGACAGATCCAACACCCAGAGGATTAGTAAGGGAGCTGAGGACCTAAATAACACCATTGCCCAAATGGATCTAACAGACCTATATAGAACCTTCCACCCTACAGAGACCCAATACACCTTCTTTTCAGCAGCCCATGGATCATATTCCAAAATAGACCACGTCATAGCCCACACAAAGAACCTCAGCAAATACAAAAGAATTGACATCATCCCATGTATTATATCTGATCACAGTGGATTAAAGGTAACCCTCAACAACAAAGGATACCACAGAGCCTATACACACTCTTGGAGGCTAAACCCCACGCTGCTATCCAACACTTGGGCCACAGATCAAATTAAAGATGAAATCAACGAATTCATAAACCACAATGACAAAGAAAACACATCACAAAGAAACCTATGGGACACAGCTAAGGCAGTACTGAGGGGCAAGATCATTGCACTCAGTACCCACATTAAAAGAATGGAAGCAGAGCAGGTGAATACCCTCACGATGAAACTAAAACAACTGGAGAAACAAGAAATGACAGAATCTAAAACGACTAGGAGGGGAGAGATTACAAAGATTAAAGAAGAGATAAATCTGATTGAAAATAGAAAGACCATTCAACAAATAAATAAGACTAAAAGCTGGTTCTTTGAGAAAATAAACAAAATTGACAGACCCCTTGCAAGACTCACAAAAAAAAGAAGAGAAGAGACTCATATACGTAAAATCAGGGACTCCACAGGAAAAATTACAACAAATACACACGATATTCAAACAATCATAAGGAGCTATTTCCAAAACCTCTACTCAACAAAAAACAATAATTTTACAGAAATGGATCAATTCTTAGAGAAGTACAAACTGCCCAAACTGAACCAAGAAGAAATAAATCAACTAAATAAACCAATAACTTACGGTGAGATACAGGAGGTAATCAAGAACCTCCCTACTAAGAAAAGCCCAGGCCCAGATGGATTCACCAATGAATTCTACAAAACCTTTAGTGAGGAGCTAATTCCAATACTCCTCAAACTCTTCCGCGAAATAGAAACGGAGGGAAAAATCCCGAACTCATTCTACGAAGCTAATATCATACTCATCCCCAAACCAGGCAAAGATCCAACAAAAAAAGAGAACTACAGACCAATATCACTAATGAACACAGATGCAAAGCTCCTCAATAAAATATTAGCTAACAGGATCCAGAAAGTGATCAAGAATATCATACATCATGACCAAGTAGGCTTCATCCCTCAGTCACAAGGATGGTTCAACATCCGTAAATCAATCAATGTAATTCACCACATAAACAGAACTAAAATCAAGAATCACATTGTTATCTCAGTCGATGCCCAAAAAGCCTTTGACAAAATACAACATCCATACCTATTAAAAGCTTTGGAGAGAACAGGAATAGATGGAACATTCCTCAAAACAATAAAAGCCATATACAACAGACCAACTGCTAATATCATATTAAATGGAGAGAAACTTAAATCATTCCCCCTAAACACAGGAACAAGACAAGGATGCCCACTCTCCCCACTTCTGTTCAACATAGTACTGGAATCCCTAGCCATAGCAATAAGGCAAGAGGAGGACATCAAAGGGATCCACATCGGCAAGGAAGAAATCAAGTTATCCCTATTCGCAGACGACATGATCTTATATCTCAAGGACCCAAAAAACTCAGTACCCAAACTCCTACATCTAATAAACCAATTTGGCAAAGTAGCAGGATACAAAATCAATCCACAAAAGTCAGCAGCTTTTCTGTACACCAGCAATAGACAAACAGAAAAGGAAATTATGGAAACGATTCCATTTACAGTAGCCAAAAAAAGAATAAAGTACCTAGGGATCAACTTAACCAAGGACGTGACGGACCTATTCAATGAAAACTACAAAAATCTAATAAGGGAAATCAAAGAAGACACAAGGAGATGGAAAGACCTCCCATGCTCATGGGTAGGCAGAATCAATATAGTGAAAATGGCCATACTGCCCAAATTGTTATACAAATTCAATGCAATACCTATCAAAATCCCAGCCACATTCTTCACTGAAATAGAGAAACCAATCCATAAGTTCATATGGAACAGCAAAAAACCTAGAATAGCCAAAGCAATTCTAGGCAAAAAACATAGTGCAGGAGGTATCACCATACCAGACTTCAAGCTCTACTACAAGGCCATCATAACAAAAACAGCATGGTATTGGTATAAAAACAGATCGGAAGACCAGTGGATTAGAATTGAAGACCCAGAAATAAAACCGCACTCTTACAGCCAACTGATATTCGACAAAGGAGCTAAAGACATACAATGGAATAAACATAGCCTCTTCAACTACTGGTGCTGGGAGAACTGGGCAGCCATATGCAGAAAACTCAAAGTAGACCCAAGCCTATCACCATGCACCAAGATCAACTCAAAATGGATCAAGGACCTCAACATCAGACCTGAATCCTTGAAACTACTGAAGGACAGAGTAGGAAAGACACTAGAACTTATAGGCACAGGAAGGAACTTCCTGAATAGAGTCCCAGGCGCACAACAAATAGGGGAAAGACTCAACAAATGGGACTACTACAAATTAAAAAGTTTCTGCACAGCTAAGGTCATAGCCACCAAAATAGAAAGACAGCCAACGATATGGGAAAGGATATTTACCAGCACAGCAACAGACAAAGGCCTGATATCTGTCATCTACAGAGAACTCAAAAAACTAAGCCCCTCCAAGCCCAATAAACCTATTAGGAAATGGGCAAAAGAGCTAAAGAGAGACTTCACAAGAGAAGATATAAAAATGGCAAAGAAACACATGAGGAAATGCTCAACATCCCTGCTAGTAAAGGAAATGCAAATAAAAACAACCCTGAGATACCACCTCACCCCAGTTAGAATGGCCTATACTCTGAACTCAGGAAACAACAAATGCTGGAGGGGCTGTGGGGAAAGAGGAACCCTTCTCCATTGTTGGTGGGAGTGCAAATTAGTACAGCCACTTTGGAGAACAGTATGGAGGTTTCTCAAAAAGCTCAATATAGACCTACCCTATGACCCAGCCATACCACTCCTAGGCATCTATCCTAAACAGCAAAACCCAAGATATCAAAAGGACATTTGTACTTCCATGTTTATCGCAGCACAATTCACAATAGCCAAAATTTGGAAACAACCCAGATGCCCCTCCACAGATGAATGGATCCAAAAAATATGGTACTTATACACAATGGAATACTACATAGCGATTAGGAATGGTGAAATATTGTTATTTGCAGGGAAATGGTCAGAACTCGAACAAATAATGTTGAGTGAGACAAGCCTAGAACACAGAAAACAAAGGGGCATGATCTCCCTGATATATGACTGTTAACAAAGGGAGATGGAGAGACAGTAGAGACCAAGTCTGTGAACACTGTATATGTGCTTGATACATTGTATACTGCATATGGGTCTACCTGACCTAGACAAGGGATGGGAAAACAGGTTGTAAGATATCACAAGAAATGTACACAATGCCCTACTATGTAACTGCACCCTCTTTGCACAGCACCTTGTAAAAAAAAAAAAATTTATGTTCAATTGATAATAAAAAAAAAATAAAAAAATAAAAAAATAAAAAAAAAAATAAACCCAAAAAAAAAAAAATAAATAAACTTACTCAGTTTAGTTTAAAAATTAAAAACCACGGGTCATATTAGATTAGAAGCCCACCTTATTTTAGTCTGACCCCATCCTTAACTATTTACCTCTTAATGACCTTCCTCCTAAATACGGTCCAGTTCTGAGCTACTCGGGGCTGGGAATTTAACATTAAAAGGACATTATTCAGCCCACAATAACTAGCATATTAAGTTGTGCTTTCACCAGTAGGATTCCTTATGATGACACTAGTATAGGCTTGGAGTGTTGCTGTTAAGCTGAAGCTGACTTCTTTAAATTGAATAAGGATAGCATGAGAACATGGCAGTATTTGCCAACCACTTACAAAGAATGGCAGGAGCTGGGAAGAGAGAGTGGTCATAAAGCCAGGCACGAATGAGTCTCCTCTCCCCCGCCCTCGGTGTCCTTTACACTGTGACCTTGCCGCAGCTCCCATCAAGAGGTAGGCTCTACTTTTTTCACCTCTTAATTCAGGCTGACCTTGGGATTTGATTTGGCCGAATTAGTAAGTCTGCAGTCAGCAGGCGCGTGAAAAGTGCTTGCTCGTTAGAGAGCAGCCCTCTTGTGCAGGCTGCCCTGCTGAAACATGCGAGCGAGCACATGGAGCAGAACCAAGGCCGGCAGCTGGTAATCAGCTGACCAGCTGCTGACTGCAGACCCACAGCGTTCACCCCAGACCAGGCCGGCCTTCTCAGTGTCCAGACCAGCAGAGCCCCCCAGCGGAGCCCAGCCCACACTGCCCAGCTACAGAATCACCAACTAAACAAACAAAACTAAAAGCCAGTGGCCACTTAACACTTTCTCATCAATTTCCTCTTCATTTTGTCTTGTGCTTATAATACTTTTTGTCAATACTTTGGGGACGTGTCGCATCAAATATTGTTTCAGTGTCTCAGAAGTGTTAGGCTGGGATGTAACAAAACACAGAGCATTGGGAAGGAATGGGGAGGGCTACATAAGGGAGGTAACGTCCAGAAAAGATACTGTCGAAGGTATCATTACAATCCATTTACTCTCTTCCTGTGAAGTGGATCAGAAATAACCTTAAACTGGGGAGCAGTGGCCTAAACCTGTAATTCTATCTACTCAAGAGACTGAGATCTGAGGATTGTGATTCGAAGCCAGCCTGGGCAGGGAAGTCCATGTGACTTTTATCTCTAACTGACCACCAAAAGAGCCAAAATTGGAACTATGGCTCAAGTGGTAGAGTGCTAGCTTTGAACACAAAAGCAGAGGCAGTGCCCAGGCCCAGAGTTCAAGCCACGGGACTGGCAAAACATAAAATAAAATAACCTTAGTGGCAGAGAAAAATGAATCAGGATACTAAAACCACAGCCATCAGTCACATTCCTGCAGAATGCTTTCTGGTCCATTTGATTCTTAGAGAAATCCAGAAAGAGATTCCCATCAACAATAACACTCATTGTTGGTGAGAAAACTGGAGCTGTAGGCCCCAGATCGTGATGATTCTTCTCAGAAACCACCCCGTTTCAAACCCAACTCTAAACAACATAATAGAACAAGGATTCAACTTTAAATTGGTTTTGCTGCCCTGTCCTGCTGCCAAGGGATGCATGTCTATTCTTATCCACACAGGGCTTGTTCTCCACGCTTCTACCAGAGTCGTCTTTCCAAAGCGTCAACCTGACCTGCCAACCTCACTTAAAAAAAACTTCCATGCCTTTCTCTTGTTCAGGCTGTCAGAACAAAATACCACAGACTGTGGCTTAAACAACAGAAACTTATTTTCTCACAGTCCTGGAGGCTAGAAGTCCAAGATTAAGATCCTGGCGGAGTTACTGTAGTGTTTAGTGAGGGCTCTCTTCCTGGCTTATGGGTGGCGGACTTCTCATTGTGTCCTTACATGGCTTTTCCTTTGTGCATGTGCATCCCTGATATCTCTCCTTCCCTCTGCCCTGCTCTGCTTTCCTCTCCTCTTCTCTTCTCTCCTTACCCCTTGTCTCCTCCTCCTCTTGTCTCTCTCCTCTTCCCTCCCCTCCCCTCCTCTTGTCTCCCCTCTCTCTCCCTCTTCCTCCTTCTCTTCCTCCTCCTCTCTTTTTTTCCTCTCCTCCCACTCTGTCTTTCTGTCTCCTTATAAGGACACTAGTACTCTACCTTTATGATTTCATTTCATCTCCGTTTTCTCCTCAAAGGCTTTATCTCCACATGGAACCATGTTGGGGACTGGGGCTTCAAGCTCTGAATGGAAAGATGAAAGGTATATATGCAGCAGCCTTGACTGGCCTGACCTCTGTCCATTTCTCCAGTCCCTTTGTGTGCCATTAACCAGCCCATATTCTCCTGCTCCAGACACTCTGTTTTGCTACCTTTCTTTTACTTTACATTTTTTAAAAAATTTTAATTTAATTGTCAAGGTTGATGTACAAAGGGGTTACAGTTACATAGGCAAGGAAGTGATTATATTTCTTGTCAAACTTGTTACCCCTCCCTGATTTTTCTCCCACCTGCCTCTCCCCTAATCCCCCACCTCAAGTTGTACAGCTAATTTCCAACATATTGTCTTATGAGTATCACTGTTGCACTGATTCACTCTTTAGCCTTTGTCTCACCATTTTGATGTTCCCCTTCCCTTCCTTAATTCAGATAAATGTATATACAATACCCAGAATACCAAAATCAAAAACAGTGACAACACGGGATAAGCCACAGGGAAGAACAATGAAAGAAAAAGGAAATAATTTCACATAGTACATTAAAAAATAACACCAATAATGAAAACCCTCCTGTTTCCATATCTTGTAGTTCATTTCTTTTAGCATCATTTTGTATGATCATATGTATATTTGCTACCTTTCTTGAACTACATCAGTCTTAGGGCTCATAAGATTACTCTTATCTAGGTGATATCCACATAAGAAGACAAGCTCCAAGACAGTAAGGAAGAATTACAACTGTTTTTCCTCAGCAGTTTATTTCCAACCTTAGTACTTGGCAAATAGAAGGCACTTCATCATAGTTTGCAGAATGAATGAAAAGGCTAGCCAAGAGCTTGAGAATTACTTTAACAATCCAGACCAACATGACTCGGAGATATGAAAAAATAATAACAGTAGACATTTATTCAGCACTTCCTATGTGTTAAGTCCAAAGAACACAAGGATAAGTAAGACATGTCTAAAACTAACCCCTCTGCATACACTTGTCTCATTATACCATGTTTCCTGTTCCCTTTATGCCCAAACACTGAGATTTTTTAATTAACTAATATTTACTTCGCTTTGCTGTTTACAACCATTATGCATATATTACCTGAAAATGTTAACATTAGAAATGAAAATCATTGTGTATCACTGAAAGTATAAAAGGTAATTATCAGGCTCTCAGATTATGGTCACAGGAAAATGGCTATCAATAAATTCTTTATACTTTTTGGTAGCTTAAGAGAGAATATACCATACAAGTAAAAACTTTTAAATATAAAGATAACTGAAATGATAGATAGACAGCTATTCATTCTAAGAATCATTCTTCAGAATTAATGTGACCGGCTGACATAAACCCTACATTTTTATGATATTTGATATAAAATGTGTTAAGGGAAAGTAGAAGTATCATCAACACACCAAGTCTTGCAATAACTAATAAACTGAATATAGGCAGAGTAAATTCTTTCAAATTTGGAAATTGTAGCTATTCTATGATGTCTACCTGAGACCCACCAGGCTTCCTGATAGGAGTTTTACAGATGTTCTGTAAATACTTGGTCGTCACACAGAGTAAAAGTCATTGTCATACTTTGCAGAAGACAGAATTTGAAGCCAGAAAGTTTCCAGCATGGTTGATGCACAGCATAGCTCAGACTCACACTTCAGCCAGCCTGACCTCAGAGAGTCAAGGAGCCTTGCTTGCTCTTGATATTATTCCTCCCCCTCCCTCTCTCCCTCCACCTCAAAGCTGGCTACAACAGGTTCTGGCTGACTCTCTTGGTAGAAAGTCTGAGATAAAAATAAGTAAATTAACTGAATTAAAGTGGCTTTGTGTGTCTATTTTGAGACTGTGAATGTGATTCCTAAATGCCTTCTGAAGCCCAGAGAGAGAAAGCAAAAGTCCTTGCGGCCTTTTATCCATCTCTATGAAGCAATTCAGACAATCTCCCCTGCAGGAGACATTTTTTTTTAGCTTAGAGAATGATACAGATTTAGAATTATGCAAGGCCGGATGTCTTCACCTAGGAGAAGTGGGGACTGACCCCTCTCTGATGGGACAGCAGGAAGGTGAAGTCACACAGCAAAGCCAACCATGGACCCACATACACCTCTGCCTGCTACATATTCCACCTGGGAGAGAGTTCACTTGCTTGGTTAAGATGTCTCTCCCTCAAGGAACTCTCTTTTCAAATGCCTAAGACCCTAACAAGATAATTAAGTCTTTAATTCCTAAGCTCATTTGGGTTATTTGAAAGCTGTGAGCCAGTCTCCTAGAAGTCCTTAAAGGACACAAACCAAGACAAGCAAATTCAAGGTCAAACTTTATGATAACGTTGTCAGAGGAGAATCCTAGCTGGCTATGAAGCAGATAGATGGATTTTTTTCCCCGTTCCATCCTCAGTAAGAGCTCTCATTTTTGATGTTCCTGTCTGTAAAATGGGGGTGATAGAAACTCCTTTGAGGTGAATCCAACAAGTGCCAACTGGTTGAGCTTAGTAAGGAGAGAATGTTAAGCCCTCAACATTAGTAAGCTGAAGGCTTTAAACGCTCTAGACCTTATTAGCTTATTTCTTTTCCTTCTTTTTTTCTTCATTGGTTTATTTAAGACCAAGTCTTGCTAGGCAGCCCACACTGGCCTCCAGCTGCCTGTCTGCCTGCTTCATTCTCAGGAGCGCTGGGATTACAGGAGAATGCCACCATACCCAATTTGGGGTTATCTCATTTCTGAGGTAAGAGTAATGAGTAACACTGCTCTAAACTGGAAAATGCTTGACTTTCCTTGATTCATCCAATACATATTTATTGCATGTCTACCATATGGATATAGTTGTTTGCTGCATTTGTTGAGTGTATACTTGAAAGGCAAGGCAAACATTGAGGACAATCAGTGGCAAACATCACTCAAACATTGGACAACTACGTAATGTGCACTTTGAAGGACAAAAGATGGACTGGAGGTAATCCACAAAGGTCTTTCTGAGGAAATGGCATTCTTACTAACTTGAAGATGAGTAGCGGGGCAAATGGAAAGCTGCAAAAGAGATGTCCAGACTGGGGCTAGTGGGGGGCGAACCCTGAGTGAAGAAGCTGATCTTGTCCCAGAATGGTGAGGAATGAATGGGAATAAGAAAGGGCAAGAAGCAAGGGAAAGACAGGACCAAGTTCATGTGTAATCACGCTCTGAATGCTGCCTTAAAGATTCCTTGCAGCCCAGAGAACAGAGCTGAAAACATGCACACATGGGATCTGATTTGTCACCTTCACACCATTATTCTTGCTGTTGTAGAAACCAGATTCAAGAAGGGTTTTAAGAAGGAAAGTCCCCAGCCACAAAAGCTACTAGAGTCAGGCAGAGATGGAGAAGGTTGAGGAGAGAACTGGTAGAGCAGCCACACAGAAAATCACTCATTTGTGTCCTCTCCACTGAAGATCTGCTCCTCTGCCCTTCCTTTTGTTCCACCTCAGATTCTTCTCTTATAATAGCAGAGACATATAAACAGCCAATATGAAGATTTTCTTGTTAGACTGGAAGAAGTTTAAAAGACTAATAATATCACCTGCTGGAGTGAATGCCAGGAAGTGCAATATTATTGTTCACTTAAGGAATGTGTAACTTAGTGATGATGCCTTTTTGGAAAAAAAAACCACAATTTGGCAGCATCGATCAAAACATTAAGTACCTTGGCTTTTTGACTGAGCGCATCCACTTCCAGGAATCCTGCTGACAAAGTACTTGTCCACGTGCACAGAGAAGGATGGAAGAAGTGGTTTATAGCTAATAGAACAAAACTAGACATAAATGTCCATCCACAGTAGAGCAATTTAAGTAAATCTTGGCAAAGCTATACTATGGAGTACTATGAAGCCAGTAAAAAATAAAAACAAACCTAAATGACTTCTGAAACAGGATATACAAAATAAGCAAATTAAAGAATGCCTATAGCACTTATGTGCTGATTGATCTCTTTTTTTTTAAAGATAGTTTCATATGAGCATGTCACACAGAAAAGAAACTGGAAAGAGCCACCATAGCATTGGCAGTAGACATCTCTAAGGAGAGAAGCAGCGATTACAGGAAGCAATGGGGAGTATAACCATCGTCCTTAGGAGAATGAGATACCTAGAACAGACAAGTTCATAGAGATGAAGGAGGAGGAGGAGTGGTAACTAGGACCTATGGGGAGGAGATACGGATGCCAGTGTTAAATGAATGCAGAGTTTCTCTTAGGGATGATCACCAAGTGATGGGGGATGGGGTGATGACTTGAGATCTGTGTGAATGTTCTTAATGCCACTGCACCATATACTTAAATAAAGCTGAAGTTATAAATGTTATGGTAAGTGTGTTTTACTAGGAACGTGTGAAAAATCTAAATTAGCAATTTCTAGAATTTTTTAAATAATTGATAAAAAATGATTACATCAGAGTTTATTTCCAGTGTTAGACATTTAAAGACATTTGAAGCAAAAGAATATTGAAAAATAGAAAGGGAAAGAAGGAAGAAAGGAAGTAAAGGCTACAGTGAGGAGCTCAGTTCCGATTTGGAACCAATAGCAGGGAGAATGCTTCCTTCAGCATTTTCATAGCACACAATTGCTTCCTTGCTGAGCTGTGGCTGTTTTTCTGTGTCAGCTGGCTTCTCGGAGACAGAGCCCCTAAGGACACCCGAGTCATCTGTGCAAATGAGACAAGAATCAAACTACCTGGTGCCCAAACACATTACAAGTGGCATCTGCACATCATTACGTGAAGCTGATTCTATAAAGCAGAGGGACAACACTGATTACATTCTGCCAGACCCCTTTGTAGAAGAAACCAAACAAACACAAACAATCCCAAGCGTCTGCTAATGCTGGGCTGCTCTTCTCCGGGCATCTGTTGGAGTCAAAGACAAGAGATGCTCATGCTGGGACAGGAAGCTCAGGTCAAAGGGGAAAGGAGAAAGGCTCCAATCTTTACAAAGAATTCAGAGCAGGAAAGCAAATGTCACTGAGAGAAAGCCCACCATGGCCACAGGTAACCAAATATTCTCAGCCTTTGATTTTTATGGACTGGTGATTTATGAATCGTGACCGAAAAACAGAAGGAAATATGTTGAGTTAATGCCATCTAGATGAGGGGATAAACCCTTGGTATTTACTACCCACACACTTAACATCTCAAATGAATACTAATGGGAGATGTTTGTTGAAAATGAGAAGGATACCATTTTCCACCAGACCTCCTGTCATCTGAATGACCTTGGAACTTGAAAACTGCAAGGCAAGAATTTATTTAGTCTCCAGGAAATTGTGAAAGTCTAAATTAGCAAATTCAAAGCTACCCGACCCCCACTTGAAAAATATAGAACAAAGAGGCACTAAGGAAGATGCAAAAAATAGCATTTGGCAGGAGAAGGGGCACAGCTGACAACTTTCTTAAAGCCTGATATTGCTTTTATAACACTAAAGAACAAAACGAAAATGGCATATTCTCTCTCTCTCCCTGTCTCTCTGTCTCTGTTTCTGTCTGTCTCTGTGTCTCTGTGTCTCTGTTTCTGTCTGTCTCTGTGTCTCTCTGTCTCTCTGTCTCTCTGTCTCTCTGTCTCTCTCTCTCTCTCTCTCTCACACACACACACACACACACACACACACACACACACAGCAGTACTGGGCCTTGAACTCAAGGCTATATGCTGTCCCTTAGCTTCGTCCCTCAAAGCTGGTGCTCTACCCCTTGAGCCACAGCTCCACTTCCAGCTTTTGGCTGCTTGACTGGTAATGAGAATCTCAAAGACTTTCCCAACCAGGCTGTCTTCAAATCATGGTCTTCAGATTTCAGCCTCCAGGCTGAAATGGCAAGCATGACCCACCAATGCCCTGGTGACAACTGTGTATTCTGTAGAAAGTAACCCTGGGGCAGACCTCCTGCTACCCCTAACCAGTACTTAGAGTTAGGGACCTCTGCCTGCCCTGCCCTGCAGCTCAACAAGTGTAAGAAGGCCCTTCAGGGCCATGCCAGGGCCTCCCACTCACTCCCTCACTTCATGGGAGATGCTTCCCCTGTGGAGCTGAGAAGAAATCTCTCCATCCGGTTCACATCCTGTACCCTTCTTTCTACTCACCGCAGTGAGCTCATACCAAAGTGACCTCCTTCATCTGATGTTTTACGAAATCACCTTCCCTTCTCTGCGAGCTCTTCTCTAGGCAAAACCTCCTAGAGTCCTTGACTGAAGTGAGTTTTGCAAGCACTGGATAGGCTACCCTAATATCCTGGTCAACATTTCCAGCCCTTTTAAACTGGAGAGTCTCTTTGAAGCAAAAACTTGATAAAAGCAATGCTTCTCTTATCCCTACTAATACCTCTCTAAGCTGTTAATGATCAATTACCCTCGGTATGCAGGGAAGGAAAGCCCCGAAGCAGTCTTTGAAGAGAAAGGTTAAAGAGAAGAGAGGGAAGGAAGTGTGGGGCTAGCCGGGCAACAGCAGGAATAAATGGCGGGGGGGGGGGGGGGGGGGGGGGGAAGTAGACAGAGAAGAGAAAGAGAAAAAGAGTAAGTAGAAGTAAGTAGAACAGCCTCCATCTCAATTTTATCCTATGCAGACATGGTGTAGGCACGTGCACAAACACTTATGCATTCACCAGCACACACACACACACACACACACACACACACACACACACGATCCATCACTCATTAAGCAATCCAGACTAAGAGCCAAATAGCTCTGAACACCACCCGATGTCTTCCCTCTGCCTACTAACAAATCCTACATTTTCTTCATTTTAACAACTTAATCACTTACCCATCATCGTCTCTCCAGATGGACGTGGAGACTATGTTTGGTTAAAGAGCTTCACTCTTTTTATAAGCAGCCCAATAAAGATAAGTGGAAAAAAATCAAAACTCTGTGAACTAAAAGCTCAGACTGCAGAGATTCCTCATGTATAATGCTTTCTAATTCTGACCAGGAGCCAGATAGGATAACCTAATAAAAGTTAAAACCAGGGTCACACAGAGCTCTGATGCATATGGTCAAGTGGCCTGTTCTGGTATAGCAATTTCTCCTGTGGAACTGAATAGGTTCTGTAGGCATTTTCCAGACTGTAACATCATCTGGCTGACTTCAATGGCCAAGTCTCCATCAGCAGCCTCCTACCCTAACCCCAAATCTGTCCTATAACATATCCAATCAGCTAGGTTATTCAAGTCTTGTTCATAGCTTTATTATATTAGGAAAAAAGTAAAGCCTTCTGACTGCAAATCTCAAATTCAATTTAACCATTCACCTACCTTTTGTTTAATGTAAAATTCAAACAAGAAACATTTTCCCCCTCAAACTGATAAGTTCTCTAAATATCATAGCCCTTTGTTTGGTTTCATGATATTGCTATAGAACACAATACCTTAATTTCTGATAAGGAGAATAAGGAGAGATGCAGTATAAAGGAGAGCAGAAGGAAGTGAGATGTGTGTTATTCCGCTGTCTTCTTTAAGAAGAAGCATGGATGCATGTTATATGCACGAGAGAATTCTAATGAGCAACTAACTTAAAGTCTAACAAAATGAATACCAAGATGTTGGAACTTGAGGTGTCAGGGTTGAGGGAGTAAGATCAAGAGGAAAGGGTAGGCAAGTGGAGAGAGGCAGAGTGGGAGAATGCAGTCATAATATTCAGTGTATAACATGTGAAAATGGAACTAGGAACATTGAGGTAGGAGGTGGGATTGGGAGAAATGGGGGCATAATGAAAGGGTGACCTTGGTCAAGATGTACTGTCCTCATGAACTGACGTGTTGAAATAAAACCCTTTTGTACAGCTATTTAAAGATTTTTTTTAATTTTTTTTAAGTTTTTATTATAAAACTGATGTACAGAGAGGTTACAGTTTCATAAGAACGAAAATAAATAAAAAATGATGAATGCATTTCACTTTGGTAGCAATTTTACAAAGCCCTTGCACATTCGTGATCTGAGCCTTACCACGCATTGCCAAGTTGGCTTGGATGCAGTGTGTGTCCTTGTTTTATACACAAGAAAAAGGAGGATTAAGACATTCGAGGAATTCACCCCATTTTGTGCAGACTTGCAAACCCAAGTGCGCATATGTGACAAAACCTATATTTAAAATCCTCTCTTTCACTTTTCGGAAAAGCCACCGGAAGACCTGCCTGGCTGTAGCTTTCTTGCAAAATGAGAAATTCCTAGACATTCTTGGAACGCAATATGGAAGCCTTCCTTACAGTCCCCATCTCCTGTTGACTACCCACAGTCAATGTCAATACCTTCAATGTTTATCGAAGTATCTGACAGTGTCTCACACACACACACACACACACGCATACACACACACACACACACACACACACACACACACACACCTGTCCCACCACCCCTCCCTTGGACTCCTCTGATATATGCTCAGTGGAGATGAAGGAGATTGGGTAACTTGCCATAGTCTACAACTGATTGGTCAGTGGTAGCATCTGAATTTAAAGCCAAAGCGGGTGTCATACTAGATATTATAGGCATGGTAAAGTGAGATTCAGGGAGTCCCAGATCTCCACCATTGGGAGGTTACTTTCTGCATATACACTGTATTCAATTTTTAAAAAAGTCTCATGAACCTCATCATGGTGTGGTACACAGTGTCAGAAGTAGCTTTGCACTTAGAATGGTCCCAGTGGCAGGTGATGAGGGTCCCATTTCCATGAAGACCCTCCATCTTCTGGCTTTATCAAGAATGGATCTGAGAATCTCCTTGTGAATGAGTGGCTGGACTCTCCCCGTCCATCCAGGCCTACATGCTGCCCTTCCTTTCAGATTTGCATATGACACCTGACACCAGTGCAGCCTGCAGCAACAACCCACATATTCCCTGCACGCTACTTCCACCTAAATCCTTCAAAAAGAAGTAACTAAGAGACATTAAATGCCCTCAGCAAAACGGAGGGCAGCTTCTACATTACTCAATGCAAGCCCCTAATTCCAATTAACATTTTGTTACCACAGATCCCTGGCCAGCCCATACAACAGCTACAACTCCATGATGATGCCAATTACCACTTACTGAGCTCTGGTTCTGATGGCAATCCCATCATTATCATTATCTTATTTACTCCTCATTAACCTCTAAAGGTATACCTTATTATTATTATTATTATTCCCATGGCAGGTGAGAAAAACGGAGCCAGGAGAGATAAGGAAATTTGCCCCTGGTAAAACAGCAATCTAGCTAGGATTCAGCTCCTTCCTATTTGCCTGATTAAAAGTTGTGGTATCTTACCTTATGATTAAAGATTTATCATTAAATGGGACCAACCAATAAGAAAGACTCAGATGTTTGAGACTGGCTGGAACAAAGCACAAATATGCAAGTGCTTATTTTGGATTCCAAGTCTCCACAATGAGGCTGGGTTCTGGCAAACACAAAGAAAACAAGCTCCTTGTCAGAGTAGTTTCTGTTCTGGGGCCAACTCTAAATACCATATAACCAGACTTTCTCTCTGTACTTTTGGAACTTTTTCAGGCATAACAGAAATGAAAATACGGATCCACTGTAGGGGGAAATGGAGATGAAGCATGGAAGAAATGCTTAGCAAGCAGAGCTGGCATGGTTTAGGAACAGAGGAAGGATGGCTGGGCTCTTCCTTCCCTGTTTTAGATAAATGAAATCCATCCCATTAGACCCCTTCTCTAGCTTTTTGGTCCAAATCCTTCTTAATCCTTCTCTTTCTACTCTGTCTTCATATGCTCTTTTCCCTTGTGAACTATGATAATGAATTTGAAGAGAATACAGATAGCAGGGTACCCGGAGGAGGGAGAATAGCATTCCAAAACATCAAGATGATTTATGATGTATCTCAATTTAGTTATAAGTCTCTCCTCGTAAAATAACAAGGCAATCACAAGAGACAGAAATTCCATGGTGGAGAAAGTGCTCCTGATTCTAATCTTGACCCACTAGGTATGTGATGCTGAGCTTCCGCTTCTTTAGCTGTACAACTGGAGGAAATAGACTCATCTTTCAATTTCCTTTTCCATTTTGGACTCTAGTATCTCGTTAGTTGAAATATGGACTGCAATGTTACTACAGAAATATTTCACAATGTATTTTTGCTCTTTACAGGTGGCATGGAATTTGAAATCAGGGCGTATACCCTGGCTCTGTTGGCACTCTACAATTTGAGCCATGCCTGCAGCCCAGCTTTTTAATGGTTATTTTGGAGATGGGATCTTGCAGACTTTTCTGCCTGGATCCTCCAGGTCTCAGCCTCCTGAGTTGGCAGGATTACAGGCCTGAGCCACTGGTGCCAGCATTATCTTTGACTTTTCTGTTTTACTTTCTGATAAACTGCCCCCTGGATGAGCCACCCACACCATCAATTACTCTCTTCCACCTGAATAACTGATTTGGTTACTTGTTTAACTTAATAATTGCAAAGTAAGGGTAGATCATTTAGATCTTCCAAATTAGAAATTATTTTCTTTTGATATCCCACTTAAATCAAATGAATCCCACAATTATCTAAGTTTTGCTTTGAGCAGGCATTGACAGACCTAAAGATAATAATATTTTCTCCCTTGCAAAGGGTCTCCAAGCAACAAGGGTGAATAATCTTTTCCACTAGGGTGGAAAATTTGGCGCTGCTGGACTTTACATGATTTCCACACTAAATGTTGATTCTTTTTGTCAGACTTCTCAGGCAAAGAGACACAGAAAGTCAAATAAGAATAAAGTTAAAGTGCTAGACATTTATTTTCTTTTCAATCCTTCTTGGAGGTGAAACAGCTTCCCTTGGTGGGAAGGACAAGTCTTCTCACCTTTTAAGAGTTTATCACCAGTCCTGGGGCAAAGTTACAATCTGTTAACAAAGAACTATTGTAATCAAAGGAATCCGACAAAGCTTTCTATTGCTGCTTGCCTGGGAAAGAAAGTTTTTCTTTCCCTAACTAGTTATTAAAGTACTTATATTTAAACCATGGATATTTCAATGACATCAGAATAAGGTCCAACTCTAAGCCTTTGTGAAAACTTAAATTACTGCTTGAAAATATTCTGTTAACTTTCAATTTTCTCGCATTTTCCATTTTTGAAAAAAAAAATACCTTGTTATAGTCTGCTCTGAGTGGCTGTCTTGACTCAGTTAAACGGTGGAGCTTTTCTTACTTTTTTTTTTAAGAGAAAGAACTTAGGAACAATGATATTCTTTGAACTTAGTTGAAGGTAGCTATTTAAAATTTGCTAAATTGGATGCCCTGAACATTTCAGTTCTATTGGGCACACTCATCTGATAAGTCTTTGATACGTATCTGTATCAGCTTGCGGTAAGGGTAAAAATTAAAGGCAGGTGGGGAAAGCGAGCCAAGGGCCTAAGAAGCAAATCTAGAACATGTTACAACATTGTTATTATTGGCTGGGGTCAGCGCTTGTCAGCTTTGCCGTGCATCAGAAGTAGGGGGGTTGTTTGGTGATCTGGAGGGAGGCCTGGGATCGGATTCCTTTTGCGTTGACAGTGGGTTGAAAGCTGGGGTTCCAGGGAACAGAGAAGTGTGTGTCCTGGTGGCCAGAGGACAAAGCATCAAAGGGAGAAGGGGGTGGAACCTCTTGGCTTGTCTCTGCATTTGGGGGTGGGTGTGGGGGAGTCCCTTGAACTCAAGGCTTGGCCTTGTTCCTGTGCTCTTTTGCTCAAGGCTAGTGTTTCACCACATTGAGCCACAGCATCACTTCTGGTTTTCTGGTGGCTAATTGGAAATAAGAGTCTCAAGGACTCTCCTGCCAGGCTGGCTTTGAACCATGATCCTCAGATCTCAGCCTCCTGAGTCGTTAGGATGACAGGTGTGAGCCATGGGTGTCTGGCTTAGTTTATGCATTTTTAACAACACATTCCTTCAACAAATCTCATCCTTACTGGCATTTAAATGAGAACCTCACTTTGGAGGTCAAACTAATTATTTTCTTACGTTCAGAAGACTTTTATAGAGTCATTCCAAAACAGAACGGTGACTTTAGGAAAGCCAAATATGATTGTTAAAAAGTGCATATATATGCATATATGTATGTATATGTATATATGTATGTATGCATATATAACTATATATTTGTGTATATAATATAAATATAAAATACTGTATGTGTGTGTTGTGTGTGTGTGTGTGTGTGTGTGTGTCCTAGGGCTTGCAATCAGGACCTGGACACTGTACCTGAGCAATTTTGCTCAAAGCTAACACACTACCACTTGAGCCACAACTCTACTTCTGGCTTCTTGGTGGTTAATTGCAGACAAAAGTCTCACACTTTCCTGCTCTAGATGGCGTCAAACTATGATCTGCAGATCTCAGCCTCCTAAGTAGCTAGGACTTCAGGCGTGAGCCTCCAGAGACCCACCAGAAGATTACATTTTTTAAAAGACAATTGTTTGCTCTGTGCTTGTGTTTGTTTCCTTCTTTCTCATCTTCTCCTGAAAGGAATTGAAGAAATGGGGAAAGAGGGGGTATAAGGGACTCAAGGATTGGGATGACTAGGAAAACGTACAGTCACCTTCTTTCCTGATACTAGCTTAGCTACCTTCATTTTTCTGTCTTCAGTGAAAGGAAGTCCTCTCTCTTATTTTAGTGAGTTTAACCCATAAGTGAAATTTTCTAAGAGCTGAAGCAGACACAGTTCACACCCTGAGTGAAACACCTGAGTCACCTCTGGAAAGAAGCATTGTCCATCTTTGTCCTACCAAAAAACTAAAAAGACACATACCTCCTGTCTGTAATATTTGCACACAACTTTATAGTAGGTTCCTCATAAAAAGCAAGTACAGGTAAGTCAGAATGCTGAACGAGGTGCTCACAAAGGCCCTGCTAGTTTTCGGGAGGCAATAGCCCCTTGTGTGTTGAATCATTTCCCATAAAATCCATTTCCAGGAGGCAGTAGCCAACGCCCCACAGCCTTGGAGGCCGCCCAGGGAATGATGTGTGGAGAAGAGCCCAGGTCGTGGTCATGGTAGACCTGCAGATGGAATATGGCTAGGAGGTCCCTGATGGCCACAAGTCTATCCAGAAGCTTGACCCTGAGTCATCTCTCTTGATCAGGCGCCAAGCTTTGGATTCAATCCCTTATAACATTTGACCTACACTGCCATTCATGGCACCGGGAAAGCAGAAGTTGGCATGGGACAGGGTGAGAGCTCTTTTCTCCCTGCCATCCACAACCCATGAGATACAGCATCTCCTTTCTTTTTCCTGTTTTTCCATACCAGTGACACCTCTTTACATTCCTGAAAGCAGTCCAATACCTTGACATTCTCACCAACACTTGTTATTTTTATTTTCCAAGCTTTGCTTGAATAACACCTCCTATCTCCATTTTCCTTCCTTTTGTTTGGCTCCGACACCTACCTCACTAATGACCACTAACCTTCACCAACCCCGGGGACCTTATATGGATTGACTCAGTTAACCTTGTTCTGGGTTCCCAATTTAGTGATGAGGAAATTGACCTAGACAAATAGCAACCAGCCCAACTTCACAAAGCCAGGAAATTAAGACTTCAGGTCAGAATTCTGAGCTCCCTGAGCTTACAGCCTTATTCCTATCATGCAGCAGATTAAACAGAGAGCATGTTGGGCAAGCACTCTACCACTGAGCAATATCTCCAGGCCACACCACAGCCCTTTAATGATGCCATTATCCTGCTGTTGAGATATAAGCTACATCATGGCGGCTCTTGATAATCATTTGAAACCTGAATAAAACTGGGGATGAAGAGGTGTAAGTTCATGCCACATCAGGAACAGTGGCCCCAGGCAGAACTTGCACCACTCACCTTCTTGAACACAGGAATGCTGGATAGATGATAGTCAGCAGACCATTGGCATTCAAACCAGAAAGCTTGCTAGAGCGATACACTCCTGGCCTCCATCCTATACCTCCTCAATCCATTGTTAGACGGGGAAACAGAGGGGATTCTATGTTTGTACCAAGTTCCTTGGGTGATTCCTACCCAGTAATATCTAAGAACCACAGATTTTAAAACAGTAAGGTCTATCCCAAATGTTCCATAGAACAGGACTTCTCTTTCTTTTCTTTTCTTTTTTTTTTTTTTTTTTTTTTGTGCCAGTACTGGAGCTTGAACTCAGGGCCTGGGTGTTGTCTTTAACCTTATTCCTCAAGATTTGTGCTCTATCACTTAAGCCATAGCTCTGTTTCTGGCTTTTCGCTGGTTAATTGGAGGTAAGAATCTCATGAGCTTCCTACCTAGGCTGGCTTCCAGGTGTAATCCTCAGATCTCAGCCCCCTGAGTAATTAAGATCACAGGTATGAGCTACTGGTGCAGGTTTCTTTCATTTGTTTGTTTTCTTGTTTGACATTTGGAGTACTTTTTTGTTTGTTTGTTTGTCTAGTTGTTGGCAATGGGGTGGTGATTCTGGAGGTATTTTTCCATGTTGGTTCTATGAAGCATATACAGCAGCAACCAATGTACTTCAAACTGGATGCATCATCTGTTTCTTAACAAAATATGTATAGGAAAGGAAAAGAAACTACACCTCACTCCACCTTCAAGTTAAAAAAAAATGAAAGTGGGGATAATTTAGTTAACTACAAAACTACTTGGTTTGTTTTGGCCTTCCTGAGTTTTGTTTTGGTTTGGTTTGAGATTTTCCCCCCCTTGAAAGATTTTGATGTTTTAGCCTGCGGGGTTCACATTCTTTAAAATGTTCTTGGCATGCAAAAGTAGGGCCGGTGGTCCCTAAGGAATGATGCCAGGTTAGCCAGAGCTGCCCACAGGCTCTCACCGCCAATGCCAAACAGGGCAGTGGCATGACCACTCCCTAATGACCAGATAGGATCAAGCTCCTGGGAAGGGGGTAGAGTTTAGAAATGTTGTTGTGGAAAAACACAGCCTTTCAGACCTGGAAAGAATTTTAAAGATTGTTATACAGTACAGCCAGAAGAGCTTTCTGGCACCAAGAACCCAGACTGAGGCTGCTGAATATGGGTGAGGACGCCAGTGTTTCCTGACAGCCATTCGTTGGTATACTTTCACAATTTTATTTCCTTTCTGCCTCCCCTTTACATCTGGGCTCTTATTAATATTTCCTTTTAAATTGACTCGTGCTTTACTCAAATTTACGGAAGAAGCAACTTTGAAGCAATACTGTGAGCAGCAGGCCAGTTGTGGGGAAATAGAAGGTCTCAACTTCCCCTGTATTACCCTGTGGGACTTAGGGACTCTATGGTTTTAGATGAGGTAAGCCAGCCTACTGTTAAATTTGAGGACTGGAATACACCACCTACTGGGGCACGCTAAGTCTGGAGCCCGATCGCTCTTTGTCAAAAGGGAGATTCGCAAATGTTAAAGAGCAGGTAGAACCCTGTCCTCTGGTCATCTGAGATTCACGGAGGTGTGATTTAGCATATAAATTAAAGTTTACCAGACCTGTCACGGCTCAGGGCCCTGCATTGGAGATGCCTACACTGGGAAAGGACGACGCAATACTGCTCTGTGACTTCGAGCTATGTTCCCCACTCTGGCAAGCTGTCCGTCTTGATTGCTTACATTTGTTCTGTCACAGCGGAATTGGCAGTGGACATCCTTTCCGGCTGACAGCAAGAATGAAGAGATGGTTTTCACTTTTCCTTTCTTTCCCTGGTGGTAGCCATCATGATCTAAAGTAATGGCATGTACCCAAGTGACATGTTCCTCAGCTCAAACATCTGACTTGTCTCCTGCTGTCTATAAATCAAAATATAAAACTTTTAGTCCAGCATGAAAGCCTTCCACCATCTTATCCCAAAATGCTTTTTCACTGAATCAAAGCCATGCAAAGCTATGATTAAATTTACAACCTTTGAATTCTACTGGAGCCTCTAACCTGCCCTTCAGTACTTCATTATCAACCTGAGGCACAAAATCCACCGAGGATTAGTGGTCCTCAACCTGGATGACCATTAAGACTACCTGGGAAGCCCTGAAAACTCCCAGAGCCTGGGCCACACCCACGACCCACAGAATCAGAATTTCCAGGACTGGAACTCAGTCACCATTAAGTTCGAAAACCTCTCTAGATCATTCCAGTGCATAGCAAAAAGAACCACAACTCTCGGACTTCACCTCTTACCTACAACATAACCTTTAGGAGGTGGAACAGGACCCAAGAATTTTAAACAAACACTTAGAGGATTATAATGGGAACACTGACTTGGGAACGAGGACTCACTCAACCTCCAGAGCCTACAGAAGTGGAAGCAGAAGCCCAAGTTGATTATTAAAAACAATCTCAATCTAGATGTGCAGATGCCCTATCCCAAACTCTTTCCATGATGCTATGCTTCTTTCCAATGTTTCCTCACTCTAGCCTTTGTATATACCTCTGCCCGCCATCTGTAGCAATGACCCTTGGTTCCTGAACCCTAAAGTAAATACTGGCTTTCACTAAAATATCTACTGGCTTTTTGTCACTGTTCCTGCCTAGAATAGCAATGGCATTTCCTCTGGCTTCATTCAGGCTTAGGTTTGATTTCCTTGAAGGCCGGTTCTCCTTCTTGTGTAAGCTTACTCGGCCACACTCCAGCACACTCCACTTCTGTTTCTCTTGACCCTTGTAGCCCATACGGCCATGGGTTAGTGCAGAGTTATTCTTTAACAACACAGGATAGACTTTCCCAGGGGGCAGAGACCAAGGCTTATGTTCTTTTCATATCTGCCCAGTGCTCTCAGAGTAAGCCTACAGCAAATGCTCTTCCATCCCAGACAGAAATCCTCTAGGCTCAGTCAAGTGCACCTTGTTGAAAATCACCTTTCAGAAACCTCTGGAAATGGGTGTGGGGAAAGAATTACTTTCAATGTTTCTCCTTTCCTATTTCATTTTTAAAGACTGGCCTTGAGGTTTATGTCACTCGCAATCAAGTGGCAGTAAACTTGATGTGCAGAATATCTAACATTTCAAGAGATCAGCATGACATATGCAGAGATATTATGCATGTCTTCTTTTGTGTGCTGTCTTTCAGCAAATGTCAATGGCTTTTCAGAATAACAGACAATCCCGGGCTATTGCCATACCTGCACATTGACTGCTAGAATAGAAACCACTTACCCCTTGAAATAGGCAGAAAATCCTTCTAATGCCTAGAGGAATCAAAGGGCATTCAAATATGGCAGCTCTCATTTAGCTCCTCAGCACTTAGCTCAGTTGATATCTTCAAATCAAAAGGTATCAAAGCTACCAAACCTGGAGGTCAGCTTTCAAGTGTCTCATTAAGAAGACCCTCCAGTTACTAATTGGTTCTATTGGAGTTTTATTATGGATTTTTCGTGTGTGTGCAAATAAGTAGCCAAGGGATACATTATCTCATTAAAGGTTAACACTGAGGACTCCGTATTGGTTAAAACATATAATGATATAGACACTTTGGACTATCGAGTCACCTTAAGACCCAGCAATTCTACTCCTAGGTTCCTTGCCAAGAGAAATAAAAGCCTATATCCACTCTAAAACATCTACATAAATATTCATAGCAGCAGTATTCATAATGGTCAGAAAGTGGCAAAGAGAAAGATGCCTATAGGCAGGTGAGTGGATCAATAAAATGTGGTATATCCATAAAATGCAACACCTAGCCATGGAAAGGAATAAAGTACTGACACCAATGATTCTTGGAAACATTACAAGAAGCAAAAGAAGCCAATCACAGAAGATACCTAGTGTGTACTGCATTCCCATGAAGCAGGCAAATCTCCACAGGCAGAAAGAGGATTTGTGGGGTTTCCCAGTACAGAGTTGTTTATTGGTTTTTTTTTGGTTTGTTTTCTTTTTTTTTTTATGGAACTAGTATTTGAACTCAGGGCCTAGTGCTTGTGAAGCAGATGCTGTATCCCTTCAGCTATGCTTCCATCCATTGTTTGTTTTTGCAATTTTTTTCAAACAGGTTCTCACATTTATACCAAGGCCAGCCAGGACTGTGAGCCTAATATTTATACTTCCAGCATAGCTGGATAGGTGCTGCCACCATGTCCAGCTCTTGAATGTTTGAGTTGAGGAGTCTCAGAAGCTTTTTCCCCAGACTGGCCTCAAGGGGAGGCACTCGCTAGCTTCACTTCCAAACTAGAACTAGGATTAAAATTGTAACTCAGCTTTGTTTCTGAGAAATGAAATTGTTCTAAAATTGTGACCATTGTATACGTGAATATATACTAACCTCCATTGAACTTCACAGATTAAATCAGTGAACTGTGAGGTACATGAATTATATACCAACAAAATATTAATCAAAAATGCTTGAAGGTCCCGATCCTTTGTGTATTTGTGTGTATAGATGATATGTGTCTGTATCTGTGCATGTGTGTGCTTGTGTGTGTGTCAGTACTGGGACTTGACTCGGAGCCATAGCTATTTTGCTCAAGAGCAGTGCTCTACCACTTGAGCCACGGCTCCCCTTTCTGTTTTTGTGGTTACTTGGACATAAGAGTCTCATGGACTTTCCTGCCCAGGCTGGCTGCAAACCTCAATCCTCAGATCTCAGTAGCTAGGATTACAGATGTGAGCCACCAGCACCTGCCCTCAATCCTTCTTTACACTAGCAATACAAGCTTAAACAACCTGTTAAACCTTCCCAGAGCTCATTAGTAAAAAGACACATACATGCATTATTTTGAAGAGTAAATAAAAAATAGTCCATGGATGGGCCGGGGGAGGGAAGGGGGCTTCACTGTATGATAAGCCTTCAGTAAATACTAAATACTAGCTACCTTATTTCCTATCATTTCCTAACTCTTAGAGGAAGAATGTAAATCTAGGAGCTTCTGACCAAAAATCCAACTAGAAAGAAACAATGGTGCAGTAATGGTGTCAGGAAAGGGGCTCAGAAATAAGAAAATCTTTCCCAGAATTCTTTGCCTCCATCCTTCATTCTGATCCAATCCTCTCCTTATTTCTGGCTTCATCACCAATGTGAAGAAGGACTTAAAGATCTCCTTTCCCTCCCTGTATAATTTCCACTCAATGAACTCTCATTTAGTTTGCTGCCATGATGTTCCAGAATGTGTGAAGGCTTGGAAGTACTAACCAAGAGAAACAAAATGTGTTTAATTAAAGCAATGGGTGGAAGGCAAATGGAAGGATGCTTACGTGGAAGGCGTACCTCGTACATCTTCACAGGCTGAGGAAAATTCCATCCTGAAGGGCACTGAAGCCATTGCTATCCGGAGCAGCCAGCCAGGGAGAAATTATGCTCCAAGTTTCAGCTCAGCCAGCTTTCATTACTGTTGAGAAATAGCACCTATATAATTCAGCCCAGCTTGAATCTTACCTCCCTCCTCCTTGAGGACTCTGTGGCCATCCCCGCCCTCAGCCATGACTCCCACCAGTGAATTCCAGGAGGATTTATGTGATAACGTAGGAGATCAACCAGGACTGAGGCCCAGCACATTAGCAACTGCTCAGAAACTCTCCCAGCTTTCCTCATGTACTTATTATTGGCACTGGTCCTTAGGCTCTCAGAAAACTTCCCTCTGTTGTTATTTATCCTTTTAGATATATGTTTTCCATCTCCCCAACCCATTTATAAGTGCAGGAAGGCCAGAATGCCACATTTTTCCTATTTCTGAGTATCATGAGCCACTCTGTAATAAGATACTCAATAAACATTTGTTTATGATGATGCTACCCATCCTATCTATTTTTTTTGGCAGAACAGTATCTGTGGGAGAAAGTAATAATGTATGTATTATGCGATCCAAAGGCTTACTCTGTCACTAAGACTTCCAGTCAAAGTTGCATGAGTAGATGGGAGGATTGATTTTAAAACAGAGGGAGTAGGAAAATTGTGCTTAATAAAGGACAGAATGTTCTCAAGGAAAATTTATAGCTAACCCCATTGGCTCACCCCTCCTTCAACCTCCGTCCAGTTGTCATTATGCATCCAGGACTGAGTCTCCAGGGAGGCAGTTGTGGGAAACATTACAAAGGTTGTCTGAAAGAAATGAGTGTTTTTCTTTTATCCCAGTCTAACCCTTTTCCTATTGAACATGTTAGAGAATAACTCTGAGCCTCAACTTCATTGACTGGCACCTATGGGATAACAAAGTCTATATCTTACTGTCATCGTAAAGTGAACAGCAGAAGAGTTGTCAATATACCACAGAGCTTCAATCAGGGATTCTTGGAGATGCTAGAATACCCTGTGGGACAAAAGCCTTCCTCTTACTGCCATAGTCTCTTGAAACCAGTTGTACTTCCCCTAACTATGAATTGAGAATGACAGTTTGTGCCATCTACTGCCTGTGACAAAGAGCACTGACCAGCCATCAAATGCTTACTTTCTTGTCTTAAATATTCAGCGAGTCAACATTTGGAAGCCATCTTTAAGGTCACCAGTCTCCTCCATGATACCCAGGTGTAATCAATGAAATGAGCACAAAGTAATAATATGTAACTGCTAAGCCAGATTCATGAAAACCTCTCTCACTTACTTCCCTACGCTCTTGTCACTCCTCCCTGCCTCCCAATATTGACTGGGAAGGCACATGTTATAGAAGATAAGAGCCAGTCTGCATCATGAATCCCTTGTAGGGAGTATAATCACTCACTCAACCCATCCTTGAGAGCCTAGTCCTAAAGCCAGACTGAACTGTTTTGTAAAAGAAAAATTAATAATAATCCATTGTGTTAAGCCACTGAGATTGAGGAGTTTATCATAGCAGTGTTGTCTTTGGGAAAGATGAACTAACATGAATATGTGCACAGGGATCTAGGCATGGATGTACAATTCATATACAAAACCTTTGAGTCATAACAGCTCAATAATGGTTTACTCTCATCTATGCCTGGGCCCGTTATTCATGTTGAAATAAATGTGTTCCCCTTTGGAGCAAAAGTTTTCTAGGAATGTTTAATTATACAGAAAGGAGCCAGCCCTCTTAAGCTTATTATCAATCAGTATCCTTAAGAGACATCTTTAAATTCCTGTGTGGATTGGGATCTGCTGTTGGCTTGAAATGTAACCAGAACCCAAGGAAGGCAGAGGTCCTGAAGCAAAGATCCTCACTTCCCTCAGGTAATGGGAGCCCTCCCAGGTTTCCTGGAGCTGGCTCAGCTCACCTGTGACTTACCAAGCACGCCCTAGTCATACAGAAGTCATCTTTCCTGTCTTGCTGTGACTAATTTGGAACTATTACTTTCTAAGCTTCCTTGATAAGAGTAATCTTTTTCATTCTCTCTATAAAATTCCAGAGTTCTACAACTAGATAGACAAAATTTGAAAATAAATACTTCCACTCCAGAAGCCCTTTATCAAAGTCTAGATACAGTTCTAGTGAAATAGAACCCTGCTAAAATCTGATGGTCGAGCTCCAGTTCCACAGCTGAGCTCACTCCACCCAAAGGCGGGGATCTGGGGAAGGTAGAATGCAACAAGTGGAAGGAAAAAAATGAAGCAGGTCAAGCTGGAGCTGGGAACAACGGGAGGTGGCATGGTAAGCTGGTAAGACAGTTATTTGGGCAGAAGCAGGAAATGATTTGAGTGGCATAATGATATTAATCATTGTTGTGTAATTAGCAACTACCTTCACACAAAATACATCAGTGTTGGTACCTCATGTTTATAATCCTGGCTACTCGGGAGGCTGAGATCTAAGGATCAGGTTCAGAGGCAGCCTGAGCAGAAAAATCCATAAGGTTCTTATCTGCAATTAACCACCAGAAAACCACTGTCACTCAAAGTGTTAGAGTGCTAACCTTGAGCAAATAGAGTTCAGGGACAGTGCTCAGGCCCTGAGTTCAAGCCCCATGACTACCACCACCAGCAAAAAAGAATGGACCCAGACAAAAGACCACAAACAAAATCACAGTAATGCCACCAGCACAACAATGTTCGTTGCAGCACAATTTGTCATAGCGAGAATCTGGAACCAACCCAGATGCCCCTCCGTAGACGAATGGATCAGGAAAATGTGGTACATATACACAATGGAATTTTATGCCTCTATCAGAAAGAATGACATAGTTCCATTTGTAAGGAAATGGAAGGACTTGGAAAAAGTTATACTAAGTGAAGTGAGCCAGATCCAAAGAAACATGGACTCTATGGCCTCCCTTATTGGGAATAATTAGTACAGGTTTAGGCAAGTCATAGCAGAGCATCACAAGGCCCAATAGCTATACCCTTATGAACACATAAGATGATGCTAAGTGAAATGAACTCCATGTTATGGAAACAATTGTTATATCACAGTTGTAACTACTTTCAACGTCCTATGTGTATCTGTAGTTTCTATTATTGATGATGTTCTTGTATCACCTTCCTGTGGTTGTACATACACTATCTCTGTAATCTTATCTGAGTATATTGGAAACCGTGTTTACTGGTATTGGAAGTAGGAAATTCAAAGGGAATACCAAATTTGAGAGACACAGGGTAAAAAAAGACAAACAACTACAAAAGCAATGCTTGCAAAACTGTTTGGTGTAAGTGAACTGAACACCTCCGGGGTGGGGGGAGGGAGGGAAAGGGGGGAGGGAGGGGGGTATGAGGGACAAGGTAACAAACAGTACAAGAAATGTATCCAATGCCTAACGTATGAAACTGTAACCTCTCTGTACATCAGTTTGATAATAAAAATTTGAATAAAAAAAAAAGAATGGACCCAGATTGGTGAGAGGAAAGGGTTAGGGCCAGGAGTTCATTTTCTCTGTCACAACTGAGAACTATTTCCCTGTCTCATCTCTTGCTCAGGACACACTTGAGCCTCTGTGGCCTACAAACGCCAGTGTTCAGAGAAGTGAATGAGCATATTTCATGGCCCTGGCCACAAAGTAGTCTCTACACATGTGTGGACCCACCAGGAAGCCCAGCAATGTGGAGTCACTTCACACTGACATTCTTTAGGCCCAGTATTTGTTTAGTGATTTAAAGAGCACTTTAGAAGGGGGGGGTTGGTGGTTTTATTTTTGATGTTCCACTTGGGGGGAGCACTGTCTACTTTTCTGGTTACCTATAATAACCTGAATTAACCAGCACACACTTTGCAGATTTTCCAGTGATGCCTTAACATCTCTGAGCAATTGCCCAGCGGGCCTGCCCCTTAATTGAAGTCTTGTGAGTGATAGTCTCTTTTGAGGTAATGCCAGGGAAGTTAACTTGGAAATCAGATACATCTCCCTAATTTAACCCAGCTCTCTATTTCACACTTGGAAATGCATCGCCTTTTAATATCCACCAATGACTGACTTCAACAAAATCAAGGCTGTGATCCTACCTTATACTCCTAATGACTCACTTTGGAAAAGGGGAATGATGAGACAGATAGAAGTAAAATCTGCATGACTGGGGGAGAAATATTTCCAACCAAGTATCTATTAAATTAATAGACACTCTCAAGAGGAAACTGGAACAATTCAATATTGAGCTAAAGAAATGACAAGGAAGAGTTTCACTGTGAAAGCAACCTGCCTCTGAGAGCTTTCTACAGCTTAATTCTTCTAGTCTTCAACCTTCTTGCTAAACATTGTTTTTGATAGTGGGTAGTGTGCATATATGCATATACATGCTTGTGTGTGTGCCTGTGTGTGTGCCTGCATGTGTTTATATCTATGTGTTTGAATTATAGTTTCAAAACTATAGGATATTTCAGTATTCCATTTTCCTGGAAGCCGCAAACCATGAATTTTTATATGACAGTGTTTCCATTTCAAGGCTAAATCATATCAAGAGAATGAAAAAACAAAACTAGATTTTTTTTCAGGTGTTCATAGCTGATCAGAAATACTGACATTGTACAAAGTCATAGTAGTGAAAAGCATTTTTATGATAGAACACAAAGATCTGAGAGGTAGAACAAAACAATTTTCATTCAGAAAAAACTCACACTGTCTAAGCCTCTTCTGTCATTTCTAATGCTTTCTGTCATTCTAAAAAGTTTTTCAGTGTTCCAAATTTAATGGGTATTTCTTCCTGAGACTGAAAGTAGATATGTAATTAATAAAATTTAATATTTTACCCTTTCTCTTCCTCAAAAAAATTACTTGACCTTCAAAACATATCTGTATCTAACTTTGTTAAGGCCTGCCTTTGTGTTTTCCTTTGGTAGGAGACCAATGGTTTAGTCCGGACTGTCAGTCAAAGTCTGTGGGTTAAAAGGTCTCCATTTATTTATCTTGGTGTCCATATTAACCAGTTAAATGGCTGAATAGCAGTCCATGACTGAGAAAAACAGATATTTGAGAAGTCAAACATTCGGTGCTTGAATAATTACAGAAGTTTCTTTGGTGGACTTTATTAGACACTAATTATTGAATAAGCATAAGGAGTTGTATATTTTACTAACTGAAAATAATAAATCATTCGAAGCTACACACATCATTTACAAATAGTTGATAGAAATTGCTTTGTAGACATATCAAAAACAGAGGCTCCAAGGGGCATTCATTTTTCAACTACTGACATCTAGACATAGGAGAATGACCCGCCAACCACCTGGCTGCCCCCGCCTTCTTGTGCGCCCCCCCCACCCACACATGATGTGACAGAAAAGCCAAGACTGAAAACTAGTAAGTGAAAGTGAGTGGGGGGGGGGCGCTTTCCACAATTCCACCAGGCCAGGAGCAAACACTTTCTAAGCAAATTCACCAGCTGCCCTCCCAGCACGGGTCCGCTTCCTGGCTTCCTCACATCTGTCAGTAACTCTGCCAATCTCTGAAACAAGAAATCCATCATCATCCATCCCTTCACCAGCGTGTGCAGTGTGTAACTCCTGAGCTCTGTCATCTCCACTCAGAGCCTCGAGATTCACACCTTCCCTCCCACAGGGGAAAGGTGGCTGTGTTTATTATTTACATATGTTAGTCTAAACAAGGAGAAGGAGATGCTGCTGAGAGGCCAGATATTTTAGTATCATCACCCTTGGCCAAGCATCCACCATCACCCAACACAATTCCAGTGTGCCGATCTACCCATGTGGACACAGACCACTGAGACAAGACGCAGTGTGCAGACCGCTTAGGACAAAGCTCGGCCTTGCCCATGTGTTGACTTGAGATGTCGGGATTCAGGAGAAAATCAATTTCTGATGTGTAATCCACCTCGCTTATTGTAATAGCCAAAGGGAACCATTGGGAGAGCAGAGAGAATTATCTAGACAACTAACGGCTTGCCTAAAATAGGTAACCCAGGACGCCATTAGCTCCTTGCCATGTCCTCCTTTTCTTTGGATATGCATGGGATCTGCCTGCTATTGATTATAATGATGAGTGCTATGTTCTGACATTATCCACCATCTATTTGTGCTAAGACCTGGCAAATGGCATCAGTTATCTCCATCTCCTTCCTATCAGACAAGTCTCATTAGCAACCTCATCCCTTTAAAACTTTTAGATGGTAGGGAAAGTTAATTTAAAATAAATTCGGCTTGCTCCTCTAGATGTTTGTAAGCTTCCTATCAGAACTTCCTCACCTACATAAATTCCGCTCTTTGGGCTGTTTCTCATACTAAACAACTGGGGGGTAGGGATGGGGGCGGGGAGTCATCTCCAGTAAGTTGGTTTGTCTCTATCTCGCTCTCCTTCCTCTCTTTCCTCTCTCCTCTCTCTCTCACGCACACTCTCTTCTCTCTCTCTCTCTCTCCCTCCTCCCTCTGTTTTTGTCTGTTTGAATTCAGTCTAATGCCTGCTAAGTAGGCACTCTATCACATACGCCACATTTCTAGGGGTTTTGTAGTGTTGTTTGTTGTTTTTACTTTAGTTATTTTCCAGATAGAGTCTTAAGGCTCTTGCCCTGGCAAACTTGGAACAACACAGGCTTCTATTACACCTCCTGAAAGGCTGGAATGTCCCATTTGCCTCATGCACAGCTTTTTGGTTGTTGGTGAGGTGATCTCACTAACTTTGGGCCTGAGCTGGCCTCTGACTTCTATCTCCCTCATTTCTGCCTATTGAGTAGCTGAGATTACAGGTGTGAAACACCACATCCGGCACCCAGTAAGCCTCCTAAGCCACATTTTTTCTACTAAAATGTTCGCCCTTGTCTTTTGTCTTCACTGAGAAAACACACAGGCTTCTCCTCAAAGGACAGCCTGGCCTTAGAATCACATGCTCTTTATTCCTTCTTTTTTTTTTTTTTTGAGACAGGATCAGTCTAGACTGGCTTTGAACTGGCAATCCTCCTGCCAGCCTCCAGGCTACTGGGATTATAGGATGAACCACCATGTTCAGTAGAGTCTTCCTCCTTTTTCTTTGCTTTTCTTTTTATCTTCAAAGGCATTCTGCAAAGCAGTATACGAATCCCATGCGTCTTGATCCATCTCCCCCCTCTCATCGTTCTCCCCCATCCCTCCCCACCTCAACCCATCCCTTCATTTTCTCCATTTTGTAGAATATGCATTAAATTTTCTGACTGCATTCTTAGTGTCCCTGCTCAGCACTACTCATCCTAGAATACTTCTCCAGAAGAAACTATCAAAGGAGATATCTGAGCAAGGATGCCAATACCACCCGTGTGTGTTTCCTGGCCATTTCTGCAAATGGCACTGCTGTGACAGGAAATGACAAACAGATGCCCCTGCACCCTCTGTGCCCCCAAAGTGACTGCTCAGAAGGTCAGCACGTGGCCTCTTCATTTGGGAACAGTCAAAGCCCTGGCTTTTTAACTGGAGGTGTCATATGTCACAGCTGCCATAGATTAGGGACAGTCTTTTCAAATGAAGCCTTCCTTTTATTATTGCTGATGTTTTGTTGTTGCGCAGCCCTGGAGTCAGGTGGAAGGGAAAAATGTGAACTCATTTGAAGTATCAGGTAGGCAAACAAGGTGCCTTCTTTGATTAAATGCACTGGGGTTGAGCATCTTAGAATGCCCAAGGCATCTACACACACACACACACACACACACACACACACACACACACACACACACACACGATCCAACTCCATAGCCAAGTAAGCTCCATGGTGATTTCAGGAAGGTTAATTCTCTGTTGAAAGGAAGAATATCCTGAGGCTTTTGATAGCAATTTCATCTGTTAACAGCATTTTGAACAAAAACAACATTATTGGGAAAACAAAAATGGTTTCTCCAAAGGAAAACTGAGATGGAACCATTAGTTTGGTCTATTGATTGCCAAAAAAAAAAAAAGTCTGTCCTCAAGGATGTACCTCCAAGATGTTCCAGTTGCAGTCTCCAAGACTTACTTTACTTTTTGGAGCTACTGAATCTTTTCTCAACATGAAATTGTCATGGGGAACTCAACCACCAAGAAATGGTAGAGTTGTTCTGCTTACAGAAAGGGCAGACAAGATGGGCCTCAGCTTTACTGACTCAGAAACAACCGTCACCATCACCGCCCTTCTCTACCACATGTTGCCTCCTCAGATTCTACAAATGTTTCCCAGAAACCCACTGTGCATCTGTTGAACTATGGATTGGGAGAACGTATTTGTTAGTGTACAGATCCACTTCAAGGCAAACCTACACTGACCCTGTGGCCTCAAAATATAACCTCTTGGAAATGTTTCTCATATCAATTTATCTACTAGGTCCTGAGGAACAATAGCCTTGACAGTCATTTCTTGGTGACTGCTAACTAATCATGTCTGTGAATGACATGCAAGTAGAATTTATAAGCAGTGGAAGTAACCATAAAACAGGTGACTTTGGGAGGGGAAAAAAAAAAAGAACTATCATTTCAGCATGCCTCAGGCACTTCTCGGCCCTCTTGACACCCACCTTCAGTGTGCTGAAAATAATTCTATGCTTATAAAGCAAAAATTAGAAACCTTGATTCTCATTTGCCATTTGGAGTCTAGAAAAACGTGATGGCTTCAGGCCAAGATTGCATTCTAAACTCCTAATTGTATTGAATACTCATCTTTCTTCCAAATAGCCGGAAGCTGCACTAGACAAAAAAAAAAAAAAAAAAAAGATGTATGTGAAATTGTTTTTAAAAAATGTTTAGGTTAAAAATTTTTAAAGCATCAACAAAGGAATCTTTGTCTTGGTCCATCCGGGCTCTCATAACAAAATATCTTACCTTGGGTAAACAAGTGGAATTTATCTCTTACACTCCTGGAGGCTGGGAAGCCCAGATGTGGGCAGTGGCAGATATGCTGTCTGGAGAGAACCTGTTCCCCACAGCTGGCATCCCCTTGTATCCTCACCTAGCCAACAAGGTGAGCAAGATCCTCAGGCTCTTTTACAAAGGCACTAATCTCCTTCCCCTGGGCGCTGTCTTCATGATCTAGCTATGACCCAATTCATAAAGGCCCTACCTCATAAAACTGTCACAATTAGGAACTGGGATTCAATGCAAGAATTTGAGGACACAAACCTTCAGGCCATGGCAAAACTTAAAGAGTCAGGCATCGGCGATTCACACCTGTAATGCTTGCTTCTTGGGAGGCAGAGTTCAAGGCCAGCCTGGCTACAAATTTTTGAGATTCCAGCTCAAACAATAACTGGGCACAGTTATGTATGTCTAACATTCCAACCATGGCAGGAAGGATGGGGGATTGTAGTCCAGGCCAGTCTTGGCAAAAAGTGAATCCGAATCTCAGAAAGAATCAGAGCAAAAAGGGCTATAGGTGTGGTTCAAGTGAAGCACCTGCCTAGCAAGTGTAAAGCTCTCAGTTAAAACCTGATCCCCATAACACAATGCATGGAGAAAATAATTCCAGTATACCACGAGCCATCAGATACCATCAAGTTGGAAAATTATTTTAAGTGCCATTCCCCAGTTGAGACAAAGGCCTCTCACTTCTGCCTCTCTCTGAAAACACTCACAATGGCCTCCACCCCCTGACATTCATGTGGTGTCCCTCCCACACAGCCCCGGGGCATGATCTGTGTGCCTATGACAGAAGTACTGATGTGTGAATGATGCGTTTTCTTGTTATAAGCTGCCCCATAGAGATGCCTAGACAGCAAGGAGCGGAGAGATGCCTCCAACCAAGAGTCAGGAGCCCAAAAAGAACGAAAGCTGCCAACACTTGAGGAGACTCCTCTGGGCAGAACCTTCAACCAAGACCTAGCCTACACCTTAACAGCTCATGAGACACTTTGAACCAGAATCGCTCCTCTAAGCCACTCGCATATTCATGGGACTCACCCCTTTCTTCTACAGGCCACACATTCATAAATGGTTGAATATTCACAAAATTCATAGGCTGAAAATAGTTAACTAGAAAGAATAACAGTCCCGCCAAAAAGAAGATCTACAGAAGCATTATATATGACAGGCTAGGAGAAATGAACATAATTAAGTTTAATTTGGGGGCAAGAACACATTGGTAAATAAAAGTATTAAGGCTGGGCACCAGTGGCTTATGGCATTCAGCTATTCAGGAGGCTGAGATCTGAGAACCACAGTTTGAAACAGCCAAGGGTAAAAAGTATTTGAGAGGGGCTGGGAATATGGCCTAGTGGCAAGAGTGCTTGCCTTGTATACATGAAGACCTGGGTTCGATTCCCCAGCACCACATATATAGAAAATGGCCAGAAGGGGCGCTGTGGCTCAAGTGGCAGAGTGCTAGCCTTGAGCAAAAAGAAGCCAGGGACAGTGCTCAGACCCTGAGTCCAAGGCCCAGGACTGGCAAAAAAAAAAAGTGTTTGAGACACTTAGGTCCAATTAATCGGCCGAAAGTGAGAAGTGGAACACAAGTGGTAGAGCACTAGCCTTGAATGAAAAAAACGAAGGGACATTGCCTAAGCCCTAGTTTCAAGCCCTAATACCAGCACCAAAAATAAATAAAATCTATCAGTACTAAGTTAAATAGGTATCTGCTCACTATGGGAGTAGCCAAGCACCTGGAGCAAGGCCTGAGGCTGGCACCGTGGTGGAGATGCATCTGAGAAAAAGACTTCATGTCATTCCATGCAAGAGAGTAATTACACTGATGGGTTTGTATTAGGTGCAGATACCCTTAGCAGTTATATGGGCCATGGGGGGCTTGGAACAGGAAAGAAGATTTCACAGAGGCATTTCCAAAGACATCTTTGTTTTCCATTCTCCTTCTTACTAGCTCCTCCTGCTTTTATATTTGTCAAAGATAATTGTAAAAGAAAAAATGCATTGCTGACATTGGTCAACATGTACTGTACTCATAAAAGGATATTTTGAATTGATACCACTTTGTACAACTAAGGTCAATAATAAGAAAATAAATTTTTTTTAAAAAATCCATTTCAAAGTTGGGCACCTGTGTCTCACACCTGTAATCTTACCTACTTAGGAGTCTGAGATCTGAGGATCACAGTTCAAAGCCAGCTTGGGCAGAAAAGTCTCTGTGTGACTCTTATCTCCAATTAACCACTCAAAAAACAGAAGCAGCACTGTAGCTCCAAGTGGTAGAGTGTTGGGTTTGTGCAAAAGAGTTCAGGAACAGCACCCACGCCCTGAGTTCAAGCCCCAACACTGGAAAAAAAATTTTTTTGAGGATATCAATTATATGTGCCCCTGTCCAAGTAAATATTTTTCCAGATCTGTCTCCTTGAAGCCTTTTTTTTTTTTTTTCTGTTCCTGAGCCTTGAACTCAGGGCCTGGGCTCTGTCCCTGAGCCTCTTTTTGCTCAAGGCTAGCACTCTACTGCTTGAGCCACAGCGCCACTTCAGGCTTTTACTGTGTAGTTTACTGGAGATACAAGTATGGATTTTTCTGCTCAGGATGGCTTCGAACCTATCCTCAGATCTCAGCCCGGAGTAACTAGTATTCAGGCGTGAGCCACCAGCACCCAGCTTTCTTTTTTCTTTTTTGAGTGTCAGAACTGGGGCTTGAACACAGTGCCTGGGCCATGTCCCTGAGGTCTTTTGCTTAAGGCTAGTGCTCCACCACTTAAGCCACAGCTCCACTTCTGACCTCCTGTGGTTAATTGGAGATAAGAGTTTCTCGGACTTTTCCTGCTCAGGCTGGCTTTGAACCATGATCCTCAGATCTCAGCCTGCTTAGTTGCTAGGATGACAGGCATGAGCCACCAGTACCCGGCTGACTTGCTCTTTTTTTTTTTCCTGTGGCCAAAAAGACTTACTCAAAGTCCGAATGGAGAGACCAGGCCTCTAGTTGGCACATGCACACCTACAGACAGTGAAGGCCCAAAGCTGGACCAAGTCCCTCCACATCCTGAGAGCCGCGCTGCAGCAGAGCCTGCCGAAGCTTGAGGCGCCAGGTTCCAGCCCAGCGCTTTTATTCGCCACATCTCACTAATGCCATCATCATCCTTGGGCTGCTGTGCTTCAGTAGTCTGCAAGAGTAGAAAGAAAAAAAAAAAAAGAGAAAAATCCCAGAGTGTGGCAGAGATTTTTCAGCTTTTAGCTCCACTGAAGCTGCAGTGGCGTCGTTGGGCAGCCATCCAAGGACCCTGCTAAGACTGTTTTCCTCGACTCAATTAGACAGAGCACCGGGGGAAGATCCGGCTGAGAAATTCTCTGGGGTCTCATCTGTTAATTGAAGCCACTGTCAGATTTTTTTTTTTCTTTTCCCACAGTATGACAAACGCTCAAAGATCTTTTCTCTCTTTCTTTATCGCTCCCTTTATTTCTAAGGTAACATTAGGCCAAATTACAAGTAAGAAAGAGTACAATTTATTTTAAAAATGGAAATAAAACAGTCAAAAGGGAACCGATAGGTCGCCAAGAGCAGCCGTTTTTGTTTTTTTTTATGGAGGAAGGAAGTCTTATTCCGGGTACTTCCACTGAATTGTAGGAGCTCTGAGCTGGCCCAGCTCCTCGCAACCATGTTTCAATCTCCTGCTGCTTAACTCCATGCAGGGTCTCCGGTCCTTTGGGTCACCAATGCATCAGTGACTAGCAAATTAACAGCCTGTGTCTATATTGACACGGGTGGGCCCCAGTTAATGGTTAATTTATTTAATGAACAGCTTTTCTCTCCTCTTAAAGAGGATAGGATATGGAAAGTATATTAGACCCACTAGGCCACTGTGGTTCATGCCTGTAATACTAACCACCCAGGAGGCTGAGATAGGGGGATCAAGGTTCGAAGCCAGCCTGGGCAGAGAAGTCTGCAAGATTCTTATCTCTAATTAACTAGCAAAAAAAAAAAAAATACCACAGAAGTGGAAGGGTGGCCCAAGTAATAAAGCACCAGCCTTGAACAAAAATGTCTCTTAAGATAACAAGTCCCAGTACTGGCACACACACACCACCACCAC